>NC_137892.1:66390837-66738318 GCF_963455335.1 Martes martes | reverse complement strand
ACTATGAAATAGTATTTAAGAAAAGCCTAGCCTATGGCCATACCACCCTGAACGTGCCCGATCTCCTCTGATCTCAGAAGCTAAGCAAGATTGGGCCTGGTTAGCACTTGGATGGGAGAAAAGCCTAGAAGTATGGGCAGGACTTCAGCATCTGCAACTAGAGGGTGCATTTTCACATAGAGAAAATAGTAAAAAGTCAGAAAAAAATGTCAAGTAGATTTAGCGAGCTTAAGAATGAAGGTATATGCATTGAGGAAGGGAGGCTGATAGGTGGGAATGTTGCACTTTGGTTTCTAAAAGACCTGGCTGTTCAAGCTGAGAAAGTTGGACTTACTCTGTACAAAACTGGGGGCAACCAACGTTTCTGAGGATGGGAAAATGTCATCAATTCAATGATCTAGTGCTTTCTATTTGTGCATGAGGCAGATTAGAGGAAGTGATAAGAAAAGGGAAGACCAATTTGCTGGTGGATATTTTTAATTCTTTAGTTGATGAAAAGGTGGTCTAGAAGCCTAAACTAGGACAGTGAAAGTGGAAAGAAGGATTTGAATATGAAAGATAAAGTGGAGGGATTATCATAAAGATTTTAAAATTAAATTGCATGTGGTAACATGCACCCCAGTGTTTATAGTAGCACTATCAATGATAGCCAAGTTATGCAAAGAGCCCAAATGTCCATCAACTGATGAATAGATAAACAGGATGTGATATATATGTGTGCTGGAATATTACTCAGCCATCAAAAAGAATGAAACCTGCCATTTACTATGATGTGGATGGAAGTAGAGGGTATGCTGACTGAAATGGATCAGTCAGAGAAAGACAAATATCATAATTTCACTCATATGTGGAATTTAAGAAACAAAACATGAAAACAGGAGAAGAGAAGGGAAAATAAAATAAATAAAAACAGGGCGGGGACAAACCAGAAGAGACTCTTAACTATAGAGAACAAACTGAGGGTTGCTGGAATGGAGGTGGTTGGGGGGTGGGCTAAATGGGTGATGGGTTTAAGGAGGGCACTTGTGATGAGCACTGGGTATTATATGTAAGTGACAAATCACTAAATTCTCCTGAAACCAATACTACACTATATGTTAACTAAATTGAATTTTAAATAAATAAGTAAATACATACATTTATACATACATACGTAAATTGCATGTGGCAGATGAGGGAGAGGAACAAGTCAAAGATAGCCCCAAGGAATAGAGCCTCAGTATCAATGACTATAGAGTTACAGGCTTTAGAAAGAAGAAAGATTTAACAAGGAAGATAAGGACTTTGGTTCCGTACCTGTTGAATTTGAGGTACCCAAGTTATCTAATATTTTGCACTGCAAGTTGTTCAGAAGAAAGGTTGGATCTGAGCATATATATCTGTATGGAATATATGGAAGATTGTGGACAATAGGAGAGTAGATGATTTCAACAAGGTAGAACACAGATAATGAGGAGACAAGGATGTAAGCAACAGAACTTTGGGGAATGTCTACATGAGGTGGTTGGTTGAAAAAGAGCCAGCAAAGAAGACTCAGAAATTGCATTCTGGGAGGCACTGGAGAGGCAGTTGAATGCTGCCAGTGATAGCACTGAAAACTAATGAAGAAGGTTTTAGGAAAGGAGTGATTCATATTGTTCCCAAAGTGGAACAGGTTTCAGTTGCAGAGTCAAGGAATAAATAGGAGCTGAGGAAGTAGAGGCAGCAGGTGTTGAGTGGTGAAAGGAAGAAAATGGGACAGTAACTTGAGAGGGAAACAAGTCCATGGGAGGGTTTTGTCATTGTTTTAGGATCTGGAGGACCAGAGTGTACAGGCCAAGGGGAAGCAGACAGTGGAAAGGGAAGGATTAAAGAGGAAAGACGAGAGGAGATGATTGATACAGCAGGATCTGGGAGGAGATGAGAGGATGGGATGGAAAGCTCTGGGACAAAGGACCACTTTATAACAAAGTCTTCTGGGTGTTGTGGCAACCAGACTGCCTTGGATATGATCCAAGCAAGACTCTCCTTTTACTGAAGCAAAGAACATGGCGGCACCCATGCAGCCTAGAGAATCTCAAAAACAGAGGTGTCTGCTTTATTTCAAGACCAATCTCTCCACTTTTAAGCAATCAAAAAGGACCAAAAGTTAGATTAGAGTTTTCAGTCCTCTAATTTTCCAACAAATATATTTCCTTCCTGGCTTAGCCAAATCATGGAGTCTTTTCCCTCACCTGGGTTCCAAATTTAATTAGCCAACTTCCTGTCTCCCTTCTGAGAGTCAGAAAATAGACCTCATTTCTCTGCTTCATTCCTAACTTTTGCTTATCTAAGCTAAGAGCCCCCAGGGAGCTTTCAGCTGATTTATTTCAGCTGATTCCTCATAGCCACACTGATTGTGGGTTAGCCTTCTTGGGTCCTCTGGGGCCATTTTTAGGAAGGTTTGCTAGGTATTCTGATCTACTAATAGATCCCCTGAGGGGAAGTCTACACTGTCACAGTAGATCTTGCTACCTAACACCTAGTGAAATCCTAGGCTTTGCTGAGCTCAGCCAAGACACTGCAGGAAACACATGGGCTGGGGTTCCCAGAGAGATTGTCTAGATCTCAAAGAATAATGGCAAACAGAGTACAAAGTTGTCTGTAGTAGGAGGCTTAAGGGTCTTATTTTTAAAACTTTCTTTTTTTCCTAAAAAAAAAAAGAAATGTTGGGAGCTTTCTAACCATGAGAATAGGTGAAATATGTCTGTTTCTACTATTTTCAGGTAGTATTATAGCATTATTAATTGTGAGAAAAGCAAGGAGCTGTTTGGTGAAACAGTATTACCAAAGGCATTTTTCCCTTTTGTTTGCCTGGAAGGAGTGGCTAACTCACCTTGGCCTTGCTCCACATGCTGAGCTTTTTAGGGGCACATCATTAATATGAGTGACAGAAACATGTTCTTTACCCTTCATATATGTACATTAATCTGTGTTCTTAAAACATTTTTTTGAACATCAAGTTGTGTTCCATACCATGTACACAACTAAAGAAGAAGGAAAACATGATTGGAAATGTAGCAAGTGGGACATGAACTTCTGCTCTAAGACATTTAAAGACCATTGTTATAAAACATGTATGAAAAGTTTATTTCCTACTATTTTTAATTTTTGTTTTAGGCTTTACAACTAATCTACTAATTAAAATTATGAGAAATACAGATTTAGTAAAATAGAGTGAGCTGTGCTTTAGAATTAAAAATGGAGTAAGGGCTGCCGGGTGGCTCATCTGTTAAGTGGTTGACTCTTGGTTTTGGCTCAGGTCATGATCTCAGGGTCCTGGGATGGAACCCAGCATTGGGCTCTGTGCTCTACAGGGAGTCTGCTTGAGAGTCTCTCCCTCTCCCTCTGGCCCTACCCCCACTTGATCTCTCTTGTCTCTGTCTCTCACTCTCAAATATAAATAAATAAATCTTTAAGAAATGGAGTAAGAAATATAGATTTTTGTGTGGGAGATGCATGCTTTTGGTGCAATAGCATTGCTAACAAATCTTTACTGGTATTGGTCAATCTTCATGTTGCAGTAATGAAAAATATTTACTGATTCTTCATGAAATTAGTCATTTTGCATGAGTAGATGTGACAGCTAATATAAGTGATGTGGTGAGTATGTAAGGACAACAATGTGCCTACTTAGACTGCTTCAAATCTTCCCATGTGAAGAGCAGCTTCGTATGGAGGCTGGCTGGGCAGTTAGGGTGGGACTCTCTTGGTTTAACTTGTGATTCTCTGCGATCTTCACTTGCTCTCTGTGTCTTAAGATTCCTCTTCTATAAAATAGGGATAGTAATAATAGTGCCCTAGCTCAAAGAGTGTGGAGAATAAATAATCTTCCTGAAGTGCTGTAATAGATCCCTTTCCTCCTCCAAGCACATCCTTTCATAGGTACCCACACCTGTCCCCTCTGCTGCAGGTTTGGGGTGCTAATAACTCACATCTGTCTTGTTGGTGACCTTGTTTTGTGTTTTCCCCACCTTACCCCACCAGAGGTAGCCCATAGCCAATTACTACTGGTTCAGGGATATAAGGGCTGGCACCATTGCTTCTGGAAGGGATCGATGCTGGGATATAATTCACTGCCCAGAGCTCCGGTAGAATCATGCTGGGGCTAGACTTCTCTAGAAAGCATGCTTTGCCTATCTTCTTTCCTTGCCCTGCTCCTTTCACTCCTTTACTGGTTTCTCCTCAGTATAAATACTCTTTGGCTTGCACAGCAATCCCCATCTCAGACTTTGCTGGGAAGCTTGACCTGCGACCAGTACTTTAAAGACTCTTGATGGCAGTGCCTGGGTGGCTCAGTGGGTTAAAGCCTCTGCCTTCAGCTCAGGTCATGATCCCAAGGTCCTGGGATTGAGCCCCGAATCGGACTCTCTGCTCAGCAGGGAGCCTGCTTCCCTTCCTCTCTCTCTCTGCCTGCCTCTCTGCCTACTTGTGATCTCTGTCAGATAAATAAATAAAATCTTAAAAAAAATAAAAAGACTCTTGGCACTGAGTACTCATTCGATAAATGTGAACAACTCTTAGGGATTGAAAATAATCACATTTTGGAGGTCTAAATCAGGTCTATGAACTGGAGACTTTATTGTTTAGAATTGAGTTATTTGCAGATTTGTCATCAAAACAAAAATACACTTCCACAATCATCTCTAAATTTTTTTGTTTTAATGGCTGTGCTTGAGTACCTAAAAAAAGCAAATATGAGAGGTGTCAGGAAGTGGTCAGGGCAAGGATCGAAGACACACAGCACAATGAGGGAATGCCAGGCCCAATCTACAGCTGAGGAGCGGGTAGAGTCTCAGTTGTCTGAGGTTTCAGATCCGAGGGCTGTAACGGGGGAAGATGGACAAAACAGGGGGAAAGGTGAAACAGCAATGACTTGGAAGCAGAAATGGTTCAGTTCTTGCTCATTTCTTGAGATATAGGAGGCAGGTTGGACCCTGAGGTTCAGTTGTTGGGGGTCACCAGACCTGAAGTATTATTGTGTTCAAATCACCAAGGCAGAGAAAAACGCCTCTCAACATTGGGAAGGAAGAGGGAAAGGTCAAGGAAGAAAGAGGAGAGGAAGGGAGCTTTAGCTATCAGAAAGTCATGACCCTTCTTGCATAGCATGAGTGAGAAAAGAATTATCTAGATTTAGGATGGTGGACAGAGAGAGCATTCTGATTGAAGCTTAAGTCCTAGCTGTTCATCTGTGTTGAAAGGCAGGCACTATTCCCTTCTGTTGTGTGTTGTTATAGGAGAAAAGCCATTGCTAAGAGCTAAGGGGGCCATGTTTCAGGAGAACAGCCCTCCAAAGGAGTGGTGCCACGAGTCCTAGGTGGCAGTGAGTGCAAGAAGTGATGGAACAGGCAGGTGAGCCTGGGAATTTCAGCTTCATAAATCCACATGCAGTGTTGAGAAAACTCTCTTCCATGTAACGTCTTAAGGTCTGGAGATGGAGACCTGCCTTTGTATTATGTCCATTTCATCAACAGCCACCACCGACTTTTTCATCAAATGGTGTTAACGAAAAGTCCACCTTTTCGTCAACACCATTTATAGCAGAAGTTTGAGGTACCAGTGTGTAGGCAAAAATATGGTTTCCTGGGACTTAGAATCTGACACTGGTTTGCTTTACTACCAAGATCACTCACATGACAAGGTAAAAGCAATGGACAGGAGTAGAGATGGCTTCCTTTGGAGGTGAGACAGTAAGTATGGCTGCATCACTAGGATGGGAGGTCTAGGAGAAGCACTTCTAAGTGTCTCAGGTCCATTCTGTCAAGACTTCTTACCTATGGTGAAATTGAAAATCAAAAGAGGAGGAAAGAGGGTATTCTGGAGCTCAGGTCCATGATATTTAGCAAGGCCCTAGGCCCTTGCCTGGAATGGCAACAAGTATGATGCATTGAGACTCTTTTGGAGTTAACTTTGCACATTATCCTGGTCAACCCTCAAGATGGTGATATTGTTATTTCCTTCCCTTTTTATTTTAAAAGAGAAAACTGAGGTTCAGAAAACTTAATCTAGTTAAGAATTGGGAAAATCAACATTTGTACTCTGTCCATTTGCCTGAGAGTCTGGTGTTCTTTTTTATTAGAGAAAAAAACACAGCCCCCGGGGTGCCTGCCTGTCTCAGTCAAAAGAACATGTGACCCTTGGTCTTCATGTTCTTTGAGGAAATATGAGATTCTTTTCTTCTTTCAGCTTTCGTACAAAAGTTAGCATATATAAATATCATCGGATACCTTCCTTTGAGCTCTACGTGCTAGAGATCTTTCCATATCAAGTTATAGGGAGCTTCCTCCTTTTTTACAGTTGTTTAGTATTTAGACATCCATTAGATGGATGTCCTGTAATTTATTGACTCAGTGCCCTACTGATGAAAATTTGGTTTGTTCTACTTTTCATTATTATGAATTGCTGTAAGGAGGAATCTTGTACATTCATTCTTTAGCACATATACAAGTCTATCTATGTAGGTTAAACTGCTGAAAGGAGAATTGATAAGGAAAAATGTAGATGTGCTTATATTTTTTTGTGGCTAACACCTGAAATTTTGATGATACCAAAATGAGACACAGAGCACTTTCTTGTACTGTGGTTTAAGAGTTGGTTTGCCAAGGTCACACTCAGCTCATCAGGACCCCAGCTGATTTCTATCTGTGGTTTGAGTAAGTACCAGATTGGCCCCATGGCCACTCACTGCAGCAGATGCCTCCGGGGCTCATAGTTTTGGCTTTCACTTTCTTTCCTTTCCATGCAGGCTTCAAGGCAAGGAAGCTAGACATATCCTTGAAGTTCTTCCTCTTGCCCTTGGACCCAAACATCTGAAGTATGTTGCTCTCTGTGATCTGTCTTCGAGAAACAGAAAAACTGCTGTACTGGGGGCAGCATAGTCTGAATTCCAGTTTTGGCTTGGTCACTTTCTAGCTATGTCACCTTGGTGAGGTGTTTTTCTTTCTGGGCTTTATTTAATTCCTTCATCTGGAAAAGAAGGAAAATAATGGAGGAATCCATTAAAGTTGTTGTGGTATGGACTAGAGGTAATGTGTGGAAAGCACACCGAGTGTTCAATGAATGGTCGCTATTATTTTGTAGAATTATCCTAAAGTCCATGTTGATAAATATGCTCTTTTTATCTGTGTCTTCGAGGGCCCAGCACTGGCCTCTACCTGGCATCCAGATTAATGACTTATAACCTCAGCTACAAATCCATCTTATTATTGACGGTTTGACTCTTTGTAAGCAGTTTAAGAGCGGTTTGCCACATCGCATTGATGATAGAGAGTTCCTCATGATAGAGCCTCAATAAACTCCAAACCATACTTTTATAACATCAAAGGACTCTGACTTAATTATTTAGAAAACAATTTTTCTTACCATTCAGTTCATCACCTAAACTGACCCTTAAAAAGTACCAAGGTTTATCTAGTGTCAGATAAGTGTGGAAATCCTACGGATAGGGCCACCCACAGCCTCCTAGCCCAGGGACAGGTGTTTGCACTCACAAGAAGCAGAGAGCCATGGAACACAGAACAGACATTTTCCAGTGCTGATCTGAGTGTTGTTTCCAATTCTCCTCTTTCATCTTTTTTGTATTTCTTGACATCCAAATCAGCACACAGAGGTCTGTGTCCTCCCAGGGAAGGAAATGAACACTTTCTGAAACACCGACAACTCTGTTGTTGGCAGTAATGCAATGATGGATTACCCTTATGCTCCTCATACTCCAAATCCATTAGAAGAGGAGAATTGAATTCTACCTAGTCAGGACCCTCATTCCTTTCCTTAATTGCTTTTTAAACTACTGAAAGGAAAAGTTGCAAACAAGGCATATATTAGCTATTCCTCCCAACTGCAGCCCATTCTTGCCACAGACCCATCTTACGCCCTTCAAAGTAGTTCGGCAGTAAAATGTTCAGAACTGTGAGTCACTCACGTATTGTTAAGGGGATTCACAGCTCTTACAGCAGAAAAGGGTGAGATATGGAATAGCCTATGCGCAAAGTATTCTTCCATGTCATTCAGATTCTGCGGCACCTTCTTCCTGAATTGAAGTCACTGACAATGTATTTTGCATGTTCAGGTTTGGACACTTCTGATCTAAAAGCCAGTTTGTGGAGGAGTCTGTCTAATATGAGAAAATTGTAGTACTTGAAAATAAAGGAAAAATTCTCTCCTGAGCTTATCACTTTCCTCAACATGTTTATGGCCTTGAAGGAGCGGTTGAAGACTAGAGTTTCTTGGGTGATAAGACAAGGAAATCTGATAAAGATTAGTGGCAAGACTGTTGAACTATAGTTATTTGGAACTTTTGATTCTTACATCCTCCAGGATTAGCTGCAGCCTTTTATATTGTTATGGAGATTTGAGTGGAAGTGTTCTTATATCTACATTGTATAATATGGTAGCCATTAGTCACATGTGTGATATTAATTTAAACTAATTACAGTTAAACCAGATTGAGAGTTCAGGCTCTCAGTAGCACTAGCTACATTTCTTTTCTTTTATTTATTTAAAGATTTTATTTATTTACTTGAGAGAGAGCAAGAGATTACAAGTGGTGGGGGGAGGGAGGAACAGCAGAGGGAGAGGGAGAAGCAGATACCCTGATGCATCCTCATGTAAAAGCATCCTCATGTAAAAGCCTTTCTTCCTTATTAGTGTGGGACTTTACTCAACTTCCGTAACATCCCTAAACATGGTTAGCTATGGAGAGAGGGGGTTGTTAATTAAAGTTCATGTATTCATGGTTCAAGACCTAGTTAAGCCACCCCTTCCCAATCACCAAGTTTATCCAAAATTCTCAATTAAAAAAAAAAAAGGCAACAGGACTAGTAACAGATCTGCACTGGGAGATAATGTTCCTGCTAGGAAAAAACACATTAGTTTTGCATATTGTTATTCAATTTACAAGCATATGCAAATTTCCTATCATTTGAAATAACACACGAGTTGGGTCAGATACATGTGAAAATAAGCAGTCACACAAAAGCCCCAAAATTTAGTAGTCTGATTTTTCTATAATGGTTTCACTCTTAAGCCTGATGACTAAGCTTACCTTGCCTTGATGCAAAAATGGTCTGAAGCAATATTGTGTGTTTTATAAGTAAAATCTAATCATTGTTCAATATTCATATGTTCTTTCAAAGATATATCTAAGGGACTTAATGGCTCTTACCTCTCCTGCCCTCACTACCTGCCCTCCTAACCCCACCTGCTGCCAGCGTTATTATTCTAGTAGATACCACCAAAATGAACACCACCAAAGGAAGTCTTAAAAGGAGAATAAAAATTGAAAGCATTGAACGTGAACATAAGTACGAATTATTTTATTAGTTTCATCTAGGGGGACAAAGGTAGTGATACAGGCTTGTTTGATGTATATAATGTCAATCACTTTAGAGTGCATATTCCGTGCTACGGCAGTACTCTCTACATTTACTCATTGTCACACCAGCCCTATTTCTTTAATGAGGAAATTGATGCAGGAAGAAGTGAAGCAATTTACCCAAGCTCATATGCAGTCTAGAGCCACAGCCTGGGCTCTTAGCCATGAGGCTAACTACTTGTCTATTTGTATCTTATGTCTGCTTAAGCACTTGCTGAGCTATGTCCTTTGCCCCAAGTACTGCCAGGCAGGGTAAACTTGTTCTTGGAGCTATATGAAAACCTTAGCATGTAGGATGTGTCACAACTTACCTGGAAGGTGGAAAGAGAGCTAAATAACCACTGGGATGCTCACTTCCATTCTTCCCTTGCTCAGGTTTCTTGTGTTGCCTTGTGTGGTGGGGAGAGAAGCCTGACCCATGCCCCTTCCCTCCACTCCAACAACCACTCCTTGGGCCAGGTCTTGGATTCCTCAGGGAAAGCCAGGAGAGTTATGGTTCCAGTCCTGTTAGCAAATTTTTTTTGTCTCTTTGGTGGACTTAAGGTAACCAGGCACTTGTGAAGCCTGGAGGGCATGCAGTGTTCTTGGGAATAGAAAAATATCTTTAGTGGGATCTAGCTTGGGTTGTTCCCCTTGGGTAAGGACAGGGTAAACAGATTCCCAGCTCCAAAACACTTCTGCTTTAAAGCCTCATATCTGACAACTGAAACTCCAGATTAAGTTTGAAAAGAAAAGGCTTTCCTAAGTCGGACCACCAAGTTAACCCATTGCTAGTAGCCTCTTGGGTATATAAATGAAAATACAGTGTCATTAACAAGCAGTCCATCACACTGTCTATCCAGTTAGCTGACCCTTAGCTGGCTCATAGTCTGGCTCCTTTGTCAGGGAAAGCTGGTGTGGATGGCACAACACAGGTGCCCTTAGCAGTCCTGCTGTGTTTGTGTGCCTGGGCTGGGAATTTACTCCCCTTCTCCTTATCTGTAGAGGGGTGACTGACAGAAGATAGGGTTACAGAGCCAGACCCGAGGCGAGAGAGCTCTCTCTTCTCTGCCTGGGTGGTCTCTTTGTTCCTATCTTCCTAGAAAAGATGATTAGATATAGTTCTGGAGTAGGAAGGGACCTTAGAGATCATATAGACCCACCTGTATTATTGTTTTGCAGATAAGAAAACTGAACCTTAAAGTGGTAGAACACCATGCCCAAGGTCAGTGTAATGTCGGAGATTATAATCATGGATGCCATCCAAAGAAAATTCTTATTCTGTCTAAGCAACTAAGTGAAACCAATTAGTAATACAGATTTCTTAAAGGTCTTCAATGCTATTTCCTGGTAGAAGCCTCAATATATATAGTTCATGCATGAAGCCCTCTGGGCAGAAGGAATTGAAGTAGAAGAAAGAGTATGAAAAAATTTTTTTTATTTTTTATAATGGGTACTCCACTAATTGTCTAAAGGGATTTACAGTGGCTTATAATGAGAAGGAGCATGTAATAAAGCTTAAAATACTAAAAAAGAAAGAAAATATGTGGAAGGATAGGGAATAATCATATCAAACTGCTAAGTTAAAGGCAGCCAAGGGGAGCAATATGAGTAACTCAATTTCATTATCTGTTAAATATATTTAATTTTTCAGATACATTTTTAGAAAATAGATGATGAGCTTATGATTATTTCTCACCCATTCCAGAGTTTTAAAATTTGTTTTGTTTTGTTTTTTAATTCACCCAGGGGCAATCAGTGATGTTCTGTGATCCTTAGTGACATGGCTAGATAGTGCCCAGGAAAGGGTACCAGAAGACATTACTACCATACTGTCTCTGTTCCTCTGAGACACTGTCTTCATGGTGGCCTGTTTGGTCCTGTATCCTTGATCACAGCTTGTATCTGGGAGCGTATACTGTCACCTAATCATTTAGTTGTCTTTTTTTAAGGACTGTTGGGGTCTCTACTTCTAAATACAAGGACACATTTGGGTACATGGAAGGTAGAACTGCAAGCCAGGGACATCTCATCAGAATTCATTTATCTGAATCAACAGCATGTATTGAGTACCTACTGCATGTCCCACCCTTGTTGAGGAGCAAGGGATAAGATGGGAGTTGGACCTGACTGATAGATAGCTGTGGGTCCAGAGACTTACAGCACAATGTAATGACACAGTATAATAAAACAAAACAGTGATCAGAATGACCAGTTTTAGAAACACAATAGAAGAGCAGATTCTGCTCAGAGGCATGGGAAGAGGCTTCCCAAGGAAGGTAGTATTTGTTTTGTTACTTCTTTCAGCAAATAGTTAATGAATGTCTATTTTCTTCCAGACATTGTGTTGGGTGCTGGCATGATTAAAGCAGTCCTGGTCACTATTCGCACAGAATTTGAAGCAATAGGCTATCTACAGATGAAGAAGGAGACTTCTAGAGTATATTTGAAGGAGGGGGGGAAAAAAAGCTTAACAAAGATGAAAGCAGCATAGAGCTAAAGGGTGACCAGATAATTTGAGGGGCATGAAGGAACTTGAACTTAATCCTAGAGGCATTGGAGGGGCAGGGAAGGATTTAAGGAGGGGAGTGGCATGATCTGATTTGTGCTTTCAAAGTTAATTAGCCACAAATATGTAATTATATAAAAAATAAAGCCATAAAAGTACTAGGAAAAAAAACATAGGTTAATATTTATATAATGGTAACTTGGGGAAAAGTTTTTAATGTGTGATATGAAAAAGTGAAAACTATACAGAAAAAGATTTGACTAAGTAAAGATGTAAAAGTTGTATACCACCCAATCACTATTAAAAATTAAAAGGATAAAAGTTAAAAATAAGAGAACTTTTAAAAAAAGTTAAAAAGAAAAAACTGGGGCGGGGGCGGGGCTGGTGCCTGGGTGGCTCAGTGGGTTAAAGCTTCTGCCTTCAGCTCAGGTCATGATCTCAGGGTCCTGGGTTCGAGCCCTGCATTGGGCTCTCTGGTCAGCAGGGAGCCTGCTTCCTCCTCTCTCTCTCTCTCTGCCTGCCTCTCTGCCTTCTTGTGATCTCTGTCAAATAAATAAATAAAATCTTTTAAAAAAGAAAAAAAGAACAAACTGGGGAAAATTTAATAGTCTTGTTATATAAATGGCTCTTACACATAAATAAGAAAAAGAACACCTCATAGAAAATGGGCAAAAGAAGAAATTCAGACATTGAAGAAAAGATGAAAATGTTCAAATGTACTAGTAATTTAAACATATTAAAACTGGTAGATACTATTTTTTATTTATCAGATTGAACGAAGATTTTTTTTTTTTACTGGTAATGGGTGTTAGTGTGGGCCTAGAGTAACACTTGCAAGCACTAGTGGTCTAAGTGTGGTTTGGAAGAGCAATTTGTAATATGTATCAGAATGAGTAGATACACTGACTCACCAGATTTATTTTTAGAAATATATCCTGAGAAAATAGGTCCATTCACAAAAATCTTTGTTCCAAATGGTTTATTCCAATGTTGTTTATAAAAACAAAATAAAACTAAAACAAACAAAAACAGAAATAACAACAAAGCACCCTACAAGGAAAGAGTGTAAATGCCCCACCCTAAAATAAAGGGTTGATTAAAAACACAATGACCCAACCACACCCTCAGATTCTGTATGACTAAGATTCTGTAACTATTTATTGATGTGGAAATTTGCCCATGATATGTATATTTATTTAATTTTATTTTAAGTAGGCTCCATATCTAATGTGGGCTTGAACTCAGCACCCAGAGATTGAGTCACCCGCTCTACCAACAGAGCCAGACAGGTGCCCTGCCCATGATATATTTTTTTTTTAATTTTTTTTTTATTTTAATAAACATATAATGTATTTTTATCCCCAGGGGTACAGGTCTGTGAATCGTCTGGTTTACACATTTCACAGCACTCATCATAGCCCATACCCTCCCCAATGTCCATTTCCCCACCACCCTCTCCCGTCCCCCTTCCCCCCCGCAACCCTCAGTCTGTTTCTTGAGATTGAGTCTTTTATGGTTTGTCTCCCTCCCAATCCCATCTTTTCATTTTTTCTTTTCCTACCTCCCCCCAAACCCCCCCACCTTGCATCTCCCCTTCCTCATATCAAAGAGATCATATGATAGTTATATTTCTCCGATTGACTTATTTCGCTAAGCATGATACCCTCTAGTTCCATCCACGTCGTCGCAAATGGCAAGATTTCATGTCTTTTGATGGCTGCATAGTATTCCATTGTGTATATATACCACATCTTCTTTATCCATTCATCTGTTGATGGACATCTAGGCGCTTTCCACAGTTTGGCTATTGTGGACATTGCTGCTATAAACATTCGGGTGCACGTGCCCCTTCGGAGCACCACGTTTGTATCTTTAGGATATATACCCAGGAGTGCAATTGCTGGGTCGTAGGGTAGCTCTATTTTCAGTTTTTTGAGGAACCTCCACACTGTTTTCCAGAGTGGTTGCACCAGCTTGCATTCCCACCAACAGTGTAGGAGGGTTCCCCTCTCTCCGCATCCTCGCCAGCATCTGTCATTTCTTGACTTGTTAATTTTAGCCATTCTGACTGGTGTGAGGTGGTATCTCATTGTGGTTTTGATTTGTATTTCCCTGATGCCGAGTGATGTGGAGCCCATGATATATTTTTAAAGGCGAATAAAAGATTATGGAAAACTATCATAGTGGGATCTCAATTTTGTAAATACGTATTTTATGTATATATACAGAAGATAAAATGTGGGAGAAAGCAATATATTAAATGTTATTTCTGATTGTAGCTGGTATTTTTTCATTCTGCCCATCTTTTATTCTTATTGTTCTTCATCAGATAGGGATGACTAGGAGAAATAAATCGGTTATTGTAACCCATTAAGATGATTAGTTCAGGTGCAAAAGACCAAGGCAAGGGCATTTGGCAAGCCTTTGCCATAATCCAGGTAAGAAGTGGGGCAGGCTTATGCTGGACTCTAGTGGTCTCCAACAATGATTGTACTTCAGAATCGCCTAGGGAGATATTAAAAATTACTATTCCATGATGGCATGAGACAGACTAATTCATTTAAAGTCTCTGGCATGGGTCCTTGACATTGGTATATTTTAACTTCTGCCACCCCATCCGAGGTGACGAAAATGTGCAGCCAGAGATAAGACCAATATTTTCTAGGGCAGTGGCATTTGAAAGAAGAGGAAGATTTTATGTTTCATGGGTGAGATCCTAGAAAACGTTATTAAAACTAAGACAACCATGAAGCTGGATTTAGTGGGTTCCCTTTCATCCTATGTAGCTTTCAGGGTCAAGGTATTGCTGGGGAATGCAGGGACACTGGAAAGTGGTCTCAATTGATTTCTCTCTGCTGCAGCTATCATTGTGGGATTGGAGACTGCATCATTCTCCATACACCTGGGAGTACAACAGGCTCCAGGAACAAATTGCCCATCTTCTTAATGCCCTGCCTGTGAGCAGTTAGCACTCAGTAGTGCTGGCCAAGCAGGGAGCTGCAATGTGCCAAGAAAGGATGACATTGTATATACATGTGTGAATGGGATTGTTACTTCCATGATGATATTTTTTAGGAGAGGTTTTGTTTTAAAGCTTGTTGGAATTTGCTGTTCATTACTAATTGCAGTGTATATAGGTGTTAGCTAACATTCTAGTAACTGAATGTTTCCAGCAACATGACAGTAGTTTCCCTTACGGTTTAAAAATTATGATTTGCTTTTAATTACTACCCTTAATGGGTGTTACTCAAACAGGATGTAAAACTCCACATATTCTCACCAGGCTTTGATGCTAGAGGTTACTGAGGCGATTTGGAGACAGATCTTAAAAGGTGTCAAGTAAATACAGGTTAATTTTAATACATTGACATTTTTATTCTAGATAACTACAGAGAGACTTTTGTATAGCTGAGGAGGGATTATATTAGATTTTGGCTATGGAGACAGGATTTCTCACTTCTTGTTGCCTGAAAAAAATAAGTGAAGCCATTATAAACAGTATTGAAATATTAATCATGCCTTCCATAATTAAACACTCCCTTTAAAAATAAAAGCTGTACAATATGTCTTTCATTTCATCTTTGACTTTAATTCCAACACTAGTTAGGGGGGAAATGAGCTCTAGTTGGAATCAAACTTGAAAGTGACTTTGACTTTGCAGAGAGCCACTGTGTCGAGGAGAAGAACTTGACTGTATCTTGTCTTCTACTTGGAGTCAGTGTTTTGGTAGATGGGAGAGAAGCTGCAGAAACAGGACAGGAAATGGCACTGCTTCCACCAAAGGTCAAGGGAAGATTAAGATAATGAATTGCATCCCAGATCCCATGCTGACAGCCTGAAGTTCAGTTGTGTAAATATGGACTCAAAACTTGGACTCAAAACTTCCCAAAAGGCACAGTGAGGTCAGGAGCCCTTGGGAGAGAGACAATGTGGAGGGTGAGGTAAGGGGTTCAGTGAACAGGTCTCATGTTACTCTTCCAGTCAGTCATTGACATCAAAGCATGTGTCTGCCTTAATTGTCAGGTAAAAGTGCTGTGCAGGTGACAGCAAGCCTCTGGGAAGATAAGAACTGAAATTGTTGAGCTTCACATCATTGATCTTTATGCTTCACTGAAACCTGTCCTTTCTACTTGGGTGTCAGTCCCAGCTGCGACTGACCACAAAGCCCTAAAGGCAGGGGCTGTGGTTATGTCGTCCCAAGATTCTCATATGCCCACGCAGCAACTTAATAAAATTTATCACCATCATTTCCATTTTACTTTTGAGGTTGTATATATATGTAGTCAGTAAAATTCAACAATTTATGCCTTTTGGTAAAGATATACAAGGAAGAATCAGTCTCTCTCTCTCTTCCCTTTCCAGTGCCCTAGACCCCCTTTTCCATTTCCCCTCCCTGGAGACAGTCACCATTAGCCATTTTTAAATATCCTACCAGAGATAGATCTCCTCTTCCTCTGTCGTCTTCTCCTCTTTCTCCTCCATCTTCTTCCTCACCCCCCTGTACACCCCTTCTTTTCACACAAGTGGGAGTCAACTAATACACTACTCTCTATCTCACTATGTTCCTACGTTTGCTTGTCAATAGTTTCCAGAGGTCACTCCACACCACTCCACACAGGACTGACTTACTCTGTCAAAGATTGCATGAAACTGTGATGTATTCAACCAGGCCCCTAAAGGATAGACTTTAGATTTTTTTCCAACTCTTGTCAGTGCTTCAGTGAATGTATTTGCAATTGTCTTTATGTATGTGGAAATTTTACTGAGGGATTAATTCTCAGACATAAAATTTCTGAGAGTACATGCGTTTTAAATTTTCCTTGATATGGACACATTATCCTCTAGATATTGAGCCAATTTACACCTTATCAAGAATGTATGAAACCTTGAAAATATTATGTTAAGTGAAAGAGGCAGGTTACCAAGAGGCCACATATCTATAATTCCACTCATAATGGAATATTCAGAATAGGCAAATCTATAGGGATAGAAAGTGGATAGTGGTTGCCAGGGGCTGGGGGCAGGGGAGATTAGGGAATGACTGCTAATAGGTACAAGGTTTCTTTTGGGGGTGATGAAAATATTCTAAATTTAGGTAATGGTGATGATTGCAAAACTATGAATGTACTAAAACTCACAGGATGGTACACTTTAAAAAGGATGAATTTTATGATATGTGAATTATACCTCAATAAAGCTACCATTTAAAAGAATGTAAGAGGGTGCCTGTTTTCCTCGTCCTCTTGACAGTGTCTGCTCACACTATTTCACCATCAGTCATTCTAATTATAACAGTCCTTCTCCATTCTTCCTAAAAGAGGAGGAAGAATCAAGAAATAAAAAGAAAGATCTGAAGGGCCAGGCAGGATCTAAGTATTTGGGCTGTCAACTTTATAGTTTAACAACAATGGAAATGACCAAGATGGCAACAATCAAAATAATCAAGTTGTCAACAATTGCCGGTAAATTCAACAACCACATAGGAATGAGACTTAAGAATTCCAAAAAGGATGAGGGACCTATCTCACTCAGCCTAAATGATTTTGAAATCTCCTCTTGTTTACTTAACTAAGGCCATTAATGCCACATCTCTTTAATGCAGAACTGAATCCAACAGCCTGTCAATAGAAAATATACTGAAGCCCTATGGAGATAAAGTATGAATGCCAAATAAAAAGTATTATTTTTTGAACACAGTCCCAGAGCTACTGGTATTCAGGTTGAGAAATGAACCATTGCTGGCCTCTCTTAGAGCTGACTGGTATTTGCATTGAGCTGGGGTTGCTTTGGATTCCATTTCACCCTTCTTCACCTCTCACCTCTAGATTAACCCTGCTAAATTCTTCTTTTTCTATGATGTCTTATATTTCAACCTACTTGTGCCCTGTGGGATTAAAAGCTAAATACTCTTTAACAAGAGTAATCCCTTAAGTGGACATGTTTCCAATAGTGTTAGCCATTTGATCATAAGAGAAAGGAGAGAAAGGTATGGATGTAAAGAAAATAGGTAGAAATTTCCACCTTAGTAGTAGTTTACAGTGAAGGGACTCTCCATGCCAATATTTACATGAAAATAGCCCCATTCTTAATTCTCAAGAAGTTCGTTTTCTCTCTTCCTTTGAGAGGTAATATGCCCAAAGAAACAGAGCTCCACAAGGAAAGTCTTGATGTACACTTCCCTCTTTTTGACTTAGCCTCTGTGACTTTAATAATAACAGCTACCGCTTACAAATAGAGCTTAATTAATATGGGACAGCCACTGGTCTAGGCACATTTCACATATTGGCTTATTTCATCTTTACATCAATTCTATGGGGAAAGCACTCTTTGTACCACTGCTATGGACTGAATTGCTTATGCCCCAAATTAATACGTTGAAACTCTAACCCTCAATGTGATAGTTTATGGAAGTCAAACTTTCAAAGTAATTAGATTTAGATGATGTAATGTGGGTGGGGTCCTCATGATGGGATTAGTGCCCTTATGGAAAGAGACACCAGAGAGCTTACTTCCCCTTTCTCTCTGGCATGTGAGAGCACAGCAGATAGGTGGCCTCTGCAAGCCAGGGAAAGAGTCCTCATCAGAGAACCAGTTCAGCCACCATGTTGATCTTGGATTTCCCAACCTCCAGAACTTTGAGAAGTAATCCCTGTTCTTTAAGCCTGCAAGTCTGTGACATTTTGTTATGGCAGCCCAGGCTAGCTAATCCAGCCATTGCTATGTAGCGGAGAACCTGGAGACCAAGAGAGATTAAGTAATTTACCTAGTAAGAACTCGAATGTGATGAATGCAGGATTCAGATTCACTTGGTCTGACTCAGGTCTGCATTCCCCACTGTTATGGTTGATTGTGATAAAGTCTACAGTTTCCACGTGTTTTTCTGGCCACTCACCTTTCTGCCATTTTGGTCCAATCACATCCTCATCTGGACTGGAAAAAGATTGTGTCTGTTCCTCCACTGTAGCTCTCTTCACATTGTTTCAGAGCTGGTGCCCTCTATTCACCTGTAAGAGCTGGGACTTTTCATCTTTGCAAATTTGTTCCTACTGTAGTGCCTGGGAAGGTGTTTAACAAGTCCTCATTTGAGTGAATATGTGCATGGCAAAGATAAAACTACCTAACCTCATGAAGCTTTATGAATAATAATAAGTTATTGTGAGTTCTTTGAAATTAAGAATATTATAGAATGGGAAACTATTTTGGTAATAATTCTGCTAACCAACAGAGCTGCTTAAGCAGTTACCCATGCCTCAAGATGAGAAATTTTGTATTGTTTTGTGATAGTCTCAATGGATTTAGGGTATGACAACCAGTTTTCTATGTTGTTCTTGGCTCATTGCTCATAAAAGTCCCATTGTGGATTGGGTTGTTGCAGAGCAAGCTCTGAGATTGTATTTATGTGGGACGTATGCAGGACATTTATTAAGGAGTGCCCTTGGGACCCACACTGGTGGAAGAGAGAGGGCTGGATAGAAGAAGTGGAGATGTGATTGAGGGCCAGCAGGAACCTTGGCCAGCCCCAGGGGGAGCATTTGAGCTGCCATTCAGGTTGTCCTGAGTTGAGCCAGATAGTCAGATCTTCATATTCTACAATGACTCAACCTCTAGAAATGGGCTGCTTGGGAAGAGGCTTTGGGTGAGAAGGCTCATTGCAGCTGAGATGCATTCCCTGATGGGGCTGACTGCTGAAAGCTGTCCACTGACAGACCCTCAGAAGCTGGGGCAACAGGTCCTTTATCTCAGGGCAATCTAGGTGGTGTATCACTGTGTTCGCCATACGATCATTACTATAGAATGAGGGTTTTGGCAGCATGGGAGCCCAGCATCGGGAGTATTTTCATGATCACAGGATGTTACTTTCCTCTCTTGAGCCAGATTTTCTTTTATGACTCTTGGCAGATGCCCAAAGATCTCATGTGAGGGAGGTTTTCACATATTTTTATCTCTCCTATGAGATTCCCTTCTAAGAACACTCCAGCTCTAAGAGCCTAGCCTTAAATTTGTTTTCTCATCTTTCCTTCGTATCTCAGAAAGAAGTTCCCCTCTCCTTTCTCAGGTTGATTTCCCTCCTGTGAAAATTAACCTTTAGTTTGACCCTTCTTAACTTCCCACAGAGCCTTGTACCCTCAATGATTCTCCATCAAGCCTTCTCAATCTCCTTCCTCTCCTATGTAGGGAAAGTCTCTAGGACATTATCTTCTAGGTGATAGAGTCTTATTAGGGCAGTAGCACAGCAACAACGCCGTTTGGGGAGGAATACTCTGGTAACTATGAAGAAGATGGGTTTGTGAATGTAGGCCTGGAAGCAGGGAGATCAGAAATGAGATGCAGCTTAGCTGTGAAATGCAGTTTGATGCATCACAGGGAGGTTCTTGTAGGAAGACCTAATTAATAATTCATAGTGGCTTGTTACTCTGTGCAGTCTATTAGGATTGTACTGGTAGGAAGTCTCATGGTAAAGTGGGGAGTGTGGCATTTGGAATTGTTCAGGACTGATTTTAACTTGTATCAAGTCCTCTTCCAGCTGTGTGACCCCTCAGGCAGTTTACTAAGCTTCCCTTAGCCTCAGCATCCTAATCAGAAGCATGTTGCCTAATAAGGCCTTCCTCCAGGGGACATTCAATGAGATGATACAGGTAAAGACCCCTGCATGGCATCTGGCATGCAGTTAGTCTCGTACACATCAGCTCTCTCCGCCCTTGAAGGCGGTTCCAGGCTGTTGGTTCAGATAGAGCCTGGCTGGTCAGAAGCCATCTCTACCCTGGCTCCTTGCCACAAATAGGCCCAGTCACTTTCCGATTTTACATTTAAGCCCAGTGTCTGAAACCCCATCCTGCTTTTATTGGTGACCTATCTCCTCAGTGGCAGTTGAACAGGGGTACTGTGAAGTGGGTGAATGAGAGGTGGCACAAACAAAAACATCATGGAAGTAAAACTAAAATGCTTTCAGAGGACCCTGAGCTCAGATGGCTTGTGCCATAATATCAGTTGTTACCATCTGAGGATAATGTGTTATTTTTGTTGTTACTAATAGGCTGAATATAACAAGATGGTTTCTTAGTGCTGAAGAGGGCATTTGTCATTGGACCTCCTTATCATTGTCAGCCTCTCACAACATACCAAAATGTTCTCCAGTATACTTTATGAAGATTTGTCCTTGTTTTGGGGGTTTGCCTTTGAAGAGTTAAAATTCCTTTTATACTATGAGCCCCTGAAAATTCACTTTAAGTCAACAAACAAAGAATTAGTTACAAGGAAGAGCGAGGAAAAATAAGCCATCATGCAGTTGTATCTTAGGCAAAGCATTGGCCAGGGCTTTTCCTTGTTTCGGTAGAAATTTCAACAACTGCAACAGACGGTCGGGGACAGCTACATTAATGCTTATACAGACAAGAGGAAATAGGGAGTAATTATGTTTAATTGGATTAATCAAACACATATTTGTAAGTGAATTTTAAAAAATGACTTTGATTTGAGGAAGTTGACTTTAATTTGGGTTGTTTCATGACTGACTGAATTACCCTCTACCTTGCACATCACCTTAATTGTTTCGACACTAACCTGGGAGAGGGATGTAAAGGAAAGGCTACAGGTGTCAGGCCTGGGAGAGGATGCTGGCTTTGTTACCTAGTACTGGTAAGACCTTGAGCAACCTACTCATTCTTTAGAACTTGAGTTTTTCCAACAGTAAAATGGGATTTTACTTTTTTTTTTTTATTATGGTGCATATAAAATTACAGTGTATGCAAAGTGCCTGGAATCAAGTAGGTTTTTTTTTTTTTTTTAAGGTTTTATTTATTTGGCAGAAAGAGAGAGAGGGGGAGAGGGAGAGGACAAGCAGGGGGAGCAGCAAAGGGAGAGAGAGAGAAAGAGAAGCAGTGTGTTATGGGGTTTGATCGCAGGACCCTGGGATCATGATCTGAGCTGAACGCAGACACTTAACTGACTGAGCCACCCAGCACCCCTAGAATGCAGTAGTTTTAAAAATGCTATAGTTCCTCTCTCTTTGTCTCTTCTAAGTCTGAAAATATCTTGTGGTTTTTGCTCATGTTATAATATCAGTCGTTACCATTTTTCTGTTAGTTACTACTTTCTGACACAGAAAATTCTGTGCCTAGTGCTGCCATAAGCAAGTCCAGATACAGAGATGAAAGTGCTGAGGCAGTTAACTCCAATGGGTTTGAATCCAAGCTCTGCCAGTTAGCACATGTGTAAACTTGGGCAGTTTACTTAAGCTCTCCCTGCCTCAGTTTCCGTATCTGTAAAATGTGGTTATCAATATCTAGCATTGCCCTGGGGATTAAATGAGGATTGACTTAAGTGAGGATTCATTAATGTATTTGAAGAAGTTAGTATGGTGCCTGACAATTATAAGAACTTTGTGTTACCTCTGATTGTTGCAGACTCTCGATGATGCATTTGTGGCTGCCTGCTCATAGACCACATTTTTGGGAATTGCCTTCACCCACTACCTCTTCTCCCCTAGTGACTTTTGTATTATTTTGTATTATACAAATGGATCATCCTTCCAAGTCATAGTTGTTTGGATCAGGAATAGACATCTCTGAGCTGGATAAATCAGAACTCATTCCTTGGTTTGGGAACACTGAGCATTTGAGCCAATAAACTGTGGGTTGTTGAGCTAAAATTTGTATAGACAGAGATCTGAGGCATTATCCAAGCCCTGATGGGTGGATAGAGAAAGATTTTCTGCTAAGAGAAGTAGGAAAGTGGGGCAGGTATGAGAGGAAAAAAGAAATGATGAGAAGTTTGGGAAAATGACTTTTCCAGTTCCTGAAACCAGCCTGAAGAACTCTGTGCTTGAATCCCTGAGAGCTCCAGATTCTTGCACTAACAGTTTCCAATTCCCAACCCCTTCCTTGACTAGCTTAAGCAATCCTCTCTGTTCTGCGCACATAAAGAAGCTGTGATTGAAACTGACTTTCAGCAGGAAAGACCATCAATGGTCTACAAATGTTTTTTTGATCACATAGCTGCAGAATTGTCAAAAACTATGTATCCCCATACATTTTCAAGTGGACATCTAAAATTTTTATCTTCAGTTTAAATAACAAATATCATAGAATCTAAAAATTCATTGATTTCAGGGTATTATGCTTCATACTTACTATATTAGATTATGCATAGCTAAGAAAGAAAAAATGCTATCAAACTATGACCCACCATCATTGTAAGATGCATCCCAATTTCAGAGATGTTAAAAATGTGGAAAAATGTATCTCTTAGAAGGTAATATTCTTCACATTCTTAGAATGTGAATTCTAATTCACTTTGGAATCCAATGTGAATTTCATTCACATTGAAATGGGGCCATTACCAAGGATATAATACTTTTTGCAACATATTATAAATATTAACCTTTAAAAATAAAACTGTTACATTCCTCTTTTAAATGTATCCAAAGAATCTAAACACTATAAGGATTTGCTATCTACCATGGTCCTGTTAAAAATGTAGGTGAGCAAGATCTTTTTTAACATATGGAAATTCTATACCCCCCCAACCCCTTGATTCTATATTTCCATTCTATTACCTATACAGAATTTTATCCACATGTTAATGTATCCCTATATAAGAATATATGAAAGTCTTTTATTGATTATCCTATCAGCATACTATTCCACAAGAAAAATATACCTAAAAACTGAAAATTTATTTTATTCCCTGTATCCATAGACTTTAAGTCTGCACTATCCAATATGGTAGTCCCTAGTGGCTATTTAAGTTTAAATTAATTAAAACCAAATGAAATTAAAATTTCAGCTCCCCAATCATCTCAGCCACAAGTACTCAATAGCCACAAGTGGCTAATTTGTGGCTCCCATATTAGTAGTGCACATAGAGAACACTTCTCTTGTTGAAGAAGGTTCTATTGGACAGAGCTGACCTGAAAGTTAAAAGTTTTTTCCTAATTCATTTATCATTATACTTATTATAAATACTCATTTGATTAAAACAACCTAAATGTATAACATTTTTATAAATAATTAAACAAGAGGAAACATTTAAGTATATGTGTCTTAGTCAAATGAAAGGAGTGGCTTTCTTTTTTAATAGTTTTTGTGTTCTGTGACTTATTGCTAGAATGAACTGGGTTCAGTGTCAGTTCTGTCACTAATGGTTAAATTTTGTAGATGGAAGCATTGAGAAATTTTCTTCACACAAATAACTAGATGAAAATGGGAAGTTTTATGATAGCGTTGTTGCTCATTTCTTTGAACTTGGGAGTTTATGAGCCAAAAATCAGATAATGATCTGCCATCTAAATTTATATTTAAGAATCTTTCAGCTCATAACCTGATTATGCAGTTCTTTGTTGCTGCTCGAATCAAAGAATTAGAAACCAATTGACTTGTAAAATAATTTTGCATTACAGTCATCTACTTTCTCAATTTCTGAGAAGTATACAAAGAACTTATCAAGACTTATGAAGTTATTATCAATTACACCTTTTACTCTTACACTAAAGGCACTGTATCTAACCTGATATACTCAAAATAGATTAAAAATATTGGTGATTTTACCGTAATTTGCCAATAAAATGTATTGTGCTAATTGCTTTTTTCTTATCATATATTGTAAATGATATTTTTTCATAAGCTGAAGATTTTAACTTACTTAACTGAAAAATAATGACTTTAAACCCAAAGCAGAGAAGCCTAGCTTAATTTTCAAACAAATTAGTCAAATTACAGTTACTCCGTGATAGGAAAACGATGACTTTAATTTACAAATGAAATTAGTATGTTGATAAGTTTTGAGAAATATTGTAAGATCCAGAGAGGAATAAATTATGGAGTGCATTTTGTAAGGTAGATCAGGTCAGGACTAAAGTGATGACAAATATAATTAGGTTATTTTTATAATGTTGCAAATGCAGAATGGTAAATGAATAAGCTCTTAAATTTGTAACTAATACAAGGTGATATGTTATAAGATAATAAGTTATATATAAAGCAAGGAGTTTGACAAATTTTTTGGTAATTGGTAATTGGCATGGTAATTTTTTATTAACCTTATGTGCATGTGTGTGTATCAAACTCTGGTGTTTTGTTTTAGATGATTAAGGTGCAGTCATATATAGAAATAAAAAGTCCCTTAATTTCTTTAGTATTAATTTCATTAGACCTTTCCCCTTGTAATTATTGAAAGTGAAAGGTATATGTTTATAAATGCTAGTTATTTGGCAGTTAGAATATAATAACATTTTTGAAAATTGGTGGTGGCAAATATTAAACATTTTATTAAATGAAATTAGTTAAGAATTGACCAGAGTTGGGATATATGGCTCATTATATAATTTGATAAAATAGATTTTAGATATCTAATAATACATACCAAATTTGAACGAAATCATTACAAAAATTTATCCTAAAGATTTCTTCTAATGGACCTTTAAAGATGCAGTAATCCTGGAAAATACTCCATTTCTATTTCAAAGAATCATCATTAGAAGTCTATACTATTTGACTATTTGTTTCTTTCCAAATAGTAATATATTCCAGGGAAGACTTGGAGAATAGCCAAACATTATAACTTTTATTTAAATATGTAAGGGAAAAACTGTTTTTAGAGATCCATGTTTTTTTGCTCTCCTTGGTTTGGTTCCTTGGAATTCTTCTTCAAGAGGTAGGTATTCTGACAACCCCTAGTGGATGTAAGGAGAGAATTGACCAAAGCAGCCATTGTTCCACCAACCTGTTCCACCATGGATTGGAGTTCAGAACACCCAGACCTGGCCAGAATGCCCCTGGGATTGGGAAAGACTACAGCTATCGGTTTCTGGCGCTCAGAGGATGTGTCCCCTTTGTTTGATGTCTTGGAGAGTCCTGTGGCAAGATATCAGAGTTAGATTTGAATTGCATGAGAGGTTGTCTTTCTTTCATATAGACCATGGAACTTTTGGAAACATAGGCACATTCTCATTCTCAGACTAGATTAATTTTGGAAAAAATAGAGGCAGAAGTTGTGGATCTGGGGGAAAAATTCCCTTAGAACTACATGTGATCACACAGCCCTTGGAAAGTGTGTGTTTCTGTCTGAAAATCACTGGTATACATGCTTGTTTATAAAACAGGGATTCTCCTTTCTTTCTTTAAAAAAAATTATTAAAAGGGTGCCTGGATCACTCAGTTGGTGGAATATGCGGCTCTTAATCCCAAGGTTGTAAGTTTGAGCCCCACATTGGGCATAGACGTTACTTTAAAAAATATTATTAAAGTTACTAGGGTAGCATTAAAGGGAATTTCAAAAAAAAATCATTGTTTTACTGGCCTTATATAAAACAATTTTCAACCTTCCCTTATGGTTTTCAGTCCTGCATATACTATATACGTGCTTTTATATGATGGTGGTCTTAGTCAATCCAGAGATTTGTGTTCTGCTTTTTTTTCTGTGTTTGTTTTTTCTTCAAATAATGTTGGATAACATTGAGGGTAGTACCCAGAGCATGTAGGAGCCATTTATCACCAGTGGTTGGCCCACGTTTCTCTGTTAAAACACTTTATTAGTTTTGAATTCCTTCTGTAACAAATTATCACAAAATCTATGGATTGGGGCACCTGGGTGGCTCCGTGGGTTAAGCCTCTGCCTTCCGCTCAGGTCATGATCTAGGGTCCTGGGATCGAGCCCCGCATCTGGCTCTCTGCTCAGCAGGAGACCTGCTTCCCCCTTCCCCTCTGCCTCCCTTTCTGCCTACTTGTGATCTCTCTCCCTCTCTCTCCTGTCAAATAAATAAATAAAATCTTAAAAAAAAAATCCGTGGATCAGAACAACACACATTTATTATCATGGGGTGGATCAGAACAACACATATTTATTATCATAGGATTCTGGAGGTCAGATGTCCTAAAATCATGAGGTTGGCAGGATTGCATTCCTTCTGGAGGTTCTAGGGGAAGACCAGCCTTCTTTTTCAGCTTCTAGAGACTGCCTGTATTCCTTGACTCATGCCTTGGCCTCCCCACCCTGCCGCCCCCACCAAACACCACTTCATCTTCAAAGCCAGCAGTGATGTATGTTTACACCTCTCTTTGTGATTCTCCTGTTACTACCCTCTACCTCCTGCATTTATAAGGAAGCTTGTGATTTTACTTGGGCTCACCTGGATATCTAGGATACCCTCTCCAAATAAAGGTCAGCAGATTAGCAACCCAAGTTTCCCTTTGCCACAGGCTCCAGGGGACTAAGACACAGACATTTTAATGGGCTGTTCTGCTTATTGCAGACCCTAAAATCAGTTGTCACTGAATTTTCCTTTTTTTCTGGAAAAAAACAAGAGGGCCATTTGGTGTTATTATCATTCCATGTTGTTTGCCTGCCAACAATGCACTGAGCTCTCTGCTAAAACATATTTAGGAACAGTCTTGCTCAATGTGCTTACAAATACGATTATTGTTAACATTTTCAATTATTTAACATTTATTGAGCACCAACCATGCGCTAAGTACCCTTCAAAACATACAATTAGTCATGGTTGTTGCCTAATGGGTTCAGTGTATAAAATTAGACAAGTCTAAAATTAGGCAGATGCAAACATCTATAAATAGCAATGCTTTGTAAAAGAACTCTGCATATCCCAGACAAGTCAGATGTAGTGCTTCCTACTATATGTTCCCCAAACTCATCTTCACTCTCAGAAGGCCTAGAAACGTACACTCTACAGAAAATATACATTGAAGGCTTATGTAGACAGGAAGAAATACTGTGTATATGCCACTTAAAAGCAATTTTTATAAAATTTGGGACAGCTGCCTTGCATTTTTATTTTCTATCTAATGACAAAGTCTTTTGTATTTTATGATCAGCAATGAAAAGAAAATATCCCATAAAAGATTCACAGTATGAAATTTAATTGCTAACTAGAGGAAGAAATTTTCAAAAGCTTGTATTATGAGTGACAAGCCTAGCTCTCAGAAGTCTAGAGCCATTTTAGGAGACTGTTTCACACTTTCACTCAAGAGCAATGAAGAAACTATTTCCACAGTTTATAAGCTTGAACCAGCCATTGTGTTAGTGTCTTAGGACAGTTGCTTGAAGTATAAATATGTATACACTACTTGGTCTAAACCTCTAATGAGTTTCCCTGGCACTAACTTCCTCCCTATATCATTTATAGGGAGGGGTTTGGCAGAGCTAAATTCAATTTACGTACTTGCCCTTTTTTACAAAATGGAAGCATGTTTACACCATTTTAAAATACCAGTGTTTTGTTCAATGAACTCTAGGAGCCAAACCTTTTCATTTATTCGATGATAAATAAACTGAGTACCTGAGGTAAGGTGAATTGCTTAAAGTCATAAAAGAGTTAATATTCTCTAGTTAATATCAGAGTCAGAAAATGAATCACAGTAACCTCTGACACCAGCAGGTGTTTCACCATTTCCCTTTGATGCTCCGTGTCTGCCTCTTACCAGACACTCCTTCAATATCTTCTAGCCTCCACTATTACCCACCTCTTGCCTGTAATTCTTTTTTGTTTGTTTGTTTGTTTTTAAGATTTTATATATTTATTTGACAGAGAAAGAGAACACAAGCAGGGTGAACAGCAGGCAGAGGCAGAGAGAGAAGCAGGCTCCCCACTGAGCAAGGAACCTGATATGGGACTTGTTCCCAGGACCCTAGGATCATGACCTGAGCCAAAGGCAGACAGTTAACCAACTGAGCCACCTAGATGCACTATAATTCTTTTTTCACACAAAAAAATTACTCATTTTAGAGAGAGAGAGAGAGAGAGCAGGGCAGGGAGGAGCAGAGGGAGAGGGGAGAGAGTGAGTCTTAAGCAGATTCTGCACTAAGCTGGACACTGGGCTCAATCTCAGGACCTTGAGACTGCAACCTGAGCTGAAACAAAGAGTTGGAGGCTTAACTGGCTATACCACCCAGACACCCCTATAATTCTTTAACATTAAAAAAAAGGGGGAATGTTTCTTCAGTGCCCTATATCTATTCTCATTGGCTTTTCCCAAATGTTCTTCCAAAGTGTCAAATAGATTGTGGAAGCATCAACCTATAGCTTTAAGAAAAGGCTCAAGTTGTCATGCTCCCTGAAAAACAGTGGCATGATGCTCCCCTTTCAGGAGAACTGAGGAGGGTTTGAGCTCACTGACTGACCTGGCCAACCAGCACTTTGGACAAAAGAATGGCTGCAGGCCTCTGCCTGTCCTTATCACAGAACATGGGGCTACCACGTTAAGGGGCTCCACCACAATGTGCCAGCAATATCTGGTTGTAGGGGACAGATTGTTAACGAAACTAAAATTACGTAGTGTTCATCTGATCCTCTCCCCACAATCAGAGGAGCAGATGGAAAGGCTGGGACATGGCCTTGTTTTAGGGACCAGGGCTCTTGTTAGAAGGAGACACCACAGCCTGTCTCATTCTCTTTTCACTTTCACTTCAGGCTCAGCATGGCGTCTCCAAGCTTTCCAAGTCTGTTTTCAAACTGCTAGATGCCACCTCTCTCTGATTGTACATCTTGCCTTCATTTCAATCTAGCTCCATCACTTACCACCTGTGTGGCTTGTTTCATAGGCCCTCTGTATCTTGGTTTCTTTATCTGTAAAATGTAGGTAATTTTGGTATTTACCTCGGAGGATTTCTAAAGAGGGTTTCATGAGAGATTATAGGAAAAGCATTTAGAAAAACCATCAGGCATATTATTAGTGTTCAATATGCTTTATTCTTGTTATTATTCATTTGATAAATATCGATGGCACACAATGGGGCTGTTAATAAGTTAAAAGCCTTGCCTTCCAGCAGCTCTCAGCCAAGCTGCAGAGAAGCTTTTATAAAAGATAAGGATAATTTGGAAAGACTTAGGAGGAAGCTGTCAAAGTAGATGGCGACTAGCTGTGGAGGTGAGACTTGTAAGCAGACATCACAGAGGAAGAAAGCATCAAGCAGGGCCAGGAAGAGATTGCCAACAGGGTGTCTTATGTGTATATCCCCAGTGCCTGAGGCAAGTAGCTCTCTAGCTCTTGTTCTTGGTAAGGGTTTAGTGGCATGTTTAATAATTGTTTAATAATTGTATTTTTTTTTTAAATTTTGAGCCAAGTGGAGCAGCTAGACCTAAACTGATTAGTTCATTATATCAAGGAGGGTAAAGGAAAGTAACATTTTTCATCATGTCTCCACTGCCTGAAAGACAGATCTAAACTATACTTAAGGAAACGATATGCTCAGGCAGTCACTGAACATATTTTTCTGGAAACCTGAAGGTAGCACTGTCTGATAGGAATGTAATTTGAGCCACATATATAATTTCAGATTTTCTGGTGGCCACATTAAGAAAAGGAAAAAGAAGCAGGTAAAATAAAATTTACACCGCCTTTTATATAACTCAACACCTTAAGAAATATCATTTCAACATATAATCAATATAAAAGTTATCAAAGAGATATTTTACATTTGTTTTTGCAATGTAGGTTTTTGCTCCCCGGTGTTGTGCATTTTATACTTAGAGTACATCTCGATTCATACTAGCTAGGTTTTAAGTACTCAGTAACCACATGTGACTAGTGGTTACTGTATTGTACATTGCAAATCTCAAAGTTTTATTGAGATTAGAGATTAAAAAAATACATACTTGAAAATATTTCATCTCAGAAAATAAACTCAAATAATTTGGGTAATGCTGTATGTCACACGCAGTTCTGTGATGGCAGAACATACTAAGGTTGTTTCAGTAATCCCCGCTGCAGAAGTTTTCAAAGAATAAAGGCAAACACAAATCCAGTCTGATGACTTGCTTGACGTGATGATTAATTAAGACATATGGCTGAGCATAAAGCAAGATTTCCTCCTATAATCAGTCTTCCACTGACCTTCATTAAGGACAAAGGGCATTTTAATGGATGAAGCCTTCACCTTTAATAAGCCTTTACTCTGTTATTTCCTATGGAACCATTCATTAGATTAACAAAACAATCTTAGCTGGCTAATGACAGAGCTGTGGTCAGAACCCTAGGGATAGCCTATGTCACCATTAGAGCCTGAAGGCAAAATGTCACTTGGGCCACTTCATCCAAACCAGTCAAGAAGATGTTGACCTATAATTGTATTCAGAGTTCAAGAGCTCAAGAGGTTATAGATGGGGGTGAGTGGATCCAAGCTTTGCACCATCATGTCAGTTTGAGAAAAGGAGACAGGAGAGCATAAATAGAGACTGATATGGGCAAGGGTGAGGCATATTTGTTTCTGCTCCCAAATGATATTCCTGTTTATCATTCACTACTTTAGAGGTGTACTTGTTTGTTTATTGTTCAAATATATTTTAATTTTGGAATAATTTTAGATGTGCAGAAAAGTTGCAAAGATAGTACCAAGAATTCTTATGTACCCGTGCTAGATTTCCCCCTTATATAAACATGGTACATTTGCCAAAACTAGGAAATTAACATTGGTACATTATTATTAACAAAACCCCAGATTTTTCATTGAGTTAAAAAAAATTCAAGAAGAATTGTGTAAAAAGCAAAATATTAAAACTCTTCTCGAACATTATTCAAAAACAAAAGATAACCACATCTTGGAGAGAGGAAGGATAGGAATAAAATATGCAAGAGGCAAAGTGATGACATCATCTCAGGTTGGACACTTGGATGAGCTTTTATCATTCAAGCCAGTTCAAAATGTATTTCTTTATGAGGACTTCCCCGACCTTACGCCAGTAGTTAGTGTTCACTCTGGAGAACAAACCTCTCTAGAACTTTATGTGTTGCATATTCTGGTACCAACAGATACTCACATTCTAGCTAAAAGAAGGAAAGGGGCACGAGTGTTCAAGATGCATGATTACAGCTTCCCTTACCTCATTTCTTGCCACCCATCACTCTCTGTTAGCTAATGGACTTTCAGAAAACATCTCTGAGAGTTTCATGCATGAAGAATTTGCTTTGGGTCCTTTACCTTTTGAATCACTGGAAGGGAGATATGTATCTCCAAAAATGTATACTTAGGAATCATTATAGATTACACATCTTAGCACATTTAGGTAAAGGTAAAGTTATTCTTACTCTAAAATTAATTCAAGGAGAACTGGGTCTACTCATTTTACTACTGACTTAATTTTTTTTTTATCTTACTTCATTTTTTAATTATGTTGCATTAGCTAACATAGTACATCATTAGTTTTTGATGTAGTGTTCAACGATTCATTAGTTGCATATAACACCCAGTGCTCATCCCAACCATGCCTTCCTTAATAGCCATCACTCAGCTACCCCATCCCACCCTCTCTTCTGAAACCCTGTTTTGTTTCCCGGAGTCCAGAGTCTCTCATGGTTTGTCTCCCTCTCTGATTTCTTCTCCTTTAGTTTTTCCTCTCTCCTGACTTTAAATTCAACAAACACAACCTGAGCAACTGCCATACATTTGCCACTGTTCTAGGCATGCTTTGAAGGCCACTCCTGTGAGCAATGATTCATGGAATACTTCTTTCTCTCTGTTAGACACTAAGTTCCTTGATGGTAGGGACTCAGAGAACGGTGTCTTATTTTATCTCTCTCATCCTTAGACACTCAACGCCTGAAACATTCTCCAATATTTAGTAGATGCTTGATAGTGTTATTGAATCAATAATGGACAAATAACTGTAAATGAATAGATGGTTGAGTGAATGAATATATGAGTTCCTAGAGGAGTAATTCCCAATCATTGACCTTGAAGGGATTACACACTGGAAAAAAAGCATAGAGAAGCACATAAATTATTTTAATGCATGCTGGAATGAGGTGAATACTATTAGAGGTGAGCCTGCTTAAAATAAAATTTTAAAAATAGCACTGTTGATGTTTGGGTGAGCATGGCACCTCCTGAGAAAATAAGCTAAGAGTAAGCAGTAATTGAAATTATCCAGGAGGATGGATCAGCTGTCATAGTCAGGGATGGGACAGGAAATAAGTGAGGACATTCTAGCCTGAGGGAACAGAGTAAACAAACACAGCGAGGTGGGAGATCATAAATATTTGAAGAATTTGGTTTGGATAGCTTACATGTCATGTGTAGGTAAGTAAGGGAAAATAAATGAGTTGAGATTCACACACTAAGTCTATGTTATACGGATCCTTGAATGCCTGGGTTTGCTAATTTGGAAGTGATAACACAGATAAATCATGAGGAAAAGCTGGCTTGGTACAGGGGCCATAAAATAGGTTTGTTTTAACACATCTCCCAAAACGTTAATGGTTCTAAGGAAAAGGTTGGAATTATAGGGAAGAAAAGAGATTTGTGATAATATGATATGACTTGTCTTCAGGTTCTTTGACAAATCAGGATATTCTTATGTTTCTAATATAGGAAATCTATGATGTGATTAAATCATGATATCTGTCCAGCCAGTAAAATACGAAGAAAGCCATTAAGGCAGTTTTGTTAAATAAGCAGTTAAAATAGTACTGGTTTTAGAACGTTATACTTTTTCTTTATGTTACATTAAAAGTTACGTGATCAAGCTGACCTGAGGTTTCCAAACAGAAGCTGAATAGTCAACCTCACATTGTTAAGAAGTGAAAAAGATCTGTGCTGATTTGCATTATGTATCACTCAAGGAGTCCAAAGGATGAAAATGAACATCTCATGTGGGCCAAGTATTCCTAGTTATAGCAAAGAAAAGGCCCATGAGCATCCCACTGATACCCTTTATTTCAACACTTACCACTGCAGTGGAATAACTCCTTATGCTTAGATGAAAATCTTCTTTGGAAAAAGACACATTAGGTCACTCCGCTGAGTGGTTCCTGTTTATTTGCATTTATAGGGCCTTCTGCTGCACTTGCTGGGTGCCTCTCTGGCAAACTCTGAGAGTGGTAAAACCTCTCCGTTCCCAGCTCCAAGCTTGCTGGGTGTAAAGATAGAGGCTATCAGCAATAATTGCTGGATGTGCTGTGTTTGCACATCTGTGGTGGCCTTCTGAATTGAGTTTCGGGCCAGAGCCAGGCAGCACCCCCCCCCTTTATTTTTGCTGTCACACCATTACAGGAAATGAGATTATGGCACAAATCATCATTCACATGACTCTAGCATTGAAGGTTAGTGAGATATTGCAGAGATAATTCCATAGCCGCCATGGCCCTTGATAATAATTACAATGTGACCACAGGGGATCACCTTCTAATAGGCTTTTGTTCAGTCAATTCAGACTCTGTTGTGTGCTGTGAGTTTGGATAATTAAAGTTGTGTCTCAGAAGCCACATGTGGTAGCTCATAATTATGTAGTCAAGTCTGAGAGGGACCTGAGGTGACTGACACATGGACTGGAGTAAGAAACAGGGGCCCTGGTGACCAGGCAGAAAGAAACCAGTCCCCTCATTTGGGAACAGGGGGATGGTGTTCACTCCACAGCATCCACTCCTTTATTTATTTTAAAACGAAAATGAGTAATTACAGCCCTTCCCAGTCCAATCCCTTACCCTCCAGAGAGACTTTCCCTAACCCTTTCCTATTGCCTCCAACAAAAGAATGGTAGCTGACCTGGGCAGTGAAGAAAATAGACATGGCTTATTTAAACACCATCATGGTTTAATTATTTAATCATTTGCATGTTGAGTGATTTGCATAAAAGCAGGAAAAGTCCCATGTTGGAATTTGGCCTGTATCTCCTCCTATTCCTCACTGGAGAAAAGATCTCGAAACTTGGCCTGGTGTAAGCTCTTTAATTTTGGAGAAATGTGAACTTTGGAAAGCTTAGATTTGTTATTTTAAGGACACAATATTTGAAAGGAAAACAAATCCAAAGACCATATCCCATAAGGCCATATTTCCCAGGTCAGTTTATAGCTGTCAAAGAAGCAAAGTAGTTGATTTTCCCCATGCAGTATGCCCTTGAAAAAGCATTCTTCTAGGCAGAATAGGCAGACTGCTTTGGTAAGTAGGTGCCTCTTCAACCTTCTAAGACTGGGTCCCAGATTATCTATATGGAACATGTAAGAGATGGCTATTTTACCGTTCTGTTTAAAAGTTGAATTGTTAGGACAGGACACCTTCTATCCTAAATCTTTAGACTGTTTAGAGGATTCGTGGAATATACTTCTAAAGGGCTTTCAGTTTCTGAGCCTGGAAAGTAGAATTCTGCTTTTCGTTCTAATATAAGACATCTTTTCCTCCAAGTTTTGCCAGCAAAAGGGAGCAGATTTGCTACCCCAAAATATGTCTCTTTGGCATAAAGATTATTTTGAGCTAAAGGCAATCAAAACTGGGCAGATTCAGGAAAAGCTTTTTACCTCCCCCTCAGCTGCCTAAATTTACAATGGAAAGGGGGCCTGTACCAGAAACACAGCTATTACTGGAGATACTTTTTACCTAAGAAACTTATCTGCATAACAGGACAACGTTTGTTTCCAAACATTTCCTCTGCCTTCCTGTGAGTAGCTTTTCGCCCCCTTTGAATTCTAGACCTCTGCCCAGTTTCTTAGCTGAGGATGTTATATAAGTCTCAAATACCTGGCTGCCTTTTGGGTTTTCATATCTTTACAGTGCTCCTATAGGTATGCAATTAAATATGTTTTTCTCCTGTTTATCTCTCTTATAGCTATTATTAGACTAGCCAAAGAGCCTAGAAAGTAAGAAGGGAAAATTTTTTTCTTCCCTACACCAGGTAGAAAAAATGCTTCCTTCAAACACTGCCATCTCTTTGAAGCACAGCAAATTTATTCTTCACCTAATGTGAAAACAACAATTGATATTCAAAATACTGCCCTTTCCTAAGGCTTTGCCTTCATGAAAATGAAACATATTTTGTACTGAGCACCATATGGTGTTTGTGGAGAGTGGACACACAGATGCTTCCTAATTAAAGCATTAAAGTTTGTCATGAGAAATGGCAGCTACAGATGATTTTGTCTGGGTGTGTGTATGGGGAGGGGGTAGGTGGGAAGGGATCCCAGAGAGTGGGTGAAGTGGTAGGCTGACTCCCTGCTTTTTCAAACACTATATCTGATTGGTCCTCAGGGAACAGATAATGGCAAAAGGCAGTTAATTTGAAGATAATTGAGAGATCTCTTGCCTGTCTTCACACAATGAAACGAGGTATGGGGCCTCAGCTGGCACTTGTACTCTGGTAGGAAGAGAAGGGCCCAGAATTGTCTGCTAAAGCTGCCACCTCATTTTCACTTCTCACACAAAGCTGGGAAACCCCTTTCCCAGCCTCCATTCCCCACCTCACCCCTAGACTCCCAGGCATGCTCCCGTGTTTATTGTTTCAACACTTCAGACCATAAGTAAGAATTTGCAAAGAGAGAGGATTGTAGGAAACTGGGCATGGTCTCTTCTTGTGGAAAACAAGGGCTGTGCCTCTAAAAACATAAGCTCACAGACCAACTAGAAAAGGAGCACCCTCTCAGATGGCATGTTTTCTTCCAGAAAGGGAAGCATTTTCAAAAATTATTTTTTTTCCTTTCTCAGCATCCTTGTTACTATGTACAAAATCACTGAAAGTCCAGGAATACTAAGGGACTTTCTAAGGCTAACTTATCCACCCAGCTTGTGATAGAGGTAATGTACAGGAAATAGTCTTAAACCAGGCTCCACAATTCCGTTTGCTGCACTGAGAAGGGAAGAGGTGGATCATAAAAAGTCAGATGCTTTCTTTTCTTTTTCCTTTTTTTGGGGGGGAGGGAATCCTTCCCGCTTTTCTGCCTACCTTCCCAGCGCCCTTTTATTCTCTTTTAGGGCATCTTGCTCATAACTTCTAGGAAACCCTTAAGCCAAGTCGATGGAAAAATAATCTGATTTCCTCTTTTAACACATACATGTAAGGAATAACTGGAAATTAGACTTATGTAAGTGTGAAAAAGAATGTTGCTCTTTTTTCTCAAAACAGGGGAACAATGGTGACAAGCTTATGGGTATGACAATGATAAAGAACTTTACAAAGTGAAAAGAGCCAGATTTACCACATTTATTCCTCATCAGTAAAGCCCTAAAGAAAAAGATTTGTGGTAGTGGGCAAACAGGCAAAGAGTGGCAGGGGGCAATCTGAATGAGAAAACCAGGCAGGGGACTCTGAATTAGGTGACTCAGGCAAGATGGCTTGGGGATCATGAAAGGTAGGCAGACAGCTGGGTTTGCTAGTCTGATTTTAAATTTTTTTTGCAGTAAAACATTTTTCTGTTGCTTTGGTTAAGTTGGGGCCAAGTATGTTTTTCTTCCCTGTAACCAGTGAGAATCTGGTGGTCTTCTCACTGGAGAGCTATCTTCAAGTTTGCTCCTGGGGAACACCATAGAGGTGGAAATATTGGTCTATGTTGTCATTTTTGTGTTGTAATTACCCTCAAAAAGCACAATGGGATAAATTGCTGGGACCGTAAAAATAAAAAATAGTGAAACTAAAATTAAAAATTTCTGGTTATCAAATGAGACCATAAAGAAAGCAAAAAGATAAGATTCAAACTTGCAGAGAGATAAGCCAATAAATGTTTAGTATTGAGAATAAAGAATTAATAAAGGTATGGAATCAACAAACCCAATCCAATAGAAAAGCAACCCAATAGAAAAACTAGGTAAGTGACAAATAAATATTCTATGGTAAAGAAAAGACAAATGATAGATATACATGGGACAAAATGCTTGATTTCACTAGTAGGAAGGAAATGGAAATTAAACCCAAATGAGAACCTAATTTATAACACCAGATTAGTGAACAGTTGAGAAATGTCAGAGTCTCAAGTGCTGATATAAGTGTAGAGGATAAGATTGCTTATACATTCTGGAGTGTGTGTGGATTGGTACCACAACACTGGAAGATAATCTGGTTTTATTGACTCATCTAGTAATTCTATTCCTGGACATAGCCCCTCAGTAATTTCTGGTGCATCTACAAGATGCACACTAAGAACAAAAATTATCCAAACCAAAAGGTCATCAATAGGTAACTTTAAGAATAGGTAGTGATAATTTACCCCCAAAATACAGATCTAGTGAAAAGAAGGGCCTTCTGTACTCTAATATTCATAGCAGCAATGCCCACAGTCACCAAACTGTGGAAAGAACCAAGATGCCCTTCAACATTATGAATGGATAAAGATGATGTGGTCCATATATACAATGGAGTATTATGCTTCCATCAGAAAGGATGAATACCCAACTTTTATAGCAACATGGACGGGACTGGAAGAGATTATGCTGAGTGAATTAAGTCAAGCAGAGAGAGTCAAGTATCATATGGCTTCACTAACTCATGGAGCATAAGGAACAACATGGAGGACATTGGGAGAAGGAGAGGAGAAGTGAGTTGGAGGAAATCAGAGTGAGAGACAAACCATGGGAAACTGTGGACTCTGAGAAACAAACTGAGGGTTTTGGAGGGGAGGGGTGTGGGGGGTTGGGTGAGCCTGGTGGTGGGTATTAAGGAGGACATGTATTGCATGGAGCACTTGGTGTGGTGCATAAACAATGAATTTTGGAACACACACACATACACACACATACACACACACATAAAATTAAATTTTTTTAAAAGTATAAAATATAAAAAATAGTGATAGTGGAGTATTATACAGCAGTGAGAATAAATGAATTGGAACTAGTATATATCTAATGCAGACTCTCACAAATCATATTTAGTGAAAAAGGAAAAAAACCCAGGTTTTACAGGATTCCATACAATATGATGCCATTTTTCTAAAGCCCAAATTAAGCAAATAAAATAATATGTCATTTGAAGATAGTTGATACTTTTTATTCTCAGTAGTTATATTGTCTGTAAAGTTTTCAGTGAACTTAATTAGCAAATACTGAACCATTGCTCCTAAGGAAAATAAACATACACCCACACCCACCCACACACCCCAAGTAGATTATAATCTTGAATTCTGAAAACACCTCCCTCCTCTGGTAGATTCTGTTTTCCTGATTATATAGAAGAGAAAATGAAGTTCAGAAGCGTTTAAGTGACTTGCCTGAGCCACTCCACTAAGTAACCAGAGTTGGAATTTTAAACCCTGCTCAACCGACCCCGGAGCCTATGCTTTCTGCACTATACTGTACTGTCCCTTACTTCTCCATTCTCTAGTCATCACTGTATGAGCTGAAGTAAGAAGGTACGGTGTTGTCTCAACTGACCTCAGGTGGGATCATGTTCATCGGTTGACTCACATTTTTCTCTGTTCTGTGTGTGTTCACAAATGACTGTAAAAGCACTCATTTGTTTTGGTTGCCTGCTGTTTACTAGGCTACTGGACTTGTCTAGTCATGTCTGAAATTTAGTTATGAACACTCTCTAGACATAGGCCAGTATATGGAGGGGTGTGTGTATATGTGTGTGTTCATATTTTTATATAAACATGGGATATTGCTGAATACTCTGCTGCCTTTTGACCTAATTACCCTTTTAAACTTTCCTCTAGAGTTTCTACTATATGTTACTTTTATTATGAGAAAAATATTAAATATAAATGGCCTATGTATTCTCAGAGAAACTACAAACCCCCAAATAAATACAAATCTGAGCTTTCATTCTCCTTACTATGAAAAGAAAGTGATAATTTTTATTTTTGAGGGAATATTTTAAAACTAATTTCTTCCTAATTATTAAAATTTTTTTAGGAAAAGACAGTAGAGTCATCAAATTGCTAATATGTCTACAAATATCAGTATACTTTTCTGTAGGTCAGCAATAGTAAGTTACAAAGTAAGATGGAAAAATAATCCCACTCACACTAATAGTAAAAGACATAAAATGGTTAGAAAACTTTAACAAGAAAGGTGTGAACCTATATGAATAAAATAAAATTTTTTGAGAGACATAAAATAATATTTGAATATCCCAAGTCACACACTAGATGACTGAATGGCAATATTGCCTAATATAAACATGTTAGTTCTTCACAAACTCACTTACAGTTGTAAGATAATTATGACTAAAATCCCAGGGAGGTTTTCAGGAAGAAACTGAAAAAGTTATTTTTAAGGTAATCCGCAGGCATAAAGAGTGAAGAATATCTAAGAAAATGTTGAGGATGAAGAGCATTTCTGACTCCTGCCAAGGTGGTAGGTTAGCACAGCCTGCTGGTTTTACTCTGTAGCATTGACCATAAAGAAATTACTAGAATAAGAAGAAAATAGGGATTTCTAGAACTAAAAGGAAAAAAGTGAGAAACCCTTGGGAGATTGAACCGTGTGTGTGTGTGTGTGTGTGTGTGTGTGTGTGTGTGTGTTGGGAATGGAGGGTGGGTGGTGGTGGCTACAGGCAAGACACAGGGCATTCAGGGGGCAGTTGGGAGAGGATAGGTTGGTGAAACTAAGTGTTGCTTTCCTATGTGGTCTCAGGATAATTCTTTACCTGTCCCAGGACCATAGAAATAGGCCCATCACTCAGGCCACCACTCTCTCAATAATATAAGGATATGGAACTAGAACTTTTCTAATTTGTTGGTGGCAGTGGTGAACCAAGGATGGGGGACAGAGTGCTCATCCTGAGCGCAAGCGATAAGGGGGTGGGGGCGTTGTCTGCAGGTAATTTAGTAACAATAGCAAAACTGACTATAAGTCAATTTGCTTTTTATTATCAACATATGCTAACAATTTTAAACATTAGTTATAAAATACTTGTCCCCACAAAACATCTTTTTGTTGGTCTAGTCGCTGAACAATTATTGAGCCGTTACTCTTGATTTTTAACAATATACATGTAAGCTTTAGCACATGGAGAGTTTTATTATTTATCCTTTACTAATCATTGCATTTTACATGGAACTAAAGTCCAATTCTCCCAGTTATATAATCATTGTCCTACACAATCACTCTCAGCTACATGTGTTTCGAGAACAGGCCCCTTATGGTTCGAAATCTTTCAACAGCCTTCAGAGCACAATTTTTATCTCCAACCTACCCCTGTGCACCACACATGCTTGTAGATTTGAAACAAACAACAGAAGCATAGTGGTTGCAAAGTCAAAGAAACAGAACGTTAGTTACATGAATTCTGTCATTCTGTATGACTATGTAGAGTTTTTATTTGTGTTTAAAATTTTAAATGGAGAAATAGAATCCAAATTGCAAGGAATATTATTTCTGTATATACTTGTCTTTATAATATTAGTAGTTAACATTATGTTTTATGCTATATGCCAAACACTCTACTCAGTATCTCATCTAATAGTTATAGTGATCTTAGTGGTAGGTATTATTTTCTTCCCCACTTTATAGATGAGGAAACTAAGGCACAGGGGGACCATACTGATGGTTCTAGGCTGGTACATGGCAGAGCCAGAATTTGGACCTATTAAGTCTCCCTCTAGAGAGGCACTCTTACCCATTTCATCACAATCTCTCACCACATATGTGCATGTATATGTCCTCTTCTAACTCTTTACATATATTTGTGCTTCTGTCTACACATATGTGCTTACGGTCAGAAGTATGCATCGGCTCTTGAACAAGTTATAAAGTGAGGACAGGAAAGGAGGTCAACAGTGCATCTCTCTGGGAGCTGTAATAATAAACACTAGAGGCGGCTGAACAACTGCTTGGATCTGAATTCTCATCTCCTTTTCTTTCTCCCACCCTTTTCTATACCACCAAATAGTCTCCCTCACGTGGACTAAGGGAGCCTTGGGCTCCTGAGTGCATTCAGGAAACAAGCAACACTCACACCAGTTTAGGCTTATGTTCCCTGACAGCTTTAGAGGCACAGGATGGCCCCAGGTCTTTGCGTTGAGTATGGTGGTGGGAGGGAGCCCCTTACCAGGCAGCGTGCATTCAAGGTTCATGGGAGCTGCCTAGAAACCGCTGCAGTGTTTTCCATTAAAGACAAACTAGTTACACTCCCAAGTATTTCCAGGAATGTAGGAGTTTTTGATGCTATTCTTTGCATCCTATTGTTTTGGAGCTCTAATTAGACAATACCACATGTAATACTGCCCAAGGTCCTAAGAAAGGGTAATTCGAATGATTTGGGATGGTCGAACTTTCTTTAAAAAGTGCTCGGAAATTTTTGAGACTTTCTTACTTGCAGGCAGTAATTCCTGATGTGTGGTTGATATTCCAAATGTATTCCTTCCTGACTGTCACCCTTGGGCCACACACTTGATTCTAGTTGCAAAGGATTTATTATTTACCGTTTTTGTCTATATGGTTTTTCTTTGCTTTGTAAAATAGAGTAGCCCCCCCAGACTGATTTTGCTTCTTTTTCCCTTTAATGAGAACTTTATTGAGATTTGCATATCATACAATTCACCCACTTAGAGAGTACAATTCAGTGTTCTTTAGTATATTCACAAAGTTACATAACCATCACCACAGTTAAATTTAGAACATCTTCATTACTCAGAGAAGAAACCTAGATTTCAGGTCATGGTTTCTGGCACCATTTTCCTATAAAAAGAATCAGAATCCCTTGGGAAAATTCAAGGACTGGGCAGGAAATATCTAAAGATTCTGGAGCATTGCTTAGTGCCAGAAAGTAGAGAAGTGCTAAAACAAAAAAAAAACACCAAAACCCTCCAAATCCTGCTTTCATGGGGGTATAGCAAAGGAGCCAACCCAAAGAGCTCCCAGTGGACAAAACTGGAATAAGTGAAGCAACAAAATGAAGGAGTATTGGATTATAACCCAAGTTATGAAATAAAAATCTGAGTTTTCACTGATGTAAATGAGTAAATAAATGAATGGAGAGAAATGAGAAATTTCAGTTGCAAATTAATTCAAAAATATTTATTAACACTGTCTATTGATGAAACATTGTCCTCATACCTTCCTTTATGCTTTAAAGAATAGTTTCCTTTTTTATTTTGAAGTCTTTGTTAAATCCAGTATGTGTGTCCCCTGACAGCTCCTGTTTCTTACCTTGTTCTTTGTGTATTAGTCATATTTTCTTGTTTGCTTCATGTCTCATAGTTTTTTTGTTGAAAACTGGACATTTTTAGATAATATATTGTACCAACTTGGGATACTGATCTCCTTCCCTGGTCTGTGGATTATTTTTGATGGGATCTACTTGTTGATTTGGCTGGCTCATTTTGGTGAAATCTGTTTCTCCGGTAGTATGATCCTGTGGTCCTGCTTCTCAGATGGTGGAGCCTTTGGTCACGCCCATGCTATTACCCTGGGATGACAGTGGTTTCAGCCCTCTTTGACTGCTCTTATTCTTGGTTTTTCTGTTAAGGTGTCTGTCTCACTTGGTATCCCACCAAACTGATAGTTTTCCCTAACTGCTGGCTGAATGCACTACTGTTTTTGACAGTGCCTGGGGTATGAATGGCTTCTCAGTCTGATCCTATTCAATCCAGCACCTTTTGTAGGAGCAGTCTTTGAGGAGTGTTCTGACACCAGAAAGGGCTTTCCTTACCTCTTTCCTTTGTTGTCTCTCATAAACTACCTGCCCTATAGTTTTGGGTTTTTGTTCTCAGAGAGCTACCAGCTGCCTCTTCATTGTTTGGCACCAATATCTCTGATGTTTTTGAGAGCATCCTTAGGCTTGAACTTGCCGGCACTGTTTCAAATAAAGTCAGTTCCTTTGGCATGAGCTTCAGAGCTCTCCGTTCTTGGGACCTGCCTTACTTCTTGGCAAAATCTCTGAGCCACTGCTCCAGAGGTGGGACAAGGGTGACACCCATGCCTTATGAGCAGGTGCTAGATAGGGGCCTTTGGTCTGTCTCAATGTGTTTCTCCCAGCATAAGAGCAAGCTGAGACAAGAGTGATTGGGGCTTCAGTATTCTTGCACTGCCATGCCTGGTGGAGAACCTCTCCTTTATGAGCAGAGGTTTGGGGGAAGGAAGAGGCAATATCTTGTCCTCACTTGCCAGGAACTTATTCTCTGCAAGTCATTGCTGAAGGGAATGAGAAATGCTGGTGGCCATTCTCTCTCAATGAGATACTGTATCCCTTGACTGGGAGACAAGGGAAGACAGACCCTCTTCTTCTTGGCCACACCTGTGCAGAGTGGAGCTTCCAGCTCTCTGAGCTGCTAGAAGGGAGGAGGAGGGAGAGCATGACTTGTGGCCTTGTGGCCATACCTCAAGGGCCACAGAATATTACTGTTCTAAGATTTAGTAGAGTTTCTTGAATTAAAGTTTTTAAATTGATGTTTGCCCTTAGGATGATTTCCAGAGACTACAAGATTGCTTTTAAAAATAGTTTTCACTAGTTACGGTTGCTGGGGAATGATTTAGTGGAGCTCCTCACACCACTCTTCTGAAAGTGGAACTCCTTCTGTTTTCCTGCTCTCAATCTAAACCATACCTTATTTTCATGAATGCGCTGGAATTGAAGAGTCTGTCTACATCGGCTTTTCTCTATGACTCTCTCTAAGGAGGGTGACCTGGGGCCAGATTCCTTGTAAAAAAAAAAAAGTAACAGGAGGTCTGAGGGCAGGCTCTGCAATGGGTCCATCAGATGGTTCTGATGGATTGACATAACTGATCTGCCTAGTGTGCCGTATTCAGTGACTGCATTTCCAGGAATCAAGAAGTCATAAGGCTGGAGACTCCATGATAGCAACCCACATGTCAAAGAGCTCCCCACAAACTCCCCAGTTAACCAACTGAATTCACAAGCCATTTTTTAACAAATTTTCGAACCTGGGATGATTTTATATAGTATATGACTAACATTTTTTAGTTGGTTATTTATAGATTTACTAGAAAAAAACTGGAAAGATGAACAAGATATAGAAATATAGATATAGATTTAGAGAGAGTATTTCTTAGTGCACAGATAGATTAAAGATTCAGGTCAGGTGGCAAATATTGCCATGTTTCCCTTTCACAAACAAACGCATCAGTTCAGACTCCCATGCATTTCTAGGAATGGAGAGGTTTCCTGATTCTGTTTTTCTGTTCCATTTTGTTGTTTCAATGCTTTAATTAAAGAGTGCCACTCCATACTTTGTTATTCTGCAAGGCCCTAGAAAATTTGGATGAGATGAGATTATACATTTTAAAAAGGATACAGGCACAAATGCACATACATACAGAGCATATCAAAATTGAAATTTTACCATATTACTGCTCAGATAAGGCTGAAGAGCTATATACTTTCTTCCAAGTAAGTAAATTTAAAAGTGATTTTGGGGATAGAGCAAAAATTGTTAAGGTGGTATGAAAATGACTGAATTTTGAAAAAAAGATGGAAACATCAGGTAAAATTTCACATGATACCAAATTTTAGACAAAAAGAGTAATTACATGGGTTGTTTAACTCTAAGTGTGGCAAGATGATGTATTCAGAATTCTCTCTTCTAATTAGTTGTATTGGACAGCTTCAAAAATAGGGGGCTCACACAGACAAAAGGGAAAAATAATGGTTCCTCTTCTTCCACCCACTTAGCCTTCCCATTTGTAGCTTCAGGTACAGCTAATCTTTTCTTTTTCATTCTTTGCAAAGCACTGTAAGGATTAGCTTGAATGAGCAGACAGCTTGAGTCAACTTAAAAGAGGAGCGTCCGCAGGCCTCTGCTGAATTAGAGAGTCAGCAGGACAGAGGTTAATTAGGAGGGAACCAGCAGAGCCACAGTTCAGATGGACATGAGGCTTCCACTCAATTGGTGGTAATGTCATCATTTTCAAGTTTAAGAGCAACCTTCCAGAGAAGGCTTGTGATCGTTGTCATGGGCTGGTTGCCATGTAGACCATTGATGTCTATGGACTCAAAGCATTGTTGTTTTTTTGTTGTCCAATTTTTTGTTTTAAAGGGTTTGTCTTTTTTTTTTTTTTTTTTTTTTTTTTTTAAAATATTTTATTTATTTATTTATTTGACAGACAGAGATCACAAGCAGGCAGAGAGGCAGACAGAGAGAGAGGAGGAAGCAGGCTCCCCGCCGAGCAGAGAGCCTGATGCGGGACTCGATCCCAGGACCCTGGGATCATGACCTGAGCCGAAAGCAGAGGCCTTAACCCACTGAGCCACCCAGGTTCCCTAAAGGGTTTGTCTTAAAATAGTTTACAAGTTTATGAATATGTCAGACCAAGCTGTGAAGGAAGTAGTTGTTAATATTCCAGTTCTGCATGTCTCATGGCAGCCTTATCCGTGTTTCCCAGTAGCATTGACTGTAAATGTTTGTGTGTCGGAGTACCTGTGTGCCTCTCCTTCCTGGTCAGGCTCACCCCCTGTCCTTGCTTTTCTCCTGAGAAGAGGATCAAGTTTCAAGGAAATGGACACAGTCTTCCACTGCCCCACATTTAAAAATGAGAAAAGATTTTGCTGAAAACTAAGCTTAAGAAAATATGATCTGAAACCTACTTCTCTCCCATCCCTTTATTTAATGCCATTTGTCCTTGTTCATCTTTATCTCACTTAACCAGTTTTGTCAGTGAGCTTCCAAGTGACAGCATTAACTGACATGGGTTTTGCTTTTCCTTGTTTCAAGTTGCCCTTGTAAAAGATCTAAATAATTGCGCACATCAAGGAGACAGAAAGGAGAAATCAAAGAAGCAGTGGGTCTGGAAATTTCTTGGCACAAGGGAAGGACTGATCACAATAATTATGAGATATATGTGTGATAATAAGGTGTCTCGTATAGCACACATCCTACTGGCCTCGTCAGATTCTCCTGGCCTCACCTGTCCCCTGGACTCTTGGCCCCTAGACTGGCAGCCGAAGCGAAAGACTTCATGTTGCTTCCGTGTGGTCTTCAGCTCTTCCTCCACTTCTAATCCCATAAAATGCAACACCATAGGTTACCAGATCTGCTTCCTTAAAAGAGGTTGCCAAAAGAGGCCAGATGACCTAACCCAGAAATATAAGAAGAGAACTCCCATGTGTTTGATAAACAGGAAAGAGGAGGCAGGAGGGAGGCAGGAAGGGGACTTTCTCTCTACTCCTCCCTCTGATGTATTGTTCTGAGATATAGTTTTTCATACAGCTTGTCTGGAGACATCCTGCCCCCATCCAGCCACTGGCCTTGTGACTTTGTGGCTTATTGTGATATAGCAGTCTTTGCAGAAATGCATGCCTTTGCCTTGGCTGCCATTCTTGCCTTGCTTCCCGTAATTGTTCTTCCTTTCTAATGAGGCATGAGCACTGAAGCAATGCCCCACAGGTTGAAGTAGTTGGCCCCTTTATTTCTAAGTGTTTTGGGGTTTGCCAGAGTATGGGATCCCTTCTTCCTCCTTTTTTTTTTTTTTTTAATTTTTAAAAATTTTTAGTTCAGAAAGTCCCAGGGACAGGATGCATAAGACTAAAGAAGATGGTGGCACCTCTTTCATTCAATTTTTAAAATTTCTGGGGGCGCCTGGGTGGCTGAGTCATTAAGGATCTGCCTTTGGCTCAGGTCATGATCCCAGGATCCTGGGATTGAGCCCCACATCGGGCTCTATGCTTAGCAGGAAGCCTGCTTCTCCCTCTCCTTCTCCCCCTGCTAGTGTTCCCCCTCTCTCTGTCAAATAAATTAGTGAAAACTTTAAAATAAAATAAAATAAAATAAAATTTCTATCTTTAATGCTTGCTATCTTCCCAATTAATTTTGATCCTCTGCTTTTGTGTTTTCTTTCTTCTCTGCCTGGCAAAATCTGGCTTTTCCTTCCCAGACCATCTAAACGTCATCTTCCAGGTTAAGTCTTTCTTGACACTTCTGCACACACCTGCCATGCCACTCTCTGCCATCTCCAGCCAGGTGTAATAGAGCCTGCAACTGTGCTTCCTAGAGTACTGGCAGTGTGGTTTTGCTGGTTAGACCCAACGTGACCATGAGCTTCCCCCTCTCCCACCAAGTGTTACTGATTTTTTACCTCCAGGATGACCCATAGAAAGTGTTAAAAAAATTTTGCTGAATGACGGTGGTTCACATTCTCTTTTTCTCATTCATCATTTTTGTATCCGTCTCAGCCCAGGTAGGCCCACCTCTTCCCTGGGCAGGACAGTGACCTCTTAGCTTCCCTGTGGCCAATCTCCTGACAATTCAATCTTCATAAACCACCAGACTGCTCTTCTTAGAAGTTGCACCCTCTCCTCCCTAGATCTCTAGCACCTATAGAAAAGGGATATTATAATAGAAATAATATAAATGCTCAAAACCTAGACAGTCAGTAATGGCACCTAATGTGAGATATATCCTATCTGATATACATGACTTTGTCTGGTATTCAGGGTCCAAGTCAACTGAACTCCGGTACCTCCAATCTGCTATACAAACTCTCCATTCTGAAAATAAATAAATAAATAAATAAATAGGCACTTGGGTGGCTCCATCAGTTTAGACTCTTGGTTTCAGCTCAGCTCATTATCTCAGGGTAGTGAAATGGAGCCCGGGGTCAGGCTCTGTGCTGAGCATGGAGCCTGCTTAACATTCTCTCTCTCCTTCTGCCCCTCCCCTGCTTGCACATGTGCTTTCTCCACCCCCCCCCCCCAAAAAAAACGAAAAACAAAAAATAACTGCTCCCTGCATTAGAGTAACTTGGAACATCTCTGTACCTACCCAGATTCTGTCCATCCTTCAATCTCCCACCTTCACAGGTACCAGTGGAGTTGCTGTAACTAGACAGATTCCCACATATCTCAGCTTTTATAAGCATCAGAAATGTGCCATCCAGTTTTTCAGGCTTGAGATCTGAGTGTGCTAAGCTTTCCCCATCTCTTTCTTCAGTAAGACTGCAAGATTTCCAAAAGCAGGAACCATGTTTAGTACTTCTTTAAGAATTCTCCTAGTACCTGGGCCAGTAAAGACTCAACAAATATTAGTTGATTGATTCATTGCTACAGAATGTAGCCTGACCAAACCAGGCAGAGGAAGTTAATGATAAGCTTTAGCCTATTAGTTTGGGGGTATCATTAGAATATAAATTTTTTAAAAAGGAATTTTCTATTATTTTTTCTTATGTCAGCATGGAAGGAGAAAAACAACACACATTTTTCTGTATGTCTAGAGAGAAATACTACTGTACATTAGAATAGTTCATTAAAGCATTCTTCTGCTCCCTTTCTAACATATGCTACGAATCTTCAGAGCAGTCAGGGCATATTTTTTTCCAATTAATTTTTCTCTTTTGCTTTCCTGGCAGTCAGTTTTTCTAATAGCCATTTTTCTAAGTCAAACACTTTAATTAAAGTTGGAATGAAAAATCTGATTAAAATCTAAATTGGCTCAAGTTGCTGTGATCTTCTGGTTTGCTTTTTGCACTTACATAATTTATGCCCTAAATTGCTACATTAGGGCTTTCAGTCCATTTTCCTAACCTAAGGGTTTTAAAATGGTCTGGAGCTTTGAACCAAATAATCCTAATTTGGGAGCTATTGCATTACTCCATGTTAAAAATTTCAAGACTAGCAATAGGTTATGGAATGAATTTCCAATTTAGTTTTAAAACAATTCCCAAAGACAAGCACATACTTTCTTTTCTGTTAGTTGCCTTTTCTCTCCAGACTTCATCTTCAAATAAATTTAGTACTTACCCCAAAACTCATTCTCAGTGATAGATTCTCTGTTACAATGCAAAAGAAACCGATTAATTTTGAATATGTAAGTGAGTGTTCCATACGAAAAAAGATGTGATGTGGTTTACCTAGGTTTCCATTTTTTCTATTTTCCAAAAAACTTTCTGATGATAAATTTTTAAAGGTAGGATCTGAGGACCTGGAAAAATTGCCATATTGCAAAACAAACAAACAAACAAAAAAAACACCCCCCCAAAAACTCCACAAAAACCCAAAAGCAAGGAAACAAACAAACAAACAAAACCCCTAAAACTCTGAACCACAGAGTAAGTTGATAAATCTGATTCTCACTTAGTGTCTTAGGTGGATGAGTTAATAATTTCATAGCAAATGTATAAGACCATCTGGAAATACAAATTAGAACAAAGGTTCAGAGAACAAAGGTAACAAAAATGGGGAGCATTTATGAGAGAGAAATTGAAGTTACTCGAATGTCTTGTTTTTCAAGCTCAGCTTGTGGGGGTCAGACAGGGTAGTTGGCCCTATTGCTGTTCTCTACAGATTGAAATTGGCTGCCATGGGCAAAGGTCACCCCACAGTATCAATTACTTGCGGCTACCTGGAAAATTTAATTTCATGCCCTGCAATAGATCTGCTTTCTTCTGTTAGCATGAATGGCAACTGTCCCCAGTTGATAACAAGAATAACTCATTTTCTCAGAGTCATTAGATTTTAGAAGCTCCTCTGTTCAGAAAGGTTTCTGCAGATTTCTGGCAGAGTCAAAAGGTCTGTTAACTAACGTGCTGAGCGGATGGAATAAAAGCTGTGTGTTCGCTATATTCTTAGCCTTTTTTAAGACATTGTTTGGTTTCTGATTTGTAGTGAAGCTCACCTAAACTCTTGTGTATAATCGATATTTAAACTAACATAGGTTTCTGCATGGAATTCCCCCCCCACCCCAAAAAAGGAACATCTAGGGATGTTAGCAATCAAAAAAATGTCTGTATTTTCAAATGACAGGGAATCTGGTCATAGGGAACTTATTTCCCAGGGCTTAATTTTGCCTGCAAACAAAATTTAAATGTCTATAAATAATTTCTCCATCTTCTCCCCAAATCATAGTCTTTGGAAAGGTGAGGTAAGAACTGTTTTCATAGTGAGATCAACAGTACACTAGGAAGCTGATAGGAATATTTGAAACAAAGAAGCAAAGAATAAACCCTTTCTCTTTAGTCTGCTCCATTATTGACCTGGATGTAAGCTAGAAGAATGAGAAAGCAAAACTGCCAGAAACCCCAGGTAGTTAATGACCAAAGGAAAGATTTCATCATATATATACTCCTCACTTTTTTTTTTTTTTTTTTTTTGGTTAAACTTTGTTCCTTTGGCCTTCATTCTTTTTTTAAAAAAATTTTTATTTTTTTATTAACATATAATGTATTATTAGCCCCAGGGGTACAGGTCTGTGAATCGCCAGGTTTACACACTTCATAGCACTCACCATAGCACATACCCTCCCCAGTGTCCATAACCCCACCACCCTCTCCCTACCCCCTTCCCCCAGCAACCCTCAGTTTGTTTTGTGAGATTAAGAGTCTCTTATGGTTTGTCTCCCTCCCGATCCCATCTTATTTCATTTTTTTCTTCCTTACCCCCCAAACCCTCCACATCGCCTCTCAAATATCTTTGGCCTTAATTTTAATTAAAAATGGTCCTAATTAGTTTCGTCAGCATTTTAAATAAAGAATAAAATTATAACTCAGTTAAATAACCATGTACATCTCACAGTATCTGATTTTTTTTAAAAACAGAAATGAAAAATTAGGTATTAATTGGTGTTTCTTGCAGAATATATGTATGGGCGTTTTTACATGCACACACACACACACACACACACACACACACACACACAGAGCATACATGACGCCCTAACCATGCAGTTGTGAACAGAAACCTTACTCCTGTTTGCCTGTAATAGAGTCATTGGAGAGCACAAAAGGGACCTCACAGGTCACTTCCTCTCCAAATCACCCTGCCAGTTCTCATTAATAAAGCCAAACCCACCCTGGTCATAAAGCATGTAAGGGAAAGACAGAACCATAGAGCTTAGGGTGTTAGGTATCTCAGCGGGTGGGGAAATGGTGGGGAAGTGAGGGAAGATGAAGAGGTGGGTGAGAATTGCTTCTTCTCTGGCCATTAGTTCCAAGAACAATGCCACAACTGAGAAGAGCTGCCATTGTCAGAGGAAGCCGCAAATATTTCCTGCTGAGGGTCGGAGGTCTTCAATTTATTCCATCCTTTTGATACAAAAGGCCATACTCTACTCCTCCTTCTCCTCATGCTAAGAAATAAATGAACTAGCTAATCATGTGTTGCTTTCGGCTGATGATCTACCATTATGGTTATTTAGATGATTTTTAAAATGTAAGTGGACTAAAAAATACTCTTAAAACAGAAACAACAACAATAAAAAGCCTCTGGAAAGGAAGAGAAGGAAAATGAGGTATCTTGGTTTTTGAGGCCTACGTAAAGAAAAAGTAATGATTTTCTAGTGTGGCTCCCTTGTCATGCAAAATGGAAACTGGAACTCAAAAGGCAAAGTGACTTGCCCCAGTTCACATAGCTTCTTAGGGTCAAAAGAGGTATTAAAACCCATGTTCTTAAACCTGGGACAATTTGAACATCAAAGTAAGTGTAGAACATTATAACCCATTGAGAGGAATAAAAATTCTAATTCTATACTGATGTAAATAAATAAATTGGGGAAGAAAGGAAAGTTCTTTTTTAACTAGGATGATAATAAATACAGAAGAACCGATTGATCTATAAAATTGCAAATAGATGCTGAAGTTAGAGAGTGAGAAGTCTTGATGAGAAACAAGCTATAGAGTCTAAGGATTTCATCAGTTGTTGAGACAATTGACAAAACTTTAAATAGACTGTGGCTTAGATAATTGTATTCTTTCAATATTAATTTTTTAAAATTTGGTAATTATACTGTGTGTAAGAAAATGTCTTTTTTTTTTTTTTAGGAAAAAATACACTCTAATATATTTAGGGGCAAACATTTAGAGTCTCCATCACTCTCAAATGGTTTAGGGGAAAAATACATGGATATATAAATATATATGTATATATCCATACAATGTATGTATAAAAATGAATGTATTTATGAATATTTATCTACATATACATACATGTATATATTATATTTTATAGATGAAATGATAAAGCTAATGACACAAAATACAAACTTTTAGCAAATCTATATAAAGGATTTATAGTGTTCTATGTACTATTTTTGTAACTTCTCTATAAATTCAAAATGATATCAAAAGAAAGAGTAACATGAGAAAAAATCAGGAATGCCTGGGTAGCTCAGTAGGCTAAGCATCTGCCTTCAGCTCATGTTATGATCCCAGGGTCCTGGGATCAAATCCTACATTGGGCTTTTTACTCAGCACGGAGCCTGCTTCTTCCTTTGTCCTTCACCCCACTCATGCACGTGCACGTACTCTCTCTCTCTCTGAAAAATAAATCAATAAAATCTTTAAAGAAAAAAAATCAGGCCTCCTGACTCTTAGGCCAGAGGCAATTGATTTAAGAATGAAAATTTAAGATCTTCAAGGTTTGTATTTATGTAACATACCTGGCTTAGTCACCCAGATTGCTATAACAAACTACCATAGACAGGGTGGCTTAAATGATAGAAATTATATCTCAGAGTTCTGGAAGCTAGAAGTTCCAGGACCAAGGCATCAGCAGATCTAATGCCCAGTTTGACCACACTTCCTGTTTCGTAGATGACCATCTTCTTGTTTCCTCACATGGTGGAGGGCAGAGAATGAGAGTAAGCACCCGCGTTTCTTCTTACAAGGGCACTAATTCCAGTTGTGAGGGCTCTATCCTCATGACCTAATCACCTCTCAAAGGCCCACCTCCCAATACCACCACATTGGGAGTTAGGATTTCAACTTACGAATTTGGAGACACAAATTCATAGTTTGTCCCTAATGCTAATGCCTACCAAGGTGCCCCAGTATGCGGAGGAGTCTTCCCTTTGGCCAGCATGTGATTGCTTTCTTGGCATTGAGCCTCTAGGATGGGGCTGACATACTGAATTTGGGTGGTGCTTATTCATGTTTGACACAGATTGAATTCCGGGCTCTGGACTAACAGAGGTCCACCATCAACTCTTGGCCTCTAGCTGCATGGTGGGCTCATGCTTCTGCTCTGACCCATCTGTGTTCTGATTATGAGGCTGCCTCTGGGCTGTAACACCCAAAGGTGACAGGGGTGGTAATCTGGCTTCCTACTGGTACACTGGGCAGTCACCCCAACACTCCAAAGCCTCCATGCCACATGTCAGGTAGTTCTCCACAATGGCCACACCTGTGTCTGTAGGGCTTTTAAAGCTTTGGTTCCATGATGCTAACAGACTTTTTGTTTTTTTTAAGATTTTATTTATTTATTTGACAGAGAGAGATCACAAGTAGGCAGAGAGGCAGGCAGAGAGAGAGGGGAAAGCAGGCTCCTCGCCAAACAGAGAGCCCAATGCGGGGCTTGATCCCAGGACCCTGGGATCATGACCTCAGCTGAAGGCCAGAGGCTTAACCCACTGAGCCACCCATGTACCCCAATGCTAACAGACTTTTTCAGTTAATGACCTCATGCTATCCTGGGTGGGTCTGAATCCCTGTCAGATAAATAGTGAACATTCTGTGTGTGAATGAGACCAATATTCTAGCTGCCCAGGCCCCTCAGCCACATCCCCTGTTAATGGAGGTGTGTAGAAGGCAGGAGTACAGTCAATATGGAAAGAGATAACAACCTATAAAGACACTGTTGTAGCTTAAGGAAGTCAAAAGAAGACATACTTGGAAGATGTGCTCTTTTATGTTGATGCTGTAAAATTTCCAATGATAAATTCACCACAACCAGAAAATGAATTATTGCTGATACATTCCTACATACTTTTAGTAAGACTTGCATTTGTGATCATCATCAGTGAACCCCAATAACTATTTGAGAGTGTCATTGGAAGGCAATATTCAGAAATAGCTAGATAAATGATGCAGGATCATGAATGAAGATTTCACCAGCATTAAATCAGCAGTATGAGGAATGGCAAAGACAAACATCTAAATTGTTTCAATAGAAGAGTCAAGGCATCATCAGTAATACCGACATTACTACATTTTTCTTGTGGTGACAGACATGAAATTTGGCAGAAACAGTGCATTTGATAATGAAGAATACAAAAAGAAAGTAGATGTTAGCTCTCCTTGGTGCTTAGACACTTGGAAGAATCTTCATATGCTCTGACTGAACAATAAACAAATGCATAATTTCTACCTGTCATTTCAAATCTCCATTGCTAAATCACTGTGCCTCACAGGAGCCCATGAATATTGTAATCTATTTTTTAATCAAATTGTTTATGTAGATAAGGTCTTCATGCAGTCTGGGGAGTACTCTTCCTGTGGTGTTGTCTTACTTTGATGATAATAATTTAAGAAGAGTTACAGAGAGAATTCTTGAATTTGTGGTACCTCTCTGTCTCAATTTTCTCATCTAGCTGAGGGGCTAATTTATTATTTTATACAGAAGCTAAGATGCTTATTTATTATTTTATACTGAGAAATGTTATTATCAAGCCCAAGAAGATGTAAAAATTGGCTGACCAAAGCATTTTCTCTATATAGACAAGATCCTGGGGAAGCAAATTTATAGGATCAGAAATAGGGGAGTTTATTCTACCATGGGGATGTTTAGTGTGGTCATCAGGAATTGACATCCAGATGTGGGTGGACTCACTGGGTTGCTAGCTTTGGCTTAAAAGGGCATACTCTCTCCTAAACAGTGCCAAGAGGGGCAGCACCAGTCTGTAGTTTTGAATCTGTCTTTGTTGAAGACCACCAAACATGGCTGATCATTCTTTCTGATGGGAGTGTGTCTTTTTTTTTTTTTTAATTTGTTTGTTTGTTTGTTTATTTATTTATTTAAAAGAGAGTGAGTGAGACAGAGAGCATGAGCCGGGTAGAGGGGCAGGTGGGGAGAGAGAAGCAGACTCCCTTCTGGACAGGGAGCCTGACGTGGGACTTGATCCCAGGATCATCATGACCTGAGCCAAAGGCAGACATTTAATTGACTGAGCCACCAAGGTGCTCCAGGAGTGTTTTTTATTTACCTATATTAACACTTTCAGATAGGTTTACTCTGCAAGGGAGCTAGAGCCTCATGGACATTGTATATTTTTATTTATTATACACTGAATATCTGTGTGCTCCTCCCAAATTCATTTTGATATCCTAACCCCTGAAGTGATGGTATTAGGAGGTGGGGCCTTTGGCAACTGATTAGGTCATGAGGGTAGAGGTGTCATGAATGGGATTAGTGCCCTCAGAAAGGAGACTCTGGAGAGGTCCGTCACTCCTTCTGACATGTCAGGTTATAGCAAAAAGATGGCCATCTATGAACCAGGAAGTGGGCCTTCACCGGATACCCAACATGCTGGTGACTAGATCTTGACTTCCCAGGTTCCAGAACAATTAGAAACAAATTTTTATTGTTTATAAGTCACTCCATCTGTAACATTTTGTCATAAAAGTACAAGCGGAGTGAGACACTATTCAGATTTGTATAGCTGATACTTTAACTCTCTGAGGGCTAAGTTTCCCTCATTTATAATTTATTGGGAAGCATCTCATATCTCTCTTGCCAATGAGGACTGACCTATTCCATAAGAGATACAAGCCTGTTGACAGTGATTTCAGCTATGTATTATCTTTGTATTAAAGAATGTTTGAATAATTGAAATTTGTATCCCAGTTTGAATGCTCATTTTCTTGTGACACAATGGTGATCTCCCTGATTCTCATACTCTCCACCAGGAAGGCTAAGATGCTCCTTCCTCTCATGCTATTTTAAAACCACATTCCTTTAGTTATAACATTTAGTTTCACTGTGCTTATTTTACAGTTCTGCCTCTTCTTCTAAACTATGAAGGTATGGGCCATGCCTGACTCACCTTTGAATTTTCTGGAGGCAGTATCATGCTACAGTCAACATCTTGGTCTCTGGAGTCAGCCTGTCTAATGTGGGATAGCTGCTCTAGTGTTTCTTCTAACTTCAGCCTTCATTTCTCAACTATAAAGGGGATATTAATAATAACTGCCTTATGATTTGTTAGGAAGAGTATGAGGTGAAATGTGCATGTTGCTTAACATTGTAGCTGCCATTTAACTACATATCTTAGATATTAGCATCCAGGTAGTAATAGTTGGTACATGGAACACAGTTACATGAAAAAATATTTACTGAGTGAATGCATGAATATGTGAATGAATGAGTAAGAGATGCAGCCAAACCTGTGAACTGAAGTCACAAATAGAGCCCCCAAATCACAAAATGGGTCCATAGTCATAGCCCATTGAAACACAAAGACATTCACTAAATGTGGCTGTAATAAAAAGAGGAATGAATCTCTGGGCTTCCTGAGATTTTCAGCATCTCCTTCTTTGCCCAAAGGGACTTTTCCTTAGATATCTGGTAAAGACCCAGCTCCATTGGGTGACAGAATTAATGTGAGGAAGGGACATTAGAAATCATGGAATTCACTCCCTTTTGATTCAGAAGTGGAAGGTTGAGGCCCATAGGTTTCAAGAGTCTTCTGAGGGTTAAAGGATCTTGTCCTTTGGAGCTTTCTGCCATCCCTATTAAAACATCAGAACTATGGCAGTTGGTGGTGTGGCTAGAGGCACACAGAGTAGAGGGTCTTCATCTGTAAGGACAGAGATTAACTACAAAGTTTTCAGGCCTCTTTTGAGTGTAGTGTTCTTAAAAGGGCTGCTTCAGCACATGTACACTGGTATATATCACTGTGACAGGTAGACACATCTTAAAACAAACCTCACAAATACAATTCAAAACAAACCAAGTTTCTAAGAACCAGTTCCTTACATTAGCTCATGAAGCCCATCCCCTTGTCAAGAAGAATCAAATCCCCAAGTAGAAGACAAAATACCTGATCTTTTCCAGAAGACCATGTGAATTTCACTTCTTCCCCTTCCAGGACTAGTAATATCTCAAACAGCCCCATCAGCCTGGCTCACAGGAGTACAGAGGCCTTGCTTTGCTAAGTAGTTGGTAGATAGCAAGAGCCTGAGATCTCTGTACAGACCGAGTTTCAGCTATACAGCTGTACAGCTTGGTTTTGTATCAAGTTCTCTGGCACGGTGTTCCCCTTGCTGGCTAATCATGTGGACCAAATGAAATGTGTGTAACAGAGTGTTTAAAATCATCACAAAGCTCTATGCTGTGGTGATCTGTCCCCATTCTTCAGGGCTTTGTTAGTATATAATCTTTAACTTCAGAGAGCTCTTGGTTTGAATACACTTATGACCTGCATATTAATAAGCTTTGTCTGTGTGTGATTCTGGTAAATAAAGTTAACTTGAGTGATAGCTGTTGGACACAGGCTAGAGCAGAATGGGAGTAAGCATTAGACACAGGAGTTTGGAGTTTCGGTTAGCAGTTACCTGTGTAACGCAAGTCTCCCCAGCCTAAGGGCAGATTAACAAAATGACATCGGGCCTGCCACCTCTTGATCGCACTTGTCCATGAGGGGTCCAGTTCCTACTGAATGCCCCTCCATTATTTTGATCTGTGTCAATGGGTGTAGCTACTTCTCTGCCATTTTCCACTGGGTACCACCTTCTTCCTGTGCCAGGCCTCCCCACAGGGCGCCACATACACAGAACAGTGGCACACCATGTTTTCTCTTACTTTCCATTCTCTACCACACTCAGTTGGAGCATTCTCATAGCAGGACTGCCCCCCTCCCTATTATATATTTTCCAGAGTTTTAGAGGAAGGTTTCCTCCCATTTCCTACCCATGCTGCTCTCCACTGAGTCCCACATGGAGTACAAAAGTGCTACACCAGGAGCAGAAGTAGGTGATGGTCTCACCGTGCATGGTTGAGGCTTTTCTTTAGGTCTCACTGGTTGTAGCTGGCTTCTGTCCTCAAGGCTTCTCTCTCAGGAACTTTAGCCTCCTAGGGTCTGTGCTGTGGACTGAATGTGTGTATCTTCTTCCGGTACCTCAATTCATATGTTGAAATCCTAATTCCCAGTGTGGTATCATTGAAGGTGGGGACCTTTCGAGGTGATTAGCTCATGAGATTAGAGCCCCCATGAATGGGATTAGTGCCCTTTTAAGATCGCTATCTCTACTCTTTGCTGTGTGATTATACAACGGAGAGATGGCCACCGCAAACTAGAAGCAGGGCTCTCACCAGACACGGAATCTGCCACCACCTTGATCTTGGACTTCCCAGACTCTAAAACTGTTGTGGAAATCACCCTGTCTATGATGTTCTGTTATAGTAGCCCAAATAGACTAAGACTGTCTGTCCCACCAGGTTTCGTTTTGTTTTCACAAGTCCCCAGAAATGTCTGCGTCCCATTTAGACTTTACCTCCCTCTTCTCCTTTCCCACTGCACCTGCTTTTTAAAACTCTCCTTGCTTTTCCAATATCCATTCATTCCATAGATTTATTTGAAGTGTATTTACTATATGAAATGTTTCTCAAGCTGTAAAATGAAATCGCATTCCAACTCCAAGCAGTGCTTAAAACCTTAACTTAAAACCTTAACTTAAAACCCGTAACTTAAAACCTTATAACTAGAAACATTAGGCTTATGGAAAATTGGGGGAATTGTGACTATAATTTATTATGTATATTCAGTTTTAAGAGATGATTTAAACCCAAACACTGAGATAGATTTAAATAGTTTTATTAAAAATATTTACTCAGGGGCGCCTGAGTGGCTCAGTGGGTTAAGGCCTCTGCCTTCGGCTTGGGTCATGATCCCAGGGACCTGGGATCGAGCCCCGCATCGGGCTCTCTGCTCTGCAGGGAGCCTGCTTCCCCTCCTCTCTCTGCCTACTTGTGATCTCTGTCAAATAAATGAATAAAGTCTTAAAAAAATATATTTACTCAAAAATTACACCCCAATGAAACTGCAGTATGTGTCATTTTACAGCTCCAAATTGCAAAGTAAACCATTAACATTTGTGGATACTTACCTAGTTCTCTTGGCGGTAAGCTCTTGGAGGAACTGAAGGTCTGGAGAAACTGGAATGGTTCTGGAGTTTGCTGGGGATGGCTGGATAGGTGGGGTAGGAAAAGGAATGGACACCTCTTCCTCTTTTAACTACCCCTATCCCCTCCTCCCTATTTTCCACGTTGACCCTAATTTATTTCTCTTTGCCCATGAAATATCTCCACTATGTGGGGTGGGTGGAGTGGGAGGCTGGGAGATAAGACAGGATTCAGAGAGGAAGAAAGAAGGCATTCAACACAAACTTAATTTCTTTTCAAAGGTCTTCAGGGTGCCTGGGTGGCCAGTCGTTAAGCATCTGCCTTTGGCTCAGGTCATGATCTCAGGGTCCTGGGAGGAGTCCCACATCGGGCTCCGTGTTCAGCAGGAAGCCTGCTTCTCCCTCTCCCTCTCTCCCTGCTTGTGCTCCCTCTCTTACTGTGTCTTTGTCCATCAAATAAACAAATACAATTCTGTTAAAAAAGAAAGAAAGAAAGAAAGTTCTTCAACATTTTCTTCTCCCATTGGAGATCACATCACATGGTATCCACAGTTTCTTGTGTCACCTGGAGAGTCTCATATGGGCACGAGAGAGGGAGGGGTTGGGCGTAGCTGTGCCCATATTCTCTCCTCCCCCACCCTGGTCTATCCTTTATTTCAGCTTTTGGAAATTCAAGCAACAACTCGTCCCTGCTCAGGCAAACACCTGACAATGGGGGAATTACTGGCCTTTGTGATTTACTTAAATCAGAACACCAAAATTCCTGTTCCTGGGTTAACATCAGTGGGGATGAGATCATGTAGGGGAAGCGAAGAGGTTAGTTTTAGGCTGTGGTGCTTTGGGAGAGAGATCTGGAGGAGCTATCACAGCTTGTCGTCACTGGAGGTCAGTGTGAGAGCCCTGGGTCTTGGGAAGTCTTTTCGGATTTTCCCAATTCTGAGTGAGGTGTCCCTCCTGCATGCCTCCCATGTAGGTGCTGACTGCATCCAGAGCAACTCAGCATCCTCAGCCTGTAGCCCTGCCTCCTAGAAAGAAATCTAAGGTTGCTTGTTTAGGAATGAAGGGGGTTGCCATATTGGAAAGATCACTGGACTAAGACTTAAAACACATGGGGAATTTCTGTTCTAGCAATCAACAGGACTGGATGCTCAATCTCTCTAAACCTGTTTGTTTTTAATCACAAAAGGGATTCAATCTATCCCATTCTACTAATGAAATAATGGGGCAAAATGAGAAAATGCATGCAAAATGGCTTTCTAGACTATACAGTGCTGGTCACATATAAAATATTATTATCCAGGTGAAGCTTCAGCAAATAAAAGTAAGATTCTGGACATTCTATGTAAAGCAATTGCTGTACTTGTAGTGTAGACTTTCATAAGACTAGCTCTGTAGCCTCAGTATGAAATTGAATAAAATTACAATAATAAACAATTATGAAATAATAACACTTTCACATTGTGACTATTTATTATGTGTCGGGAAATTATGTTAAACACTTGGCATGCATTACCTTTTAAAAAACTCTGTGCAATCATACGAAGTAGATATTTTTATGACCCTTCCTTCTCTGAGGCTAAGAGTGTCGTGTGACATATGGGGAGTTGAAGTCAAGTGAGATCTATCTGACTTTGGAGCCCAGCTCTAAACTGGACTATAAACATGTTAAATAGCCACTAGAACTAACTTGAACTTCCTTAGAAAGGAAGTCTTAACTAAAGACAAGGGGTCCTGTGTCTGAATCTTGCTACCTGTAAAATGTCAGTAGTCGATTTTCTCAAAGAACTATAAGGAATGATTGTTTCCTGAATATCAGTGGCCCCCCAGGGAAGATGTGTAGTGTATGGGAGGGTGGGGTGCTGCATAGGCCAGGCCAAATGATACTCTGTGTCCCTTGCTTTCATTAACATTAATTCTCGTTTTTACTTTTGTGAGACTCTTCTAAGACCTAGGAGATTCCATTCTCCAAAGAGGATTTGCATGGGTTTCAACCCATAATTTACTGGGAAAACTTTCAAGCTAACTTCTCTACTTAGAGTGTTCTCAACCATGCAGGTGGTGTAAATTCAAACCCCACACCCACAGAATGACAAGTACGAACGAGGCTGCGAATTCTCTAGGAAATCTTTTTTTCACCGCTCAGAACCCAGATCAAGTCATGCATATTTCCTTGTCATCATCTTTTGCTGGTACACCATTTCCCCCCCTTAATCCCCCCTTGACTTTACAAGTCCCAGATTTTGACAGGAGTCTTAGTTCTAGCTCCCCATCTGGCACAGACCGGGTCCCCTGTGTCATTGTTCAAACCCAAGGACACCAAATTTGTCCAACCCCCTCATCACTGCCTGCCTTGACATTTACTTTCCACTCTGGATTGTGGCCTCCCTCCTTCATTTTTGGCACCCCCAGGGTTTCCTTGACTTTCCTGTTTGTTATCATTTCCTAGCATTTCTAGGTGTTTGGCAGTAGGTGGGGTTTTCAGAATATATAGTCTGCTACACCGGCAGGAAGAGAACCCCACCAATATTTTTCCATAAGTAATATCTGGTTAACAACTAACAGGAGAAGAGGAAAAGAAGAAAGACTCTGCCACCTGAATGGGCCAGTGGCCCTACTCCTTAAATCAGAAGTCAGGATGTATAATTATAAGTTTCTTTAAAGTTCAAGGGATGGAGCATGAAAAATCAGAACTGGTCCAAGAGATCCAGGAACAGAGGTGAGACAGGCAGCACTGCCAGCAGGGCTCATCCTGACCCAGGGCTGAGGAGAACGTGTCTCCAGAGACCAGCTGGAGCATGATCTACCAGTGCTTCCACAGCCTGCCCGAGTCACTCCCAGTCATCCCATCTCCCCAGAGGGTGGAGGAGGTCCAGACAAGAACCCCAGCCTCTTATCCAGGAGAAGATCTCTGCCATGGCCTTGAGTGCCTCCAAGGACAAGTTCTCCAAGAACACATTATATGTTCAAATGCTAAGTTTTTCTGCCTCTCTCTTTTCTTATAACAGGTCAGGAAAGAACTTGGAGAAGTTGACTTAGCCACAGGATGTGAGAATTGAACACTTAAGTCAAATATCCAGCTTATTTAGTTACATTGCTAAACATAAGGTGGCCATGAGTGTTCTTGGTTGATCCATTCCAATCGGTCAGTGCTAGGTACATTTCTGAACAAGCAGATGGATTGACTTGGAGAGGACTGGTGGCAGTGGCAGTAGCACTTGGGTGGGGGAGTGGGCAGTTAGGAAGGAGACCTGTCCTTGTTCACTGTTTGCTGCCCTTCTGGCTGACACCTGAGCTATGCTTACTTTGTCTTGCACACAGTCACAAGTGAAGCTCGCTTATCTCGCTGAACTCTTCCTCTTCCTTCCCACGTTGTCGTCCTTGTGATTCAATCCGGGCCACACTCAGCATGCTTATGATTGAGCAGCCACCTGTCTTCAGCTGGAGGAGAAGAAGTGCCTCCACCAAATTCATCATCGGCCTTGGCTGATTGTCACTGGGGGCACTTGCCACGTCAGACAAACTTCCCCAATGGAGACCGGATTCAAATTTATCCTAGAGATGGGAAACTTGAGAGCTCAAAAGGGCAGTGCTCTTAGAGTACATTTTTTCCTTACTCCGTTAGAGCTGCCAGTTCTTCAGCCACTGAGAACTTATTTGGTATTTTAAATTCATAGTCCTTTGATTAATTTTAAGACTGGAAGTATTATTTTTCCTCCTTGCTCTCCAACCAAGGTCCAAAAAGGTCTGGTGATGTGCCGGGATCACGCTGCTCACTTGAGGCAGGATGTCCCATTCCTAGAGCAGTTTTTCCCCTTATCCTCAGTGCTTCCCATAAGATGGTAACAGACAAAGCAGATGAACATCTGGGAAAGATCCCCCATGCCCTCTACCCCCTAGACAAAGTAGTGGAAGCAGTAGTTAGGGGGTCTGTCTTGTCTGCTGTGGATTCAGTAGAAATAGTTGCTGAGTAGAACCTGCACCCTGGGCTTTGTCCTTAAATCTCCAGCCTAACACATGCCATGTCTGGTGAGGAGCTTAAAGAAACAAACACTTTCTTTGCAGGATCAGATCACTCAGGCAACTTATAAACAGGGGACCATCGTTTTATAGGCAGGTAACTTCTCCAGGTCTTGCTCCTTTCTCTGCTTCAAAGGATGTCATAGCAACAGGGCCTATACCTCTAGGTTCCCAAAGACCTTCATGTTAACTTTCCTGGACATACAGCCTCAAAACTGATTCTTCTCTGAACCAAGGTCAGAGAAATCTAAACTGCCTAGAAAGTGCAAAACGTGAACCACCTCTTCCAGTCTTTGTGTCCCTTGTGATATTGGGGACTCATTCTTGATCCGTCTCTGGGATGAGGGTATTCCCGGTTTTAGAGAAAGCTCTGTTGTAAGTATCTGGAAATTTTCTTCCTAGCCTCTGGATCCTCCTAGCTATGTTGGAGGCAGGGCTTGCCACTGATATCAGACCAGAAGTCGTTCAGTTAGTCGTTCTTTCAGACCCTGGCATGTGGGGTTGGATGCAACTGCTCTGGCTTTTGAATCTCTAGTGAGTGATACAGAGAAGTATGGGGGTACTTACAGGTGAGTTCTGGCAGTCCCAGCAACGTAAGGAGCTGCTGAGTGCTGGGGGGACCTCCCGGGGAGCTGCTGTGACATCCAGACCCTTCTGGCAATGACCTTGGCTGTGCTTCCAGAACCTGGCTTCCCTTGGCACCTGTATACCATCTACATCTAAGACCAGTTCTACATGGGCCCCACTCATCGATTTTGCAAGTTATCCAATCTACTTCCAAAAAATTCCTTTTCTGCTTCAGCTAGCTAGGAATAGTTTCTGTTGCTTGCAACCACAGATCCTGAGTAAACCTGTCTCCTTAAAGTTGTTTCAATGAGGGGGAGGGGAGTGTGAGTATTTGCGGTGAGCTGTGCTCATGGCATCTTATTAAAAAGGAGCATGAATGTGAAAGCTTCGTGACTGAGGCTTGCAGGACTGAGGCTTCTCCAGCTGCTGGCAGTGGGGACAGGAAAGGAGGTCATTTATAGTCAGCAGGGGGTGGTGGTCTATGTTAAATCACCCGTGTGACTTCTGCTACAGCTCCCACACCCATAAGTTAAAAACAGGTACTGACAGGCATCCTGTAGATTTATTTTTCCAGCTCTGCCCTCCCTCTCTCTCTGGCTCTCCTTTCTAGCCAAAGTCAGGCCCCACAGCTGGATGAAATAAAATGGTTATATTGGGAGGCCTTAAAATTAGCATAGCTCAGTATGTTTTAAAGTTGAGGCCCTTCCCTGAGTAGAGAATGGAGGCTTTTCTCACTTTCTCTGCCACAGCTGCTGGGATAAAGTCAGGAGCTGTCTGCTGCAAGGGCTCCCCTGAACCAGACCTAACACTCTCCTTCCCCAACCCCTCCAAATCCAGTCACGACTACACCCACCATCTACCACGGTGAAAGACAAGCCCACTCCATCAATAGCACATTTTCATGTGGCTTTCCATTTTTCTTAATCACCTTATTCCTTTGCTCTTCAAAAGTTGAGGATAAATTATTTAACAAGTCTCCTGGGGTTAACTTTATGAGAAGTTCAAGCCAGTGCCCATCTGCTCTAGGTTAGGATAAGCCAAATGCTGAAAGTTAATCCTTCTTGTTCCACTCTGGAAAACACCCAACCAAGCACACACACATGTGCACACGTGAGCACTCACAGACACACACACCCTACAATAGCACCTTCCAAACCACATGGCCCAAGCAGTAAAACATCAAGGCTTGAATCACCCTACCCAGGCCAATAAAAACTCAACTTTGCGCCCTCCCATAGTTGAGCTTGTGCTTGGGAAGTAGCCCCCACGTGCCTGGCTCTGTGATTGAAATGCTGTCAGGCCTTTCAGACAAGGGAATAGGTTCTATTTAAACGTTCATATGCACCTACACCTTCCTGACACATGCGTGGAAGTGTGGAATATCAGAGATGAAAGACCCATCTATGACATATGTAGAATACACACACATTCCTATTGTGTAATTTTATAATGTATTAATTCTACTGCCTTTAATTTTAACTTTAGAGGCAAAGATCAGCTAATGCAATATTTGTGGATCTTTTGACTTTGAAACTCGACTTTGACATATTCTTCCTGGAACACCTTCTTAAGCCAGAGCTTAGTTTATGTGTAGAATAAGGACTAAAAATAGTACTTACCTAATAATATTATAATAATATCATATTAATATTATTATATCAGTATAATAATAAAATAATAAGTATATATTATATAACATATTATATATAACATATAATAACATTATAATAATATCCAAAGAAATCTTAGCACAGTCTGACAAACAGAAAGCCAGGAAAATGATAGCCATCATTGTTATTCATTTCAGATGGATTCTATTTTGAAGGAGTTAGCCAAAGAAAATGCATTTATGAATTAGTAATGAATTCCCTCTCCCTGCTTTTTAATTTTCAGACATAGGACTTCTCATCAGAGAAATCAGTTGCCATAACTTCAATAAGAGGTAAAGCTTGCTCTAATTCAGTTTAACCTAAGCAGCCTTATTGTCAATGGGAGATAAACATTAGAATTAAAAAATATATATTTTTGATATAGCTATTTATATAGCACTGGCCTAAGAAAGTTTCTTTATTTTTTATAAGAAGAAACTACTGTTCAGAGGAGGGACTGTGCCTTAGACCACAAAGCAAAATGAAGAAACCAGGTTTCCAACCATGAGGCCAACTTCAGTCTATATCATCCTGCATCCAACTAAAAACCTATGGCCTGATTTTAAACTACATGTTGATACATTTATATGTTCTGAGTCAGGAAGTTTGGTGGAAACCTATTGGATTGTGTGCACAGCAAGTCACCCCTTTTTCCACCTCCAGCTCTTTTTGGGAACTGCTCCTCCCCACATGTCCACCACCATGGCTCTTGGTGGCTATGTTCATACGAAATGACTCAGCCCCTGGCCAAAGGTCCAGGGGTGGGTACCACACCCAGCTTGGGCCAATAGAAATACTACTTCTTAGGAATATGGAATGAAGTGGAGAAAGTCAGTCTTTTAATAGACACCATTATTGGTTATGTTTTCAATGGTGCTGTCTGTAGAAACAGAGAAAGCCAGAGTATAAAAAGAGAAAAGAAAATGCATTCACCATGAGGAAGAGATAGAAGAATCAGATTCCTTATGGTTTTTACCTCAGAATCTCCTTTATTTTGAGGTCTGCTGCATGCTTACCCTTCAGTTTCTGGAAACATTGTGGCATGCGTTCTTTATTGGTTTAAGTCAGTTTGAGTCATTTCTCAACTCTCTGCGCAGCCGCAGGGGTTACATTCCAGGAGTGGGGGCAATCGGGGATCCGCACGGTAGTGCCCATCAGACTATCTTCTCTACAGAGAGATTATTTTCTCATCATTAGTAATAGTTCTTCTATGCCTCAGATCTCTTGAAGGCATAGCATGCCTCTGGCCAGGGTGGCCGAAGCTACCAGGTCAGACCTCCCAGCTGCTATGATATCTCCCTTGCAATTGTCTAAGTATTTGTCCCAGGCTCTGACAGCCTTCTGATTTCCTCTCCACTTCTTACCACCATTGCTTTGAAGGCACCTTGAATTTTACCATCAGGTGCAATACTCTTTGCCTTCACTTAGCAGCTCTTGGCTCTAGCACTTGTATGTCTTCGGTCAGCCATCTGGGACCCCCCAGAACGCAGGATGAATGGCTGAAAGAGAGATTGCAGTGGACCAAATGGTACCCATTACATGACACCCTCAACTCGAGTGCAGGGGAGAGCACGTATGCTGGCTGAGAGGACAGAGGAGTCTGCCTGGAGGGTTCTGCTTAGTTGTGCAGCCTAAGCTTCTTCTCAGAACTCAGGGAAAATACATAGTAACAATTGCCAAGCTGATGTTAAGTGTGGCTATGTAAATAAGTTTATGTGTGTATACACCTTTTAAGGAAGAAACTTAAGACACAAGTATAATTTTAACAAATCAGCCCTGTGCCGCATGTGGGGGAATATGTGAATTTGTACCCAAAACATGTTTACTTCTACAAGAACTACAAAGGTTTGTTAAAAGCTATGAGAAATATTTGGACTTGCTCACTTAGCAAATGTTTCCTGGTTGCCTACTATGTTCTATGTAGCAATGCACAAAATAAATAAAATTCCTTGCTATTTTGGGCCTTCTGTCTGTAGGCAGGAAAGCCCTGATGGAAACACTAGCAATGGAAACTAGTGATAAAAGTGTCTGTTCAGTGCCTTTGATTCCACTGGGTTAATGTGCTTTTGATACATTTTTTGATACACTATTTCTCACCTTTTACCAGATGATGAAGTTGTTTCTCCTCTTTCTCCTCCTCCTCTTCTTCCTCCCCCCACTTCTTCTTCTTCCTCTCTCTCCCCACCCCCCGCTTCTTCTTCTAGGACTGTGTTTCTTCTTATTCATCATTTCTTTTTGTGTGTGTGTGTGATTTTTTAAATGATTTTATTCATTTATTTATTTATTTATTTATTTAACAGAGAGTGAGACAATGAGAGGGAACATAAGCAGGGGGAGGGGCAGAGGGAGAGGGAAAAGCAGGCTCTCCACTGAGCAGGGAGCCCAATGCAGGGCTCAATCCCAGGACCCTGAGATCATGACTTGAATCGAAGGCAGACACTTACCGACTGGGCCACACAGGTGCCCCACTTATTCATCATTCTGTCTCTATTATCTGACTCATAGCTGGTCCCAGTAAATATTTATTGATGAAGTAAATAAATTATCCAGCCATAAATCCTGTGAGGTTGATATTATTATGCCCATTTAAAATTGTAATGTAAATTGAGGATCAGAGGGTAGAATATTCACCATGTGTAATTTGGCCTAAATCACAAGTAAGAGAAGCTAGAGTTCAAACCCAGTTTTTCTAATTATTCCAAAATACTGCTTTTACATGCATCAGTTGACTAAAAGTGTCTTGGAGCTCAGGTCACTCTTTTCTATAAGCTGGGCCTGTAGGGATGAACTGTACCTAACACTTTCAGTCCTTGGGATACTATTCTACACTAACCAGAGGCCATGATCCCCGATGAAAGTGTTAACTCTGCGTTACTTGCATGTTCCTGGCTTTGCCAACCCAGCCAGGGACTACCAATGAGCTGTAGTTAACAGCCATGACCCAAAGCCCCTATTTTTGTCCCAGTCTACAGCCTCTTAAGCATCTTTTTTCTTAAAACAAGCCAGCCGCCACTCTACTTACTCCACGTCCACCATGCATGCACAAACACTTCTTGAATTTCTCAAAGACCAGCTTTTGTAGACCTTGAACCCTTCTGCTAGTGGGTCCAAAGCCACCCTGGGTGACTTTTATCTTCTGCCAGAGCTTTGTTTTGTCAATTTCTAACATACAAGCAGTTGTTGGGGGCTCCCCCAACTGTTGCTGCTGTTACTGGTGCCTTTTAGGACAATGAAGACAATGACTCTATTCTCCTAGTTTCCAGCCCTGAGGGGGCCCATACTAAGCTGGTTTCTGTGAGGAGATCAGGAGAATGGCCCCATAGCTGCTGTTATTATGGAACCTGACCCGAAAGTAGCACTTACAGTCCTGAGTCTCAAAACATCTCTGCTTCATATCCAGCTGGATACTCTCTCCCTGTAAATCCATACCCAGGCAGAGGAGGCCTGGAGCACAGACACCCTTGCACATGCTCTGATGGCAGAGTACTAGGAAGACACAGTGTTCTTTGTGGAAACCTGGGAGTCATTGATCTATTAGAATAACTGAGTACTGTGATTTTGCTAAGTGATAAACATCTTGGATTCTCACCCCAGCAAGAATTTGTAGACACCAGAATTTAAGCACACATGTGTGAGCACACACAGACTTCTCACAGGGAAGGAAATTCAACTCATTAACTCTGTATGTATACGCATGTGCATGCAGGAGAGAGACAGAGAGGGAGAGAGGCAAGGAGGATGGGAGGGAGCAAGAGACAGAAAGAAATTGAGTTGCTGTGGACTGTCTGTGTGTGGCAGGCCAAGCCCTTGGAACAGCCAGATCAGAAAGCTCTGAATGACTTTCACCAAGTCATTCAGGTGACTTGGTGAGTATTTTTGGCACTCAAACTCCATGAGGGTTCCTTCTCAGTCAGTCTCTCTGTTTCTTGGTAACACAGTGTGATTATACTTGAGGCTCTATTTGTCCTCGTCCAGTTTTAGCCTCCTCATATTCCCACTGAAGCTGGTAGGCCAGGGCAGAGAAGGCTTTGGGGTAAAAGCAAACGTTTCAGAGAGGGAAATGCCAAGAGGTGAGGTTTATTAGGTGGGAATAAGTTTATGATATAGCTCAGGACCTCACAGTGGTCTGTGTCTACAAGGGTGGCACTGTAATTACAAGGAATTTTAAAGGGAACATTCCAGCCAGGAATAATATAATTTCAGTCTTTTCTTCAAGCTTCTCAGTGCCTATGCATATGAACTTATTAAGCCCTACAGACTCCCAGCATGGGTTGTAAGTATCGTTGTACCTTTCAGGCAGTAAAAGGAGCCGTGGCCACAGAGAGTGTTGTCTCTGTGTTCCCAGAGTTACCCACCAGCTCAGTGGTCCTCCAGGGGTGGTCCAGGCCTCCCTGGTGGTCTGTGTGGACTTCCAGGGGTCTACGTAGGGATTGGTGTGGAGTAGTCACGCTTAATCAAGAACATTGTCTCTGCTTATGTTCCAGAAGAGACTTGTAATTTACTTACACTCCATCTTCTGGCAGTTTGCCATGATTTGGTACTATTCTTCTTACTTCTTCTTGTAACATTTTCCATGCCTACCCCGTGACTCTTTTCTACAATGCTAAGTTCTTGAAGGTGTTAGGTGGCCTGAGTGCCCCCTCCTTCTGACAAAGTAGCCCTTTACTCTAAAGGGGCAGCTTCTCTGGTTCTTCCTGGCTTTGGCTTAACACAATACCCTGTGATGTCAAATTTGAGCCCTGTGACTAGGTGGGGCAGTGTTCAGAGGTTACCTCCTCCTTTAATAACAGTTGTTTTTCTTCTCTGAAAGCAGGTGTTAGTTGTCAATACATCATCCAGACAGTGCTACTTTCCTGCCTAGTAAAAGACCAAGAAAGGAAACCATGAAAAATAAAGTTATCTGTAGGTCAAGGTTTGTTATTCAGCATCAAGTTTTCATTTTAGTAGAGGGATGGGGAAAAGAATGTACACATGGCCACCCAAACAGTTTATTAATCAGTGATTTGTTTTATTTTGTTATTGGCTGCTATTCCAAAGGCTCTGGCAAGTAAACATAATGAAATATTTTTTTAAAGCTGTAACTCTTTGCAAAATTTTACATTTTAAATAGAAATTTCTAACTATTGGCTCAATTTCCCAATAAACCACAACAACCTGGGATCTCTTTTTAAACATTTTTGGGCTGTGTGTTTGACAATAAAATTTCACATCTGGGCTGACAAGCCTGATGCCAGATTTTAACTTAATGCAATTTTTAATGGAGGAGCTGTTATGTTCAAGGAAGCAAGAAGGCTCAGGCTTCTAATGGAATTGCTCGATAGCCCTTCACCTACAGCTTGCTCATATAATGACGGTGCAGCTCTGCTTTGTGACCAGTAAACTCAGATTCCTGCCTTAGACCATCTTTCTAAAGAAGACATAGTGCTTTTTAATTCACTCTTCATCATTTACTTATTTTAATTCACCCTCCTTCATCATTTACTTACCAGGCAGGGCCCAACTATCTGGCTTCTTCCATTTATATCATCTGTGCTAGTAAGTGCTTCCCTAGTAAGCCTAGATGTGAGACTCAACTCAACAGTGATCCAGTTTATTCAAACTAGTCTTCCTTTGGAGGGCTACTATTCCCATATTAATTCCTTATTGCTTTTCTTTCCTCTGTACACCAGTAGTACTTCATTCAAAACCTACTGTAAAGATTCTGTAACAGGAAATCCCAAAGTATATAGCAGTTCAAATGGGATAAAGGTTTATTATTTCTTGCTTATACAAAGTCCAAAAAATGCTCCCAATTGGTGGCCTGTTCTGCTTCACTATGTGATGCTAGGATGCAGGGTGACTCTGCCATCTGTCTCACCTGTCCCCTTTATACCTATCCAACTTAAGGAGAAAAGGCAGCAACTCACAGCTGACAGGGGTCTGAGGCCAGGCCCAGAACATCACATCTCCCTTCTGCTCACATTCCTTTGCTTCTGAAGAAGCAAAGGGGTAAGAGGATATGGACCAGTGAACCAGGAGCTGGTCTCTGCCTTGCCTAACACTTCCTTCTAGAGCACCCCTTCCTTACTTCCCTCTAGCACGTGGCTTGTTACAGAGTCATATCCAATCTTTGTACCAACTGTGGTCGCCGGGAGAATGAAAGGATGAATTTCAGCCAGAAGAGGCATAACGTGGACATATTTGATGGATCTTGGACTTCCTCGTGTGAGGACAGACTGTGAGGCTGAGCGGATGTAGCTGTTAAGGTCATCTTTTGCACAACTGAAAAAAGGATTTTTCTCTTGGCTAATTATAATATGTGCTCGTTGTAAAAATTCAGAAGAGTCCTGAACATATTTTAAGTAAGAGGATAAAAAATGCCCATCATCTCTTTTTCTGAGATGCTAAAATTTTTCTTGTTTATATACTCTGATGGATTTCTTATGTGCATGTAATTTAAATTAATTTGTGTTCACAAAACAGACTGCACAACCTATACTATTTTGCAGTTTGCTTTTTTACTTGACAAGATACATTATGAACATCAGTCCATGTAAATAAATGTAGATCCACATCATAAATCTTGGCTATGTATTTGATTCTACAGATGTGTGTGAGAATAATGGTATAATACACTTAGCTTAGCTGAACAGTAAGAAATAGGTAGTCAGTGAGACTGGGATTATGTTATTTCATTTATCAGTTTATTCCAGGTCAAGGTACACTATCTTGCTATTGGTAGATGACAAGTAGTGTTTTGCCTAAGCTGACCTCAGCAAGACAGAAGTGGCTCTCAGACCTTGGTGCACAGACAGATCACATGGGGATCTTCTTAAAACACAGAGATGCAAACATTCATGAGGTGTAGATGAGCCTTGAGATCCTACAGTTTCAAGGAGCTTCTGAGTGGCACTCATGTTGCTATGCATTGAAGAGGAAGGATTTAAACTGGTGGTTCTCAACTAGGGGTGATTTTGTCACCTGGGGATTTGGCAATGTCTAGAGACATTTTTGGTGGTTTAGCTATAGTAGCTTTTGAATCGGGGGTGGTGGGCAGGAACGCTACTGGCATCTAACAGATGGAGGGTGGGACACTGCCCCTCATCCTACAATGTGCAGAGCAGCGCCCACAACAAAGAATGACCTGGCCTGAGTTGTTAATAGCGCCCCTGTCAAGAGACTGATCTAGCCTTTCTCAACCACTTTTCTCATGTGAACTGCAGAACACAGAAAAAGTTCTGGGTGACTTTTTTCTCAGCTTTCCCAAGGATGGTATGTAACTTGTACTAAATCAGATGCATAGGAATAAGTTGATTAATTATGTATAGTAGATGCTTTAGGGAATTCAACTTAATTCTTTCCCAGAACCCCGATTTCCTGCTGGTTGTGTTACTGTCTTGTTTCAAGAATTATTGGAAGTCACCATTGCATGGTTTGATTTCTCTGTCTCTTCCTCTCTCTCTTTCTTGCTCCCTCCTTTTCTTCTCTCTCCTTCTTTCCTTCCATGGAAAAAGGGATCTGAAATAATTGCTTGCATTGTAGTTTAGCTTTCCTTGAGAGCTAAATAAATACCTGATTGGAAAAACATAGAAATCTATAGAATGCCTGGATTATTTAGTTGGAGGACATTCAGAGGAGCTTCTCATAAAGCTAGGTCCCAGTGGACCAGTCTTAACACACAGTTGCAGCCAATAAAGCACAGTCCAGCCACCAAAAGGTCCTCAAGTTCTGTACGTGAATTTCTTCACAATGGGAGAAGTAACAGAATCCAACAATATTTTAGAACAAAGAAAACAAGCAAAACTTTTGCTTTATTCATTTTCTCATACATACCAATTCCCTTCTTTTTGATGCAAATGCACCTCAGTTTATCCACTAGCCTCAACTTTCCAGCCTTTTTGGATTCCTCCCCAGTTAACTCTTAATTCTGTGCTGTAAAAGGCCAAAAGATCCAGCCTTACAGAGAAAAAAAAATTTCCTTAAAGGACACTGAGATTATAATCTCTATGAACAGAATCAGAATTCTCTTGAGAAGAGAGAAGAGAGGGTACAGATATAGATATGGATGTACATATCCATATCCATATGGTATTAGTGGGGATGCTCCAGAAAAATAGAATCAATAAGATATGTGGAATTGGTTCACATGATTGTGGAGCCTGAGATGTCCCAAAATCTGCATTCTGCAAGCTGGAGACCCAGTAGAGCCAATGGTATAAGTTCCAGCCCTGAATCTAATGGCTTGAGAACTGAGATAGAAATCCAGTCCTAAAGCCATAGACTCAAGAACCCAAAAAAGAGCCAATTTTTCAGTTTTAGTCCAAAAGCAGGAAAAGATCAGTGTCTTAGCAGTCAGGCAGAAGGAGTTCCCTCTCACTGAATCTTTTTGTTCCTGTCAGTCTTCAACTGATTAAGCAAGGCCCACCCACATTAGGAAGGGCAATCTCTTTTACTAAGTCTACCAATTCACATGTAAATCTCATCCAGAAATACCCTCGCAGATGCAGGCAGAATAATGTTTGACCAAATACCTGGGTGCCCTGTGGCCCAGTCAAGTTGACACATCATGGAAGTAGATGGATAGATATAAATATTTGTATATTGATAGTAGTGATGATTTTTGTCCTGTCCCATCAGTTTACACCTACAAGAAGCTTCTGAGGCTCCTGTGAGGGTCTCTAGGAAGAGTTACACCTGCTGACTTAAGTTCTCCTGAAGTTTCCTCTGTAGTTATGTCATTTTGAGCCAAGTGCATGGTATAATACAGATGGAGGGGACAACAGGACTGTCAGGTTTCATGTGTGTCTTCTGGTCCCTGACTTTGAGCAGAGTTCTTAACTGCAGATGCTGGAGTCACAAAGACCTGCATTTAAAGGCCAGCTTTGCTTCCTTTTTCTGACCCTTAAAATGGTACATGGAACCCCTGTGGAGGATTTCTCTAAGAATGAAAAGGTCAAGTCTTTTTGGAATGCCCCAGCACAGTGTTTGAAACATGGCAGTGTCACAACGCGTAGCAGGTGATGGGAGGAGGGTGAGGCAATTAAGGAGCAGTGACATGCCTGGCCTTGGGAGGGGCCCTGGCTTTCTAGGTTGGACTCCCATCTAAAAAACCCCTTACAGTTGTGTGACTTCAGGCAGTTTGCAAACTACTCTAAGTCTCAGTTTCTGAGCTGGTAAAAGGAGAGTGTTGGGGGATCCAATTAGATATGCAGGTGACACACTAACACAATATTTAACACAAAGTAAGTGCTTCAGACAGTTTCGAATCTGAAACACAGCATGACCCTTTCTTGATTTTTTAATACCATTTTCATAGCTTAGGACCGTGAATTACTCCAGCCTTCCTGGAACAAGGTTAGGACCCTGTTCTAAAGGAACTCTTGGCTTAAGATCTGGGGATACTCCCTGGTCCTTGCCAGACCCCGAATTAACAGATTCTTTCTTATTAGGTAGTAGCGCAGAGACTCAGAATTCCAAGAAACAGGTATCAGGTAGAAGAGATTTTCAAATTCTCTTAGATCACATTCCCACTTAAGATACCATGAGCAAAAATTGCTCAGTCTTCCCTTGATAAGATACTTTGTTTGAATAATTTAAAAGGTCACAGCAGATCTGGATAATCCTCCCTCCCAAGGGGGTTCTCAAAGAAACAGGTCCTTCAAGGCCGTGCTCTGTGGACACAGTCTAAACACAGTTTTTCTCTCTGCAAGGTGACCAGCCTCCATTATCAATAACGAAGATGGCTGGCTGAGATGACACCCAGTTGCAACGCCTCCCTTCCCATTTGGCATTGAGAGGCAGGCTGATGTTTTTTATAAACAGAAAGATTACAAAATGGCCAGCATGCCAGAATTCTCGTGTGGATGCACAAGATGTAAAGAGTGAAGAATGCATGCTGATTTCATTCCTTCACTTTCTCTCACTGTACTTAAATGATCTCGCAGCCACAGAATGGTCCAAGCACACAGTACCATGTGCTCCTGTTGGCAGGATTCCAAGGTTGCATGTCCACAGGGGAAGAAGACATTCTAACTTTGTAGCTGACCTAGCAGGACGGTCATGGACATTCTGAAACAGGACCAGACATATGAATGCTTCCCAGTGGTTCTGATGTACAGTCAGGACAACTTCAGACTAAAGGCTCTTGGATGCTCAAGACGGTCCCATTCCTTCCCACCAGGGCTGTATCCTTATTTATCCAAGTGCCTTGCCAGTGTCTGTCAGATGTCTCTTCCAAGAAACAACAAGCTCCATGGGGCCAGATGGCCTTATTCCCCTGGTCTCCAGGTGTCTGGTGTTTACCCTGGAGCAAAGGTTGAGTCCCCACAGTTACATAAGTCAGGGGCACTTATAGACATGACATTAGCTAGAGAATATTTGCTAAGCAAATTAACAGTGTAAATAAGATTAGAGGGAAACAAGGAATGGGTTGAAATGTTAAAATGCCCCAGGATTAACTGTATGCAAGCATCTTAAAAGCATCCATTAATCCTTAAGTAATTTAAAATTAATGAATCTAAAAATTTATCATACCTATCTCCAAGGCCATTCTTTCTTGACCTCTATATATTTATGTATGACGATTATGAAGGAAGCTGCCGCTTTTTACCTGTTCTGTGAGCCACAGGTTTCATTTCTATCCAACGCCCTTAGCATGCCAGCCTGGGGGTTTGAATGAAATGCCATGACTGCTGCTGCCAATGTCTTTGACCTTATCACTCCTAGTTGTTCATGTACCTTCCATGGTCCCACCTATCTACATGACTTCCCAAACATTGTCTTCTGTCCATCCATGAATCAGCTTAGGGACATTGCCTCTCACTGCCTCTGCTGTTCGTGGTCAGCCTCCAAGGACCCCTGCCACCCACTGCTCTGACCTTAGCCATCCCGCACTGGCCTGCACCGTTTGCAGCTGCAGCTGCCTGCCAGAGCCACATTCCTGCCTTTGACCTGGACCCCTTCTACCAGACCTCCACCTGGCCAACATTCACCTAATTCACCCTGGCTGCCACCAGTGCTATCAGTCACCACGGGCCCATGACAGCTTCACAGCCTCCTGTAAGTTAGAAAGGAAAACACTCCTTCCCTCTACATCACCTTCAGATTGGGGAGGTGGGTGGTGGTGGTGGGTGTGTCACACAGCGTGGTTCCTTGGGCCTCAGATTATTGCTAGGTTTATTGCCACACCTGTCAGTTTACACACCCAGCTCCAATTAAAAAACAAAACAAAACAAAACCAGACAGATGCCACCAGGACAGCAGAATGGGGGGATCCCATGTTCCACAAACTTCGCTGCGTATTCCAGGAACATCTCTTCCACTCTGAATCACAGGCAGACCCTGGGCCCTGTTTATCTTTTTATTCCATATAGTGACTTCTCCCTTGAGAAACCTGCTCTGTCTACCCCTGTCTCCACATCCCCCACTACCTCACTACTCCAAATATGTCTACACACGTTTGGACCCCATGGAAAATATCATTCAGACAGTCATTCACCCTCTCCCCCCACCATGTTATTTCCATTGCTACAAATAGATTGGAGGGTAGAATGGGTGGGATGTGGACAAAAAAGTGTAAGGTGGTATCAAGCCCATCCCACAATCAAATATATATTTAGTAGTCCCAGATTTTACCTAGCTAAGACCCTTGTTCTGTAAGAATTCTTTTTTGCATTTTCTTCAATTAGTCTACATCGATGAGGTCATGTACTTCCAAGGTTTGTCTACTTAATAGAAGGAGTACTAATAAAAAAAACAGAAGTGTGTTGGGATAATATTTTGAAAACTTAAGGTGCATATTGTCCATTGAGGTAACGTTAATTTTTTAAAACTAAAATTTATGAGAAATGACAAGCACTTGCACGTGAGATTACTGTTTAGTACAAATAATTCCAAAGCCCAGAGAGTGAATAATAGAATATGTCAAATAATACAATAATATAACATGTCTCTGTGTTTTTCTAAAGGTTCTTAATTTCAAGTTTACTCAAATTTCCCAACTCTTTATTTAGAGAACATTCCAAGAGATCTGGAAAAATAATTAGTGGGAGACTAGAACATTTTTGGTTCAAGTCCTTGAGCGCCTTCTCTGCCCCTTCACACCTCCCCCAAAGAAAGCTGGGAAAAGTTATTGGACCTTGCCTTTGTGTCTTTGGCTTTGCCCAGGTATGGGTTGCCTTCCAGACTGTACCTTCTCTCATGATTTCAACTATCACCTCTACAAAAACGATGCTTTGATTCGTATCTCCGTTCATCCCTGGGTATGTATCTCTCCAGAACCACACCTAGCAGTCCTTTCCTCCTTCATTGGAAATACAAGGTCTAAAACTAGATTCATTCATTCTTTGTTCCCAAACTAGGTCTGTTTCCAGATTTGCCCACTTCAGTCATTCTATTTTGTAATTTTTGTTACTGTATGAAAACTTTTCAAAGGACCAGGACGCTTTAAATTTTTTTCAGAGGACTGGCGGCTTTTTTAAAAAAGTTGGGTTTTTTTCCGCTGGCACTGCAGTGCTTCTCTTATTGCCTTCTGAGGGAAGGAACAAAGCTGAGCTATAAACAGATAAACATGGCGGCTGTGAGAGGAAGTGAAGGAAGGAAGTGGAAGGAAGGAAGTGGCCATGTCTGTTGGCTAATGGTGAGTGGGTAAGGATTCCAGTGCCAGATGGCATTTCAGAATGCTGTCACCAGTATAAAGCCATTGGTCCGAATTCTCAGCATCCCAGGGGAGCAGGATGCGGGTGTAGCCCTTCTCCTGGATGTGAAGCAGTGTCTCTACCCAGCGTGGGCACTTGCAGATGGGCCCTGAGAATGCAGATGAGGTCATCATGCACAGCTGCTGCAATGTCCATCTTGGTGTTTTTGCTTCTAGCCCAGCTTGGGCCTGGTACTCTATCTGGCTGGCCCTGAACATTCTGTTGAAGTTCGAGCACATTCTGTGCTTTCTGGTCTTCCTCTGGCCATGCTTTGCTTTTCCTACCCATTTACCCCCAAGTGGAAAGCCACAGCTGCTGCTGCTCACAGCCCTTTTCCATGGTCTCTTTCCATACCAATGTCAAGAGGAAGAATGTGGACTGACAGCTGACACTGACCGTCTCTTTGTTTTCTTGTTGAATGGAGCATATTAAGAGGCAGCTGAACTTCCATTCCACCCTTACTTTTCTTTTTATATTTATATTATTCTTCCAACTTCCAAATTTCTTAGTGGCTGAAAGCACTGTAGCTAGACTGTCTGGGTTCAAATCCTATCTCCACTTTTTTGCAAGCTGTGTAAAATTGGGCAAATTACTTAACCTCTCTGTGCCTCAATTTTCTTGTTTAGTAAAAGGGAATAATAATAGTACTTATCTCATAGGATTATTATGGGAATTAAATGAATTGATTTCTGTAAAGAACTTAGAATAGTGCATGACCTAAAATAAATACTACCTCTTAGAATTTTTATCACTAAAAAGGTATTACTAAAAATGTATCACAGCAGTGACCCATACAATTAATATTCTGTCATTTCTAAGACAGGTGTTTATTAACAGTAGTTAATATTTTTTAAATACTTTATAATTTTAAGGGAGTGCCTTCACTATTTCACTAAATCCTGTGAAATAGACAAAAGCAACAGTTTTTGTTAGACCTAAAAGAGGAAGCTCAGAGAATCTTAATAACTTGTCTAAGATCACAGAGTTTGTAAGTACAGAATCAAAACTTAAATTTAAGGCCTTTTGATTCTAAATTTCTTACTTTTCTGCTCTTTCAGACTGTCTCAGTTTTTATTGATCAGTTCAGTCAGTGTTTGTTGAATTGTGAGTTGGTATTGGAATAGGTGAAATGAAATGGATGAGATATAGAAATGGCCACCAACAGAAAGATTCAAGCAGACAAACTGATTTATGATCATTTATTCAAGAGTTGTACTCCTCATATGTATAACATTTAATTATTATAAAGTTGAATAATAGATTGAATCAACTTCCTATTTCAAGAAAGTTTCTTAAGAAGGTGATCTCCTAGATCAATCAGTGTTTGGTCGGAAAATCAGAAAATCATTCTAAATATTTTAGCAAGAAGGGACTTAATGCAAGGAACTACATACCTATAAAACTATTATAAGGGGTGAAGGGGTGAAAGTCACAGAGACCCTCTGCTACTTTTAGGAGTGTTTCTAGCAGTTCTACAACAGGCAAACAATAGGAATTCACCTGGAAGCCACTGCAAACCTTACTCCTGTCTTTCCACACGTTTACCTACAGCTTGCAGAGGGAGAGTAATGACTCATTCTCTTCTGCCATTGAAACCTCATAGTAGTGTCTTTCATTGGCTGTACCTGAACCAGAACTCTGCTGGCAAAGGAGTCTGGGAAGTGTAGTTTCTAGACTTCTAACTCTGTGATACAGAGAATAAGCTTAGAGGGCAAGGGCATTGCTAAGTCTCAATAAATACGATATGGTACTCCTCCCATTCAGCTATAAAATGCCTAATGATAGGGATGATTCTCTTCCTCAGGTATGGGAGACTAAATATTGTTTAATGGAGATAGGTGTCACCATTGTTTAGTCCCACCAAAGTAAAAGAGCTGAATGTTCTTCCTTTGCACCATCTTAATGACATACAGATACTGTTTAGGGGACCTACAGATACTGTGTGAGATACTGCTTTTAGACAGTGTAGCCCACATGAAAGAGGATGTCCATCTGAGTCTCAGAAGATCTTGGCATTTGGGATGTTTTTGCTTGTAGTAGATGATACATATGTGGGTGATTTGCAAGTAGCAGTCAGAGGGAAGCTCTCATACTGTACTGCTCACATGGTCATAGTCTCTGGAATGGCCATCAGGAAACAAGCCTGTGATCCTCATGCAATTCATGCTGATCTCTTTTCAGATTGACTCTTTCCTCCATACTAGGTGCTTTGGACCATTCCCCTCATCTTAGGTGCCTGTGTCCCATACCACTCTCTGTCTTCCTCCCATCCCAGTCTAATGGAAGCATGTAGGGGTAAGTGGCCGTTAGCCAGGGTCCCTCTCTTTTTTCCAATTTCAAGCTAACACAATGCCCAATTTCCTTTAACTTCTCAAGAGCTTTTCCTCTTTGGACCAAACCTGCCTCTAACAAATAAAAAATATTGGCTTTCAAAACTGTTATTTCTGATATGGGCTGCAAGAGCTTACTTTGGAAGTCAGAAACTGCACATCAAATATTGTTCTTTAAAATTGTTTCCAGAAACAGACACACATATATAGTCACTTGATTTATGACAGAGTCACAATTCAATGAGGAATGACCTGAACTTTATCATAAGTTGTATTGGAACAATTAGATATCTATATGAAAAAATTAATCTTGACCCCCTGCCTCACACTAAAATATTAATTCAGGATGAACAATAGTCTTAAGTGTGAAATAGATTAATAAATATTCTAAAAGAAAACATAGGAGAGCTTTTTCATGACCTTGGCACAGACAACAGTTTTTTAAAATCAGGACACAAAAAGGACTAATTACAAAAGAAAAAGCTAAAAAATTGAACTTAATTAAAGTTAAGAACTTATGTCCTTTAAAAGGCACCAGTAGGAGTGTGAAAATGTAAGCCACAGGCTAGAAGAAGATGTGCGCAATGTATATGTCTGACAAAAGGTTGGCATCCATAATATATAAGGAATTCCTGTGAATCAACAATGAAAAGAAAATAACTGAATTTAAAAATACATATAGCAACCTGAGCAGGCACTACATAAAAGAGAGTATAAAAAGGGCCAATAACTACATGGAAAGTGTTCAACATTTTTAGTCATCAGGATAATACAAATTGAAATCACAATGAAATATCATTGTACAAGTTCTGGAATACTAAAATTTTTAAAAGATGGACAAAACCACCTGTTGGTAAACGTGTGAGCACTCCCCACCATGCAGAGCTTATACATTCCTGCTGGGAGTATAAAATGGTACAATCGCTTTGGAAGCTACTTGGCAATCTAAGTATACATTGTTTTCCTAGATATATGCCCAAAAGTAATGTGTTTACGTCCCTCAAAAATTTTCACAAGAATGTGCACAGAAGCTTTGCTCATAACAATCAGAAAGTGGAAATAACTTAAATATCATCAACAATAGAATGAATAAATAAATTATATATGTATATATGTATGTATACATATATACATGTATGTATATATATATAAAATCACAAGACATCAAATGATTATGTAGAACATTGTAATGATTTAATGTAAATGAACAAGAAATTGATTTTGTGTATGTAAATGTGAACCACATAGAAAAATCTTAAAGACATTATGCTGAGTGAAAGAAACCAACAAAAGGACTATATTTATATGAAGTTCAGGAACAGGCAAACAAGTCATGGTAATAGAAATTAGTATATAAGTTACCTCTTGAGAGATAGTGGTCATTGTCTGGGAAGGGACCCAAAGGCTTCTGGAGTTTGTGAGAATGTTTATGGCTTGATGCTGTGGTGGTTACTTGTATATATACATTTGTAAGAATTCATTCATGTACTCGAGATGAGTGCATTTATTGTAGGCATGTTATACCTCAACTTAATAAGAAGAGAAAAAGACCGTATTTGGGAAATTTAAAAGATAAACATCAAATATTTCTCTCTTTTCTTTCCTTATAATGATTTTAATTCTTCTCCAAGAAATGTGTATACTTCTGATTGCCTTGGGGAAGGGCCACTAACAAAGGAATCTGGAAAAGAAGAGGACACATACTTGCTTTTCTGGTGGGGGAGGTATGGGGTTACATATGGAGAGACACATATGCACCAGGACAAGTAGCGGAAGGAGAAGAAAGAAAACACTAGTCAGGCTGCCCTAGTGCTCAATATAATGTTTTGCACAGATGATAGCATGTAAATATTTGCTAATTTTGTGACAGAGCCTTAAAGAGGAGATTGGGCCCCATTAAAGCTAAAGGAAGCCAATATGGTTGCATGAAATTGCACATGTTTATTTCACAAGATTCCTGAGAGTGGACTTCTGCCCACCCTGCAGAACTGGCTGCTGGGCTTAGAGCTACCCCTCTCTCTAAGGTTAGCGCTCAGCCTCACATTGATCAGCTCAGCTTTGCTACAGAGACTGTGGGTTCACCTGATTGTTGCCTCTCCAGCCTGGGAAAGTCCCTTGTATTTTAAAACTTCCTGGCATACCTCCCACTTCCCCTCCTGCTTTGCTTGGTGGCCCCTGAGTAAACTGGACATGCTACATTTGAACAATTCCGTCATCAGCAGACAAGCTTATCTCAGTCTAGCCACAGACTTAAAAGTACCTGCACTTTATGTTTCAGAAAATCCATCCTGTGTCTACAGAAATGAACATCCCCTCCCATGAACTCCTAATAAATATCTGGAAGATCTCAAGGAATGAACCTTGGCTGACCCATTTGTGCACATCTTTGAATTCCCTCCCTTCTGCACTTTTTGTGGAACTGGGTGAGTAGTCTGAAAACCCTCGAACACTTTTGTGAACCATAAATTCAGAGAACTGTTAGTTTGGGGATTTGAGGAACAGATTTCAGGAAGTAGCAAGGAATAATCATGTTTTGGGTCATTTCATCATTGTCCATTCCCCAGAGGTTACATATGTTCTCTGCCTCTATCCCTACAGATTTGCATTTCCTGTTGGAAGGAAAGGAACCAAGTCAGTATTCAATTTGAAAATGATATTAATCAAAATTGTATTTAAAGTGACAGCTCTTGATAATGTGGGGAGAGTTCCATTTCTCACAGAAGATCTATTCTGTCTGCTTGAATGTGAATATAAAGCGATGTATGTCCTCTCTGCATAAAGAATCATCTCATAAATATATATCCCTTTCCCATATGGCATATCTTTTCAGCCCTTGTTATGTGTGTATTCAGATGAATAGCAAGCAGTAGCTTTGAGCTGCATGATCAAGTTCATGTTATTTTAAGAATCTAAGGGTTTGACTTCAGCTCAGAGTCATACTTAAAACTGTTAGATTCTGTATCTTGCAATTGTGAAATGGGAATTCTTTGCTTGAGGAGTTTATTTCGTTGTTTCTAGGGGATGGAATAAATGGAGATGGTGCTAATTAGGAAAAAAATCATTCATTTTTCTTTTGGGTTCTAGCCTAGAAGTAGAATCGTCTGGTGTTTGAACTTGTTTATTTTGGTAAAAAAAAATGTGACTACAGGGAGAAAAGGATTAGAACATTTTTTGAATGACTTCCAAAAGCATCTTAGACATCAAAAGGGATATAAGCAACATTTTAATGATTTAATGTAAATGAACCAGAATGGATATATTGCATTTCCTTTAGAAGTACACAGGTTTTAAAATTAAAGGGGAAATGCTTAGAGATAGGGTTTCTGACTTTATTGAATCAAAAATGTTTTTAAGACTGATTCTATGCTGGATGGGATTAAAACAGAATAGCTTGCTTTTCCTGAAAAAGTAGTAATTTGATCTATTTTGAACTCATCGAATTCCATATTAGCTAATAATGTTTAAATACAAATCATCTGTACTCATTATTGAAAATGCTGAGGCTACCATCGTAACAATAGGTTTTGTTTTCTTCACCCTAAATAGCAACATTATAGCAATTCTGAAAAATAAGGAATGTGAAACATGGGTGTCAGCAAAAATTCAAGGACATTTTTGGTGTTGTATTTAAGAAATTATTTCCTGACCCAATGTCATGAGGATTTACTCCTGTTTTCCTTTAAGAGTTTTTGGTTTTAATGCTTACATTTAGGTCTATGATGCATTTTGAATTAAATAGTATGGTGTGAAAAAAAGATTCAAGGACATGTTAAAGGTAGAGTTAGCAAGCTTGTGGCCCTATCACTGAATCTTCTGTACTTGTGTTTTATTTGGCCCAGAGACCCTTCAAAATGTTTTTGAGTTATTTGCCAGCATTTCACAATCAATTGATTTAATCAAAATTTAAGATTTCTACAGGGTAACTGAGCAGCTCAGTCAGTTGAGCACTGACTCTTGATTTCAGCTCAGGTTATGATTTCAGGGTTGTGGGATCAAGCCCCAGGTAAAGCTCCCTGCTGAGCAGGGAGGTCTGCTTGAGGATTCTCTCTCTCCCTCTGCCGTCCTGCTCACAGGCTCTCTCTCTTTCTTAAATAAATAAATCAATCTAAAAACAACAACAACAACAACAACTTAAGATTTCTAGTTTCTCTTGTTGAGTAGAAAATCTGGCTATAGTCTCCCCAGTTGTGGCATGACAGCCACTGGCGGGAGGGGAAGCCAGGCTGTCTCTTTGGCAAGTGAGTTCTGCAGTTTGCCACAGCCCTCCCTCAGCCACCTCAGCCAGTCCCATCTTTTGTCAGTCTGGGCTCTGAATGCATGATCCCTGCTGAAGGGCAGAAGTGGAATGCAGCAGCCCCTAAAAATGACACACTTTCAAAGAAAGATGTGGAGTGTTTCTGCTGCAGGTGCTTCAAATGAAAAATCAAAATTGGTTTATTCAAGGTCTGAATAATTCTCAAAAGCAAGTTTTCTGCTTTACCAGTACTCCATTCCAGATCTTTCTGTTTGTTGTTCATTGATGCTTCATCCAAAGGGCAGGAGAACCACAGGGAGCCACAACACTGGCCAATACCTTAGCTCTTGATCCAGTGGATTAAAAAGATAGCCCTTGAAACTAAAATTGAATTATGGAATTAACTATGGAAGTTATTCTCCAGGTTCTACCTCAGCCACTGAGAATTGGGAGCTACATATTTCACTGGGCTACTTAATTACCTGGAATCTTTGGTAGAGACAAGGTTCAACTGCTTTTGTTGGCCCAAGTTTTTGGTTGGGTCAAACATTATCCTCAGGAGGAGCAGATAATGAGATCAAGTATGACACGGACCATTTACATAATATCATCACAGAAAATACCATTAAGCTAAGCCAACTAACTGCTTATCATAAGGAAAGAAGAGGTTAGAAAGTGAACCTATATAATGATGCAAACCCATCATCATCTTGAATAAATAATTTAAAAAACAGTCGCAAGCAGAAAGGTGTTGTCTTTGGTCAGGTTAGCTTATTTATACTTCCTAACCTTGATTTGAGTAAAATGGTGAAGGCTATGCAATATGTCCAGTTATGACTCATAAGACAGCCACTAATTACATGCTAGAATCAGTCCACATAAGGGAAGAATGCCCCAACCATGGGGTTATGACCTATGGCACTTGGGTCAAATTGATATGTGGTTTTAGTAGAAATCAGAGCTAAAAACAAAATGCCCAGAGTTTGCCAAGATTCACCTTTCTGGCATGACGCAAGTCAGTGTGTGGTCACAAACTCCTTTCTCTCTGACTAAAACTGATGGAGACAAGACTCACTGTCAAGATCACCGTGTGAGAATACAGCTATCTGCTCTACTTGAGCTTCTTCTTGATCTTTCTTATGTTCAAAACTTACCACTATTGTTTCTCAAAAATTCTTTGGAATGGCCTCATCTCTTCATTGTGCAAAACTCAGTGCTTGAGGGGAAGTCCTTGGTGTCCTTTCTCAATGAGAATCCTAGGACAGGGCCAAAACTTTTGTGTGGAAATTAGTCCTTAACGAGATCAGTAGTTGTGACTTGCTGTCATAATTGATGACATCTGTTTACTTCCCCCATTCTAGATTTATTCAACAAATATTTGTTGACTGTATTCTCCAGGACAGATATAGTTCCCAAGCTATGACATTTAAATCCCTTACTCAACTATTTCTCAATATTTCTAGTGATGGAAAATGAAATTCTTACTCTGAAATCCTTGTTAATATATGAACTTTCACAAAATGACATCCTTTCTCATGACTAGTTAAGATTCTTCATACTTAACATAGCATAATCTATTAACACTACTCATTAATTTTTTTCTGTTCCTGAAAACATTTCAGAAGAACATATCAAGGATAGCAATTAAATCACCAACTGGATGACCTTTTATTTTTCTTTCAAATGAGTTAGATCCATTTATTAAGAATACTTTTGATGGCTATCTTGTCCTCTCATGGAGAAATAAGATAATTCTTTGTTTGTGGTATGTGGCCTGGGCATATCCCAGGGATGATGTTTTCATGTCAGCTCTCCCAATCTACCTCAGCAGTCACCAGGGTTGTCCAGAGCTGTAGAAGGATCTATGATCTATAGATGACAAGAGACTCTAACCAATTAAACTACCAGCTGAAGAGGGAGCTAAGGAAGCACAGTGCTAATGTCATGGCATCCCTGCATGATGGGATATCATGACATCATGCTGCTGCATGTGACTCTGTGTCCTTGCAATTCACATCTACAAAGCCTGGCTTCAGTGTGGTTCTTTGTGCATCCATAGAACTTTCCAGCAAAGACATCTCACAGGTCTTTCCTATAACTCAAGTGTAAATGGAGAGAGGAAGAAACATCTATAGGAGACGTTGGACGCCAAAAACCCAGACACAAGAAAGGTTCAAAGAAGCTTGAGAAAAGAAAATTCTTCCACCCTTCTCTCAGGATAGATGCTTGGTTACTTTGAGATGCAGTTTGTTTTCTTGGGATCTTAGGTACGGTTAAGTTACAGTGAAAGCTAATTACTAGCAATTTTGGTTAAAGATGGGCCTTACAGAGAAATGGGATAACAGAATAGTATTGAAAAACCTGTAACTTAGGGGAGAAATAAGCTTCTATTAATTTGGACTCCCAACTCAATAGTCACTTATACTTGTTTTCATGAATGTACCTTTTGCTGAAAAGTCACATGATAAGTGCATTTGAGACAAATGTGCCAGTGAGAGGCCCCGGAAACAATTTCCATACCACACAGCATGAAGGGGAAGAACATATTAAGCATATTTTAGCTTTGCAATCTGTATCCCCAGATTTAACCCTGCGCAGCAGTCTGGCCAGCTACCAAGAACTAGACTTAATTTTTACCCTTGAGTATAAATTAGTCCAGCACACTGACTACAGGACTCTGGAGCTCAGCTCAGACTCGACTTGTCTGAACCCCACCATGCACCATAGCCAGGTCCCTTAAGCCCACCAGCTAATTAAGCTCACTTCCTGAAGGGAGAATTTCAAATGTATGGGGGTCTTGTAATAGATGTAAGTGAAATGCTACTGAGATGGTAGGCAAGAGGAAGGGTTGTATCTTTTCTAAAATCTGCTATAATTTAAAATTTGATAAACACACATTTCTTTAATACAATAACACAACTCATAACTAGAACACAGAAATTCCATTAAATTTTTATCTTTTATTGGAGAAATCTGTTAAAGGAGAGAATTATGTTTATCTGACTCAGCCTAAGAAAATGTTCAACCCAAAACTATTTCAGAAACATTAGGCTGGCTCATATGAAATGTAATTAGATTAAATAGTCATTTTTATTGAGAGAAACCTAATTCACCATTCTGGTATTTTTACTTTTCTTGTAGGGTGGGAAATTCAAGAGTAGAATTGTAGTTGGGGCAGAAAAAAAGTTGTATGGAAAAGAACTCCAGTAACCAGCAAGGCACCTGAAAAATAATCTGAAACATTGCTCTTAGGAAATAGTGTACCAAAAAAAAAAAAAAAAAGTCAACAAAATAGGGGTCCAGGATTTAGAGAAGACATCACCTATTTTCCATCGGTACAATTTCACATTAAGCTGTCATGTGAAGTGTGATGATGATTCTTTGGTCTTGTGACAGCCTCATAAAGAAGTGGGAGCACATGGCTGAAGATTAAAGCTAATCAGGGTGACGCCAGGGTTGTGGTGTCACCTGGAGGGGAGAATTCAGTGGAAGCCTACAAAGCCCATGAAACAGCAAGAGAAGAATGCAGTGTGCCTCGCTGCGGACAGCTGGAAAGAGAGGGACTTGTACAGTGAAAGGTTAAATGCAGCTTAAGTATGAGATATTAGAGGAGAGGGAAACCAACGCATTGAGGGGGCACAGAGACAAACTGTAAAAAGTTAATGAAGAAGAAAATAATTAAATAGCAGAGCCACAGTGGGTGGGGCTCTGAGGAAAGTGTGAAAGTATGGCGAGCAATAACAACACACCAGTGCTGTTGCCTGCCCTGGCAGGTGCTGGGTGGAAGGCACAGCAGGGTGAACTGTAGCTTGGCTGTGCAGACCTCACCTGGGGGGTGATCTGGTGAAAGCAACTGACACTACAAAACGTTTAAGGTACTGATGCACAGAAAGAATTGAAAATACATGAAATGCTCCTAAGCCAAAGGGAAAAAGGCTGATAAGTGGGGTTTTGGCAACTCCATAGGAACTCCTCCCAGTATTATCTATAGATAGAATCAATAGACACACCCTGAGAAGCATTATTTTTCAAATGCATCCAAATGGAAGCATGATGATGTCAAGAACTGTGAGTAGTCTGAGATTTTACCCTATTTATAAGCTATCAAATAGCCTGTCAGTTTCAGGCATCCTGGTAAAGGATATGGAGACTCCTGGATCAGAGACAAAAGATGCTTGACTACTTAACAGCAATTGCTATGGCTAGAGTATCATCATTTCCTTGTGTTAGTTCCCTGAGTCTATGTCCTACTGGGGTTACATGAGGAAGGTCAGGGAACACTGGCACATTTAGTGGGTTGTATTGCAGGGGGGGATCTTGAGCTGAAGGAGCCTGGATCATTACAGTGGACTGCAAGCAAATCTGCCCTTTGCTCCAAAGGGAGACATTTTTCTCTATCTTCCAAGACTGATTTCTGTACTGTTATTATGTTTGTGAGATCCATCCACAGTGTCGCATATAGTTTGGGATTATTTATTCTTCTTGCTACATAGTATTCCATTTCTGAACATTCCACAACTTTTTAATCTATTCTTTTAATCTATTTTTTAAATATGTATTTTCTAAATCTATTGATGGACATTTGGGGAATCTTCAGTTTCAGGTTATCATGGATAGTACTACTAGTAACATTGCAGTACATGTCTTCTGATAAACATGTGAATGAGTTTCTGTTAAGTAAGTCCCTCTGGGTAGGATGGTGACATCATACAGTATGCTTACATTTAGCTTTAAGAGACGCTGCCAAATATTTTTCCCAAGCAGTTGAGCAATTTATACTCCTCAAAAGTATATAAGAGTTCTGATGGCTCTACTTCCTTGCCAACACTTGGTATTTTCCATCTTTTTCATATTAGCCATCCTACTGGCTATAAATGGCTATCAATGAGAGTTTAAGCTCTGTGAGGTTTAAATCATGAAACAATTTTTTTCTAGCCCTGATTTCAACTATGCTGCCAAATCCTACTTTTTCATCACTTTAATGGTATCTAGGGAAAATCCCATATCTTTAAGGTTCTTTTTGGTTATTAACATTTAGTTTGGTTCAGTTTAAAATTTCGGGTTTCTCTCTGAATCAGAACTCTTCCCCTCCTCCAGGCCAGACAAGTCCTATGGCTTCAGAGGCATAGAGTGGAGAGGCCCACGGTCGTCTTTGCAGACCATCCTCTACTCCCTTTTGGAGGTTCTGGTTCTGGTTTGGGGGCAGGGAAGAGGGGTACAGTTTTTAAATGGCTTGCTAACTAGTTCTGTGAGCACATAATCATCTCCTGGTGGTTGTGGCTCCTTCTCTGCCTATCCCTGGTGAGATGTAATGGAGAATTTATCTGATCTTTATGTCTAGATCCTGGCACAGCAAACTTCAAAAATCCTTGCAATTTTCTAAGTGATAGGAATATCTTGCTATGCTACTTCATTATCTGGTGGGTTCCTAAATAGCTTCGGGATGGAGGCTGGTCACCTCAAAGACCAATCACATTAGAGGGTTGGAACTTTTGGTCAGCCTGACCTCTGGGGAGGAAAGAGGAGCTGGAGCTGGAGTGTGGCAAACAAGTCAATCAGTCATGGCTAGGTAAGGAAGCCCAGTAAAAACCATATATACAATGCTTAGTGGAGTTTCCCAATCAGTGAACACACTGATGAGCTGGTAGGGTGATGTGTCCTACTTCTACGCAGAAGCTGGCAGGGTGCTATATATAACCTGATTGCGTGCAGGATCCTGATCCCATGGAGGCTCTCCAGTCCCTCCCAAACCTTACTCTAAGTGGATCCTTTGTAATAAAACTGCAGTTGTAACTACAGTGCATTCTTGAGTTCTGTAAGCCTTTCCAGTGACTCATTCAACCTGAGGGGGTTATGGGAACTCCTGAATTTGCTGCCAGTCAGTCAAAATTATAAGTGGCCTGGGGATCCCATGTGCAGCAGGTATCTGAAGTAAGGGCAATCTCGTTGAGGACCATCTCCTTACACCTGTGAAGTCTGACGCTAACTCTGGGTGGTTGGTGTCCAAACTGGATAGCAGTACACCCCCAGCGTTTGGTGGAAAGAGAACAACTGCTTTGGCACGAAGCTCCATGGCCGGTGTCCAGCGGCTGGTTCTATCATGGAGCTTCGCGCTTAGTTCAACAGAAGCCTTTGAGGCCTTTCTATGACATGGAAGATGTAGCTTCAGCTTGGGCACTCCCATATCCTCCGACTCTCCACACCAGCAGCCTGCCCATTGGCCTTTTGCTGCTGGAATACCCTGGAGAGAAGGTAGTCTCAGAGGTGGGAAATGGAGAATGCAGATCAAGTCTAGGTCTATCCCTCTGTGTCCCTGACACCCCCAGGAACTTCACACGTGGGAATGGAGAGAACTCTGCCAACAGCCCTTCCTCCCACTTTTCTGTACCTCTCATGATGGCACAGGGCAGGGCATTCAGCCCACTGACTAAGCTGATGTCCAATCTGGGACATGAAATGCCAGTCACTCCTTCTTGTAGATACTTCAGAGACTTTACAAATAATTCTCTTGGGGCTGCCCCATTCCCCCACTTTGATTAAGGAAGGGAAATAATACCCCTGTCAAACACTCATGCCCCCCTAAATTTAGCGTTCTGGCAATTCTCTCTTCTGGTCTCTTTATGCGGGTAGTGGAGGGATTCTTGATGGTGGTAGTGGGGCTCGCTCTGCTAGCTCTTAATCAGTGAAACCTGCAGGGAGGTGCCTACCCGTATGAGAAGCTCTCACTAGAATGTAGGCGTCCTCAGAACCTCTTCTTTTCAGCTTTAGGCCTCAGCCATAATTCCCAGACAGAGTCCTCTTATGAATTAACAAACAAAGAAAAACAGGTCAGATCAATTAGCAAATATATTTTAAGCACCTATTATTTCATGCATTAGATGATAGAAAGAAAAGAAAAGGAATCCCAGAGTTAGTTGTGAGGGATCTTGGTAGGGGGGATAAATATCTATAATAAGAGATGGGATTTGAAAATTGTAGGTAAGAGAGATCATTGGTCCTCATCAGGACTAGTAATTCTGTGTTGGCAATTCTCCACTTCCCCCATTGAAGCAGCACTAATTACAGGCAGGGGAAGGTGAACCCTGAATAACTAAATTGGATTATTTTTATTGTTTCCTCAGGAACCACACCATGTGGGGAATGTTTGTTCAGGGAATATGCTGTGTTTTTATTCATTTCATTCAATTGTCTGTAAGAGTGATTGAATTTTATGTCCTATAGCTTTAATACCATGAAAAATGCTTGTAGTACATTGATTTTAGACAGGATATGAATTTCAAAACTCCTGGGCAGTCCTTTCGCACTGTCCTTCCGTGTCCTTTTGTCTTGTCATTATTTTATTTAGCTGATCTTCCCTCTTGATCTCCCATTCAGCTTTTCTTTAAAACATAAAAGCCTTGGGGTGCCTGGGTGGTTCAGTGGGTTGAAGCCTCTGCCTTCGGCTCAGGTCATGATCTCAGGGTCCTGGGATCGAGCCCCATGTCAGGCTCTCTGCTCAGCGGGGAGCCTGCTTCCCTTCCTCTCTCTGCCTGCCTCTCTGCCTACTTGTGATCTCTGTCTGTCAAACAAATAAATAAAATCTTAAAAAATAAATAAATAAATAAATAAAAGCCTTAAGGTCATTTGCAAACTCTTCCTGTTGGATTTGGGGTCTCAGCCTTTCTGCCGGGTGGTCATTACTCTGGATGAGGACTGTAATGTGATGGGGCTTCTATTCCATTACACTACAGGTACTGGAAGGGAACAGAACAGCAAGCAATGCAAAGTCATGGTTGGGAGCTCAGCCTTCACCTGGGCTCACATTCAGGTGCCACCACTTATCAGCTCAATGACCTTGAGACATTGCTTACTCTTCCTGACCCTCCATCTTATTATTTATACAATGGCTATAAAAAGACTACCTCCCTCACAGTGCTGTTGGGAGAATTAGATGAGATAATGCTTGTCATTCCCTTAGGGTGCTGCCTGACGCATAATAGCACTTAATAAATATGACCTGCTCTTCTGAAAAAGGGAGTGGGGGCAGACAAGGAATGTTCTTAGTAAATGTGTACATAGTCACTACAAATTTTATAAGTGCTGTGGCATTTTTGTGGACTGCTGTCTCCAGGAGGGATATATAGCTTTTCATTAGGTTGGAGGGCCTTCTCCGTGAAGAAGGAAATTATCTCATCAGGGTTCATGTTCCGCGGTTGTGGTGCCTGCTGAGGTCGATTTAGCTCACTTACAAAGCCACACACCACGCAGCAGCGTTCATCGCCCTCCGCCTTAGCTTATTAATCCTCGAGTTATTCCTCTACGGTTCAAGGGCATATTGGCTTTCCAGTCAAGGCACCAAGAGGTGAAATAACGTGCCCCAACCGGGACTGAAAGTGGGTGGCTGATTCAGCTGTTTCTCTTGTGACCCACCCCACTCCAAGGTTTCATTTGTACAAAGACTTTTTCCTCCTTAAAACTGAGATTTTAATGGCAGGCGCTTTATTTGTTAAGTGAGAAAGAAGCAGTGGGGGATAATAGAATATAAACTGGACCAGTATCAGCTTAGGCTTTTAGTCCCCTTCCTGCCCTCACTGTTAGGTGACTGAGTACAAAGCATCCAGCTTTCATTCCTCTCCATTCCTTTCCAGCCCTCATTCCCACATCGCTCCAATGCAGGATCAGATTGGAACAATCTCAGCGTTCCCTTCCAGTGCAAACACTCCATGGTTAATGCTTTTGGAGAGAAGAGACGGCCCTTTTTGGTGAACCTAAATCTTACTAAATTGGAAGAGATTTTAATTTTAGAATGTTCTTCTTCATAATTAAATAACATCATGTGAGTTTTGACCCATCAGCAAGTGACAGTAGAGTGCCACTCTGGGCATCTTTAGATCCAAAGGAAATGTAAGGCAAGCAATCAGAGAGCATCTCGAATGCCCCAAGGTTGAGCATCCTGTCCTGGGTCCATCCTGACCCTCTTGGCTTCATCCAGATGCTGTGGGTGGTGCTGCTTCCTGCAGAGCTTCCTGGCAGCTGTTGCTCTTGGAGCGTTGTGTCTGATGGTTGCCAAAGACAGTGAGCTCATGCCATGGCTGCCTGGCCCAGCGTTCAGCCCCGAGAGCTCTTTTCAGCAAAGGTCTCTCTCCATTCTCCTCTCAGGCAAGTGTGCAGCTGGCGTAGGTAGCATCTAACTATAGCATAATTACCCAACTGTTCTCCAGAAATGCTGGGGGCTTGCTTCCACCCTCCTCAGCACAGATGCAAGCACCCTGACAATGCTTATGTTTGTCTCTTAGAGCCACTCGTAATGTGCCATTGTTTCTCTTAAATACATCCAAAAGGGAGAAGCTCCAGAAAGTGATTTGCAAGTCTAGGGCTATTGTCCCAGATGCTGCTTTCCTGGGCTCTGAGTTTCTGAGGGAGAAGTCTCTAGGTCATTCCACAGAGATTTTACAACCTGGGTCTTTATACCTCATGGCCTCTCCAAAGGAAGATGCTGATCTCTCAATCCTGTGGGGCCAAATACCTGGCTGTTTGGATGGGAACTATCAGTTTCTGATGGGAAAAGGGAATGCAGTAGTAATAGTAATAAGTAATAGTAGTAAGCATACTATTGTTTGAGCATCTCTCAGACTGAGCATCTTATGGGTCAATCATGCCTACGATAATTACTGTCTTAGAGATGAGAGAACTAGAGACGGGGAGAATTGCCTTTCTCAAGACCACTAAGGTCTTAAGTGACAAAACTGGAATTTAAATTAGGGTGAGTCTAGTTCAAAAACCAGGAGGGACGTTCCTTATGGTGAGGGCTGATGCCTACCCTTCAGAACCCTCCCCTGCCGCACCTCCCCCCCCGCCCGCCGCCACAGCCCAGAAAGGCCACACAGAATCTTGTTCTACAGTTGCTCTCTTTATGTAGTACCTGTGGGTATGCCCTGCTGGGTTTGTTCATATACAGCAATTTCTTTACCCCGTTCTTCAGTTGATGCACATTGGGCTTTCCGTTTGGGGGCTACTGTGAGTAGTTATATGCCTTAAGTTTTAAAAAAGTATCTTGTCAGGTCTCGCCCTAAGTGCTAAGTAATTAGGATTTCAGAATGATCACCCCTGATCTCAGTTCTTCTCACAAAGCAGAGCTGGCTGCTGGGCTTAGACCTGCCCCTCTCGCCACGTGAGCACTCAGCCTCACATTGGTTCAGCGCAGCTTTCCTACAGAGACTGTGGGTTCACCTGATCCATGCCTCTCTACCCTGGGAAAGTCCTTTGATTTAGAACTTCCAGGTGGGGCACCTGGGTGGCTCAGTCAGTTAAGCATCTGCCTTCAGCTCAGGTCATGATTTCTAGGAATCCTGGGATGAGCCCCACTTTAGACTACCCTGCTCAGCAGGGAGTCTGCTTCTCTCCTTGTCTTTCCCCAGCTCATGCTTGCTCTCTCGCTCAAATGAATAAATAAAATCTTTATATATAAATAACAAAACTTCCTGGCATACCTGGATTACCAGGTGAAGTCAGTGAGGTTAGCAGGTGAAGTCAGTACTAGTACTGGCCCTATAGGGCCACTTTATTTCAGAGAGCTACTGCATTAAGAATCCTAGATGGGGGGCGCCTGGGTGGCTCAGTGCGTTAAAGCCTCTGCCTTCAGCTCAGGTCATGATCCCAGGGTCCTGGGATCGAGCCCCGCATTGGGCTCTCTGCTCAGCAGGGAGTCTGCTTCCCTTCCTCTCTCTCTCTGCCTGCCTCTCTGCCTACTTGTGATTTCTGGCTGTCAAATAAGTAAATAAAATCTTAAAAAAAAAAAAAAAAGAATCCTAGATGGGAAGGAATATGGGTCAGCTTATGCCCTGACATGCAACCAAAAATATTGGGGGAGCCCAGTGTCTTCTGTTTGCCAGGAGTCCTGCTGGTCTCTGCCCCATTGGGAAGACTGTGTTACAACCAAAAGTCTTTGAGACAATTAGGACCGTTAAAATTAATGGTCTGGATCACTCAAATTTCATGCCACAGTTGGAAGATGGGGATCTTGGGATCCATAGATTACATTTTGAGGTAAGATTCTGTGACCACAAATTCAGTGTTCTCTGCAGTGAACATTTCAGGGAAGCCTTGGCTGTAGGCAACCTTGAATGTCCAGCATTTTAAAGTACATATTTTATGGTGTGGCATAGCTTGTAAGTAAGAACTACAGAAATAAAGCGTGTACTAAATGTCATTTGTCTTTGAGAAATATGCAGTTACGTAACCCTGCTGTGTTTGGAAAACCAGAGCAAAAAAGGAAAAAAGGCAAAAAAGAACAACAGAGCTAGAGAATCTAATAACAGCAGATTATGGGGAAATAAGGCTCTAGGATGCCTGATAACACTCTCAATCATGGACACAACTATCTGAAACAGAAATACATATTTTAAATTACTGAGGTTTCATAAATTAACTTTTCTTCCCTGATCTCCATGTGTTTTCACAAAAGTGATAAAGGGATACAAGATTTCTAATGGCATTTAAAAAATGCCTAATGGCAGGGGGCACCTGGATGGCTCAGTGGATTAAGCCTCTGCCTTCGGCTCAGGTCATGATCTCAGGGTCCTGGGATCGAGCCCCACATCGGGCTCTCTGCTCAGTGGGGAGCCTGCTTCCCCCTCTCTCTCTGCCTGCTGCTCTGCCTACTTCTGATCTCTCTCATCAAATAAATAAGATTTTTAAAAAAATGCCTAATGGCATTAAATATTTGTTTTCTCACTCTTAACATATGATCGTTTTAGCAAAATTGGGTGTATAAAGAAACAAAAAAGCATCCATTATCCTGTGATTCACAGTTAGCTTCTGTTAACATTTTGGTATACTTTCCACCATTGTCTTGGTTCTCCTCTATAACTGAGTTCATCCTGGATGATAGCAGTTTAAGCCCCCTTTAAAAATTTGCTTTTATATGTGAATATATTCACATACTATCTAATTAGACTTGAAAAGCAGCATCTATGTCTATCACATGGATGTGTCAAATTTATTTAACTTCTTCCCAACCCCATATTTTGGGTGACAATATTACTTACCTTTCTGCACTCTGTGTTCTACTTTATAGTTTAAACATAAGAAAATTACTCCCATTAGTTAGTATAGAATGTAGCTGTATGCCTTCTTTCCTGTTTTCTCTGAAGGAGTCAGAATTGTGATCCGTGGCTTTTTCTTTAGCAAATGTGTCTGCTCTCAAACATGGTGAGAAGCCATCTACTAGAGTTCTCAGTTAAAAAGCCCCTGAACCTGCTACGCAGAATCAAGATGTCAGCCATGAGGAGGGTCAGAGTTTGGTATGACCAGATGCAATACCTTGGTGATCCTGGCCCCTCTCAAGCCTGAGCATCTCTCCCAGGAGACACCAAATGCTGCCTCATCCTGTTGACGGCATGGCATAGAATGAATGGGGTAATGCATTACTGATAATGACACTATCATATTCTCATTTAAGTTTCTCTCACCCAACACCCAAAAGATCCACTTCCTTCCTACTGCCCACGGACCGAACATGTGAAACTGACACCAAGATTTGAAGTGGTTCCAGGGAGTCACAGGCAGGTTAGTGACCCTGAACCTGCCCCTGACAGAGAAAAGAAACTCACTTCCCAGGAAGGTGGAATGGGTCTCTGTCTAAAATGGGAAGGGGGCACAACTCCATTCAGGCAGCCTCATGCTAATTTGCTGCCCACAACACATCGTTCAGAGGATGTAGGCAAGTCTCAGTGCATCTGTCCAGTGGTTTACGTGCTGTAGTCTCCTCAGGGAAGGACAAGAGTTGGAAGTCTCTCATTCTTCACATATGCCTCCACACACCCCAGGGTTTAACCTCAACCTGGCCATGATATGTACCCTTGACATGTGGACAGACAGAGAGCAGTAAGAGTTAAACCACTTTTCCAGCAGAAGCTGGCGGTCTCTCAGGCGTCTGCATCCTTTTTTTTGGTGTAGAGAGCTGGATCACTTCAGCCCCCCAGCTACTAGTTCCCTCTCGCTTCCTTTCAGGTTTCTCTGCTCAGCCATCAGTGCTGGCCTCTTCTTAGCCTCCCCACAGGATTGCTAATGTTTGTGCAGGAACATTCCTTCCACCTGGAGTCATCTCTCTGCATCTTTCCTCTTTGTTTCATTACTGTTCATAGCAGGGCGCCATAATTTTCTCCCTTTCTGTTAATAAAAATTAAGCAATCAATTTCCTTCCCCTCCATTACACTTAATTCCCTCTGTAACTCAATTATTATTGCAACTCTGGCAACTGCATTGGGAGGCAGATGGCAGGAAAGACACGTTGCCAAAATAAAGGGCATTGTTTGCAGAGGAACACTATTTACATGAAGGTGATGACACTCCCTTTCCAAGGGTAGATTATTTTTTCTAAAATCAAATTTATGTAACCCTATTAATGTAATAAGTTTATGCAAGTGCTGCCAAGGTTAATATAAGCAAATGTAACAAACTAGCAACCATTAAAAATACTTGATACATATTATTTCCTGATTTAGGGGTTGTAGGACCTTAGAATAAACATCTTACATGACTTTTTATTGCAAGAACAAGAAATACAATGAATGCATTGCCTTTACTGAGTGTTAAAATACCTGATTTGTAATGGTGTTCCCAATTCCCAATTGGGAATATAATTCCCAATATTATAGTTGTCACAGTGGAGAGCAAGACTGGCAAGTTGATAGTATGGTCCTTTGTAATGATACTCAAGAAGATTTGCTGTGGCCAGGAATGGCAGAAGGATCCCAGCTCAAGTGCAAACTTCAAATGACTGATTGATTGGTTGGTTGCTGATTCTCGCCTACACTGGGGTGAGAGGGAGATGAGAGAAGATGACAGGCATACTTTGTCATACCCCTGATTCCTGGGGATGCCCAGAAAGAGGGGAAGCAAGATTGTCCTCAGGTCGTCCTGTCCTAAGGTGAGGCCCTGGTGGGTTTCAGTGGGCTCTTTCTGCATTGTCTTAGGTTTGACTATAGAATAGAGATGCTGTTTTCTATAAGCCAGCAATAAAACCAATCTTCTTATTTCATAATCACACTACACTTATAACACTTTCTGCCCTGCAAAAATACTTCCATTTCTCCTTGCCCCTGCCTCTCTGGGTCACTGCTTCTAGCAACTTAGTTCTTCCAGAACACAAGGGAGCCCCTGAACAACAGATCTCAGAACCAGGACTTAGCAGTGTAGAAGACTATATTTGGGAGAACCTGGACATCTGTGTCCCATTAATTCCCAGAGTGGATGTGAGCTTATCAGGACACATGAGGCTGGAATGTCTGGCCAGGATTTTCCTTCTCTTAAAATAACTTGGATAAGAATTACCTAAGTGATTAATGGACAGCAATGTAAAAAGAGTACATTTTCTTTGTTTTAGTGCAGTAGCAAAACGTATTTATTGTTGAAACACTAGAAAACATAAGTAAGCATAATAAAAAACATAAAATCAGCTATAACTTTACTTCATGAACAGTCATCAATGTTGTATTGTATCCCAATAATTTTTTAATGTATAGATGCTCTTAAAAATGAAAGCAGCCATATATATTCCATTGCAACCTATTTTTTTCCTTTAGTAGTATATTATTATTATTGTTTACATTTTACCAAATATCCTTCAGCCTCATTTGGAATAGCTACAAAGTACTCTGCTACATGGATATACCATAATGTATGTTAACCAGTTTCCTATGGTTATACATTTAGAGTAAGTGATTAAGCCCACTATAGCTGACTTTCTTATTAATATGACTTCAGATATACCTGCAGTTGTTACTTTAGGACAGATTATTAGAGGTGGAATGACTGAGTCTAAAGTTACTCGAAATTTTAAGGATTTGGTATCTACTGTCAAACTGACTTCCTTTAAGGCTATATGATACTTTGTAAATTATAATTTTTCAAGGCTGTGTAATCTAATTTTTATTTTCAGTATCTGAGAAGGCACTACCTGTACATGTGTTTTGCATATGTTCCATTCAGCTCTGTGGCCAGACATCATAGGCACTGGTGTTCCTTAAGAGCAGTCACAATTAGGACTCCCTTTAGTGCACCAATTTTTCAAGCTCACCGGTTATTTTTGCAAAGTATTCCTCATTTATACAACTATTAATATACTTAGCATTACAAATCAGTGGCCCTAGGCTTGCAATGGGATTCAGATGTCTCTCTACTTAGATTCATTTTCCTAATTTATTTGAAGAATTTTACTCAATATTCATAAAGCCAAATGTTCCAATAGTTTATTTGCCAGGCTATTATGGCCCTGTCATTGTATGTGAGGCCCTTGTGTCTGAAGCAGGACTGGCGGCCGCACCCCAGCTCCAAGAGGCACAATACAGGTAATGTTCCTTTGGCTCCACTCCCAAAACCACAGCACACAGATGGCGGAGAACAAAAGGTCTGCGTGGCCCACCACGTTTCAGCTGTCCCTCTAGCCTTCTCCCCAAACCTCCAGGGTCTGTGCCTTCCCTGCTCTCTACTCCCCTCCAGAGAGTGCCTTTACCACTCTCATGGACAAAGGGCCATGCTGAAAACACCCCAAGTGTTGGTCCAATATAGTCAAGCTGAAAGGGGAGAGATTTATTGTCCTTCAGTCCTCTCATTAGACTTTGTCCTCGCCCTCCTCTTTGAATGTCAGAGAAATAAAGTCCATCTAGGTGCCAACAAATCCTTCTGATAGAACGGTTGCTATAGCAACTTTATAGAGACAATTAAACAGCAAACCATTCAGTCAGAAGGTGTTGGCTCGGAAACTGCTCTGCATGGCGCACCACCTTCCTTTGAAACTAGATTGTTCTCTGTGACCTGGCGTCTATTTTGTGTTACTGTGTTTCAGGCACAATCCTTTGTTAAGGTATTTGATTTACGACGGAATTAAGACTCCCACAGTGGGGAAGAAGGGGTGTGGTGTGGTGGAGAATAGCTGAGAGACTGGAAAAATATGACAAATATAGGAGGATGATTTTTTTTAAGGGGGGGGAGAAAGCTTAAATAGAAGCAATTCATTCAAAACCAGGTGCAGAAGAATAATGTCAATTCTGTGCTCTGTGAGATGGTAAAACAAAATCAGCTCTATCTAATGTATGGGGTTGGCTTAAAACAAACCTCACGTTATTATCAATATAATCCCTGCTTTGTAAGCCATGACATTTAACCGGGTAATTAAATAATAATTGATTAAGTCTGCAAGGCATAAAACCGGGCAGAAAGGCACACTCCCCTGAGGTGATTTTTATCAAATATTGACTTACTCTTCAATATTAATGATGGGAATTTAATGTTATATTTTATATTTACATACTAACCTTGTTTGAAAGGCTCTTTGTAATTTATAGGTTCTCAAGTTACACATGTGACTTGAATTAGAGCACAAAGGAAAGAACCAAGGGATAGTGTATGTGCAAATATAGGGTAAGGGTAGGGGGACCCGTCTTTACCGCAATTAGTCCTGCATTGGCGGGGGTCTCTCACCTATCATGGTCTTCATAAATGTGTTCGAAAGAGTCTGAGTCTTCTACAGAGACATATACTACATGCTGGGGCAGAAATGGAGCTCCCTTTTCTTTCTTTCTTTTTTTTTTTAAGATTTTATTTATTTATTTGACAGACAGAGATCACAAATAGGCAGAGAGGCAGGCAGAGAGAGAGAGAGGGGAAGCAGGCTCCCTGCCTAGCAGAGAGCCCGATGCGGGGTTTGATCCCAGGACCCTGGGATCATGACCTGAGCTGAAGGCAGAGGCTTTAACCCACTGAGCCACCCAGGCACCCCTGGAGCTCCCTTTTCAAGCAACCTTCTTTGCTTTTGTTGGCTTTCTGGGAGGGCCAGATAGAGAAGAATATGGTGTCCCGGCCCCACTGGTGTGCTGGTAAATGGTTACCAGTTGGCTCTCCTGAAAAAAATGTTTGTGTGTGTAGAAACATAGGTAAATTTATTCTAAATTTGACTGATATGAAAGATATGTATAATATCATTTAAGAAGAAGAATAAATGTATACTATCCCGGTTTTCTAAATTCCATTGAGCCGATTGATTCTCACAGAATGCTTTTTGGTTTGTATTTATTTTATTTTTTTACCTTACTTTTTTTTTAGAGAGAGAGAGCACGAGAGAGAGAGAGTGAGAGAGGGTACAAGTGTGGGAGGGAGGGGCAGAGAGAGAGGGGAAGAGAGAGAATCTTAAGCAGGCTCCATGCTTGGTGCGGAGCCAGAAGTAGGACTTGATCTCACCATCCACAGACTATGACCTGAGCTGAAATCAAGAGTCAGATTCTTTTTTTTTTTTTTAAGATTTTATTTATTTACTTGACAGAGAGAGAGATCACAAGTAGGCAGAGAATCACGCAGAGAGAGAGAGGGGGAAGCAGGCTCTCTGCTCAGCAGGGATGCTGAGGCAGATGCGGGGCTCCATCCCAGGACCCTGAGATCATGACCTGTGCCGAAGGCAGTGGCTTAATCCACTGAACCACCCAGGCGCCCCAAGAGTCAGATTCTTAATCAACTGAGCCACCCTGAGCCACCCGGGGCACCCACACAAAAAAGGTGCTTTTTGTTTTTTGCTGAAGTTTCATATCTGTCAACCTCTAGCTGTAACCAATTTTCAGTTGTTTGCAATTAACATATAATAGTTTCCACAGAATTTTTGACAGTTATCTTCATTCCCGTGGACTCTGATGAAATTGAAACCAGAAAGACACTTTGAACTTCACTCTGCTCAGTGATGTGAGAGCCTTCTTTGCTGAGTCATGGCTTTCCAGCACAGGGGGTATATCCCCTCAGTGTTGTGTGGATATTCACGATGTAATAACTACAGATATAGAGCACTTTTAAATTTAATTTGCATGATTAACATTTTTAAGGTTAATTGTTTAAGCAATTAACAAAGCAGCAAGTTAAGGTCTGATCTGTAGCCTTTGCAGTTTCTGCTCTTGTCCTGGCAGATTGGAAGCTAGCAACATGATGCCCCTTAACACGAGGGTTCAGAGATGTTCAGTGGCACACCACGGTTCGTATTTCCACCACGCAAATACAAAAGCATGGAGTAACCTCAAGAACATAGCTATCATAGAAGATAGTAAGGCAATTAGGAAATGAGTTTTGAGAATATATTTTTTACCTTTGCTTTTAATAAACTCATTAAGTAATCCTTTAATTGTAATAACTGCTACATTGAATGGTCATCTCACAATTTCTGGAAATGTTGCATTTAGCCTCTGGGAGCTGGTAAGAACTGGTTGGCTCAGTCACTGAGCCTCTGCCTTCAGCTCAGGTCATGATCTCAGGGTCTTGGGATTGAGCCCCTCATCGGGCTCTCTGCTCAGCGGGGAGTCTGCTTCTCCCTCTCCCTCTGTGCTCTCTCTCTCTCTGTCTCTGTTAAATAAATAAACAAAATCTTAAAAGAATAATAAAGAAGAATGGATTTCAGTACAGCAGTGTTCCCTGACCCTTCACCTCAGCACTCACCCCTACTTGCAGCTTGTGTGCAACCCCTGCCCGTACTGAGCACATCATCAGTGTTCTCCACCACTGCTGGTCCTCGGGTGGCCTCCACCTATAAGCACAGAAACAACTTGCTGTGACTAAACTCTGTACCTTATACCCCAAATGCCCAACTAGTCCCTGGGGTGGGGCCCTCTCAGTTGCTCCATGGTGTGGGTGCCTGACTCTTCCCCAAATCTCCCCAGCCCACAAATGTGCATCTGTACGGCAAACCACCAATCTCCCCCACTGCCAGGCCCACTTTGTCCCACCTCTGCTGCCTGAGTCAAAAAGCTCACCTCCTCTTGCATCATAGGCCTGTCCTCTCAACACTTAGGGAATTGGAAATAATGGTCTTTTTCTCCTTTGGCTCTTAAGTGTTATACTCGGTAAGGAGAAACACGATGGAATCTTTCATTCTCTGGGTTGTCTTCCAAGGCATCCTTTACCTTGTCTGGGATACTCATGGTCATGGTGCTGCCCCTCAACCCCCCAACCGCATTTTCTCAATTTGGGATACACTGATTAGCCACTCCCAAATGACATGAGAGACCTTTAACTTTCTTTAACATAACAAGCTCAGCTTTTTAGCAGATATATAATTCAGTGATATACCCAAACTCCCTGTGTGTGTATTGTAGGGAAAGAAAAAGGCCAAAAAAAAAAAAAAAAGGCAAAAGATATTTATTCTTTCTTATATGAGACAAAACTCTGTGATTACGAACCATAACTGACTTAAGCAAGAAAACAAAGGGAATGCACTGGTTCCTATTTAAGATGTCCAGAAATGAAGCTGGCTTCAGATCAAGCTGGATCCAAGGGTTCACATGAAAATGATGTTAGTGATTTCTCTGTTTCTCATTTTCTATCTCTTCCTTCAGTCTGTTGGCCTCATTGTTTCCTCCTGTAGATGAGCTTTTCTATGGTGCCAAGAAAGGTGCCTAAATGGCAACTCTAGGCCGACTCGGTCTCACTGTGCAACTCCAGTGGAAAGGGAGCATCTGTCTTTCCATGCACAGAAATGAGAGAAGGACTTGCCTTGGCACTGCACCCCAGGCAGACAAATCCCATGTGCTCTGAGGGACTTGACCTACAGCAAGGGAAGAGGGAGGATAGAATGGCAGCTGTCAGTAACCCACCCTTATTGCCTTTGCCACACATCCAAGCATCAGTCCCTGTTTCTCTTGGCCTGAAGGCTTTGTCTGGCTTTTATGCAAGGTCGTCAAGAAGTACATGGGATCTGCTCTCAGGTGTATAAAGACCCCAATGCTCTTGCCCTTCGTGTGGGCTAACTTTGAGGCTCGTGCTCCATGCTGATCCCCAGGAGTTCCCAAGCAAGTGTAAGCTCCCATCCTGCAGTGGCCACTAGCTTGAAGACACAGCCTTTAATTGGATTCCTTTCCTCTCCTGCCTCAGATTCTTACTCTCTTACCATTGTCTGCTGGTATTGCCTTGCAAAATAAGCTGCTTGAACTCAAATTCTTGTCTCAGGGCCTGCTTCTAGGTAGCTCAAACTAAGACAGAAAGAACCCATGAAGAGCCCCTCCCGGACCATGTGGAATGTGTCAGACACTCGTAGCCAGGAATGAAGGTGCTGGCACACCAAAGCAACGGAGACCTACAATACATCCAACCCTTCTTGTGGTCCTCCTGGTACCAAGGACCTGCTTCTTCCCTCCCAGCTCTCAGAGTCAGGTGACAGGATCTCACTTCTAAGGCCCCTAGAATCACTTTTGTCCTTCTGTTCTAGCCTTCCAGGTTCCTACATAGACGATTCCCACTCACTCTCTGCCTCTCTATCATGTCAGTACCAAAGCCCACAGGGGCCCTCTTACTCTTCAAGTTTCATTTCAGACAATTCGGTAAGCACTTGATTTCTAAGATTTTTTTCAAAGGGTATTTTTAGGTTATAAATAAATATACGTAAGGTAAATTCATATAAAGTTGCTGGTTAGGAAATTAGTGTTTTATATTGTTTTTCAACTTCACTCTGCCCCATGACCCTTTCTAAGAGACACCAAACTCTTGGAGAGTCAGAAGAGAAACCTGTTGGTAAGCCAAGAACAATGTACTCATTAGGGTATTTGCCCCTCTCTGTGCTAGAAGGATCCTGTTTTGTTTTGTTTGTTAGGATTTCTGCTTACTCTTTCCAGAGGTTGAAAATCATTCCTAGATTTTTTTTTAACATTAATTTTTTTTTCTTGAAATTCCTTTCAACTATCTCTGCATTTCTCAGAGAAAGCAAAGCCCAGAGTAATCATAAAACCAGCCAAACCTGTGGCTTAACTTTGGGTAGATTCCCCCATTTTTAGGGCTCTGGCCTTTGAAACCACATGATTTCACACACTAGTTTAAAAAATGTTTGGAAAGTTGCTCTCTATATGCAAAGCTCAGAGAAACTTTCAGTCCTACATGTTATAGTGGGTCCCAGTGGTGCTAGCCTCTCTTAGAGAAATCAGCCAAATTATGTTGAGCTTTACGACTACAGAATGCCAGGGGTGTGTGAATGCAAGAGGATGGGATCCTTTTCATTATATGCAAGCAGATGACAACAGAGTGACAGAGACTCTGTATGCTTCTGGTAATACAGTAACTTCTCTATCAGTTTTGTTTCTATATTGTCATAGTGGTAACTTGTATTCTACATTTGTGAGTATAGAAGTTTAAAATTTAGAAAATTTCAAATTTTAGAAATTTCAAATTTAAAACATTTACAAGCATATTTTTGGAAAATATTTTTTCAGATATTTTGTGTTTTTCTGTGCCTTGAAAAGGGGATAATGAAGACATTTTCATTTCTATTTATTTTGACATCTTGATGATTTAGGGTTATAATAAACATCCATGATACCACCATCATCATCACCATCATCTTTATCATCTAGGCTATAAGGCGATGATGTTCTCAAGAACTTTGAAGTATGCAGAAGTTTTTGAGAGTGTTTACACTGCCCCTGACTAGTAGCTTTATGAGGTCTCCCCGTCTTCTCCCCCATCATCATCATTATCATCTTCTTCTTCTTCCTCTTCCCCTTCTTCCCCCCTTCCTCCTCCTCTTCTCCTCCTCTCCTCCTCCTTCTTCTTCCTCTTCCTCTCCTTCTCTTTCTCCTTCTCTTTCTTCTTCTTCTTATTCCTATTCCCTAGCAGACTATCCTAAAAACCAGTGCTTTCCATTGCTTCCATTAACCAACTTGGCAAGTATTTTAAGCACCTACTCTATACCTACAACAATTCTAGGTCCTGGGACTTCAGCGATGAATAAAAGAGTCCACCTCTTTCCCTTCTGGAGCTTGTCTTTGGGCAGATAATGCCTACTTCTCTTCTCTAGTTTTCTGTCATCTCCTTGTCCTCTTCTCGTCTTCCAAACCAACAAAACTTATAACTAAATAGACGTATGTTTACAGCATCAGTAAGCAAGCCCTGAACAAAAATGTGAAGGTCTAGTCCATGACTCACCTTATGCAGTTCAGTGCATGGACTGTGCAATATGAACTTTTAGGAAGTGAAAACTTTCACTTCTGGTTTCTCACCAGTGAGCCAGATGGTTTGACTTATGAGACAATAGTCTCTGGATAAATGCCATTTTATTTGATTTAGATAAATAGACTTTCTGAGAGAACCATTTCCCTCTCTTGCCTGGTGGAAAAGGACAGTGATACATTATATAAAGGGCCCTATGAAGTTTTGCTTAAGATTCAAAAGAGCTTGTAGGACATACTGCAACTGGTTCTGCTGGTGTGTTCTGAGTGGGTTTGGCACTGAGCATTGATTCTCAAATGGAATCCTAATGTACACACATTAACAAACCAAAAGCCACCTTCTGGCCCCACCCCAGCGATGCCTGCACTGCAGCTGAGACAAGAAAAATCACAGTCTAAGACAAAACCTTACTCTTTAGCTCATCCCAGTTTAAGAAACAGCCCGGCAGCTGCCACCTGGTCAGTACCTCCAGATTTGGCACCCGGCACAGGGCAGCCTGCCAACCTGCCACCTGAAGGCTGTTTTTCTTTGCCGACTTGGTCACTGTTCCCCCGGCCCCCCAGATTTGTTTGTTTTTTTCCATGTGTTCAAGTTTGGCCAAATGGAAAAAAAATAGTCTTCAATTAATCCAAGTGATCATGCTATGTGAACAGGAGAGAGAAAACCTGAATCTTTTTCTGGCTGCTTTACTGACTGCCATAAATTGTCCTCCAACATGTGTAGAGAGAGTGGAGCCAGAATTTCCATAGAAGGATTCCAAACAGGAAACTCTGGATGTGCTTTATTTTTGAGAGAGCTACTCTCTGGTTTTTGGGCCCCCTGGGCAATCCCACACCCATGGAAGAAACTTGACTGATGGTTGTTGTTTTCAAGGAGATACTGTTGATTTCAGACAGGAGCTAAAAAGCAATCTAAGGACTCAGAAGAGAGCAAACGTCTAAAAAGTCAAAAGTAGTGAAGCTCACACACTCTCAGGGACAGAGGCAAAAACCAAAACTCCTTGAAAATATTTTTGAAACCAGATATGACATTCTATTTCTCTTAACCATTTACCTGTGAATAATTAAAAATGATCACTTCAGTTGCCCAGAAAATAGGCAGTTTAATCCTACAATCTGAGAATTTGAGGTTTTAATTATGGTAAGGGGAGGGGAATGGAAGGGATTGGGGAACGTATTTTTTCCCTCAGCATCTAAGTTGCTGAGAGGCACTCACTGCTTTGGTCAGGAGGGATGCAGAGAACCCTGGGTAGCTTTTGAATTCATAAGCTGTCTTGGTAGTACAAGATACGAGACTTTTTACAGGGGCTTTGGAAGAGAAAGGATCTACTACTTTTCTGCAAATACAACTAAGCTGTCAATGACAAATACCGGTAATGTCCTAGGACAGTGACTTTTATCTGGGCCTACCCTACATGGAAGGGCAGGAAGGGAGCCTCCCACCCAACTGTGTCTGAGCTTTTGAGAGTGAGGAGGCTGATGGCTCGGCTACCTTACAGCAGCGCACTGAGCAGGGTGAGATGGGACAAGCTTTGCTTCCACATTTGAACCCTGGAACCATCAGTAAACTTGAAGGTTCAATTGAAAGGGTCAGTTTAAATACTTTCCCATTCTTCACCTCGTACCTCCCACATTTGTGCGCTTTGAGTACATATAACAGGGAAATACTGCTGAAGGGTGATAAGGGATTTTCACTGAAGAGAGGAAATGCTGCAAGGCAGTGATAACACTTGAATGAAAAGACAGCTCAGTTTTCAGAGCTTTTTCCTTGTGTCCAACTAGACAAAGGGCAGGGGTATTTGTGAAGGAGAAAGGAGTGACCTGGGGACTACCTGGGGCTAGAAAAAGGAGGCACCAAAACTGCCCTGGTTGACTGGGGCAGGGGGTGATGTGAGCAGTCAAGGAAACAGAAGATTTGGTGAGCATTTGACATGTAGATCCAGACCCCTGGGGACAACCAGCAAAGAGGAACACGGGAGAAAGGCCGTGGTTGAAGATCACGATTCCACATATTCCACTCAGTGCTGCAAATTTGAGCTCCATGTTCCCAGGACATGTCTGCTGAGGGCTTTCCATCATTGCAAACACAGCCTCCCAATACACTTGCTTTGGCAACTTTGTAAAAATCGTATATACACATGTAGACTTAATTCTAAATTTTTTATTCTGTTCTATTAATCTGTTGGGCTATCCTGAGGCCAGCACCAGACTATCTTGATTACTGTAGACTTATTGCAAGTCTAGAAATCGTGCAGTGCAGGTCTTTCAATCTGGTTTTTCTACTTTAAGATTTCTTTGGCTATTCTAGGTCTTTTGTACTTACATATAGATTTTAAAAAGACGTTTCCATTTTTATAAAAAGTCTTGTGGGATTTTGATTTGAATTACATTGAATCTACAGAATAATATGAGGGCAGTTGTTCTCAAGTTACTGAGTCCTTCAATCCATGAAAACATTAAACCTCTCTACTTATTTAGGCCTTCTTTAATTTCTGTAGCAATATTTCATAGTTTTCAGCGTAAAGATATTGTGTGTCTTTTGCTAAATTTTATGTAAGTATTTAATTTTTTGTTGCGATTGAAATGAAATTTTATTCTATTTCTTACTATGATGTAGAAATACAATTGATCTTGCATTTCGATCTTCTGCAATCTGCTAAATTCACTTATTCGTTTCTAGTGGGTATTTCATAGATAACCTGGGATTTTCTATATACACAATGATGTGATCTGCAAAGAAAGGGAGTTTTACATTTTCCTCTCTGACCCATGTGTCTTATATATTTTTTTGTGTTGGCTGGGATCTGTAGTACGATTTTGAATATAAGTCATGAAGATGAACATCTTTGCTTTGGTCTGGATCTTCAAGGGAAGCATTCAATGTCATTCTTAAATATAATGTTAACTCTAGGTGTGGGGTTTTTTTTTTTTTTTTTGGTAATGCTTTTTTGGATTGAAGCAGTTTCCTCCTATTCTTAGTTTGCTAAGAGATTTGATTATCAACGTTAAATTTTGTCAAATGCTTAGTAAACAGAAGCTCAAAGCATGCCAAATTTATCCTTTCTGAGGGAAGGCAGCACTACCCATTAACTTAGTTTTGGTTCCATTTCACAGAATCTCCCCAAAAGCAAATTCTCCTTGTGCTTAGGCAGCGCAGATGGAGTTAGTCTTTCTTCTTGCCTCCTCTCCTTCCTTTCCCCCCATGCTTTTCCAATGAAGGGTGTGGAAAGCAAGCAGCCACAAGTAACAGGCTTCCTGCCTCCATCAACAGATCTCCAGAGAAGGTCTCAACATCTTCCTTTATCTGCTTGTGGAGCTCAAATTTTATATGCTGCACCTGGATCTCACCAAGTCAAAAAATGGAACACAGAGAATAAATGAAGCAAGGAGTGAGTAGAAAAATCTGGTCATACATGGCTGCACCTTCTCGTTCTTGCTCTCAATACCCTCACATCTCCTCTGCTTCAGCACTCACAGCCTGCTGGCCCACGTATACCCAACGACATACCCATTTACTCCATTTGGGCCATCTGTTCAGAAATGTGAAATCAAAATGCTTTAAACAGATTAGAAAAACTCTAAAATGCTTAATAAAAATGCTGAGCTCCCTAACAGATGAATAGGACAACTTGTGAGAAATCTATGCCCTGCATGGTATTGTTACTGTGTTCTTCATCATCACCACCTTGCACCTGCCTGTCTGCTCAGGTGGTGCTGCTGACAGTTGGCAATGCACTTGGACGCAATGTGAAAGAGTCACAACTTCCAAGCAGTTTCCTCTCTTGTGTTCTGGGCATCATAGTGCCTTTTTGGTTATTCCCATCTATTCCTATGGCTTAAATGCCATCTTATTTTCTTTCCCACCTTGCTAAATGCTCGCTTTTATCAATCTCCATTTACAAATGATACATGAATAGATTTTATGATGTATATAAATGAGAAGACACCGGAAGCTGTGCAGAATTGTGGTTAAGACAACCAAGGGGGAAACTGTGCATTCGAAAGGGCCATGACTTGAGATCAGTGTAGCAGATTTAACAGTGGTTCTTAATGGGTCTACATGGGTTTAAATACAACCTCCATCAGAATATTATTCAACCATAAAAAGAAGGAAATCTTGCATTTTGCAACAACATCGATCAAGCTAGAGAGTACAATGTAAAGCTAAATCAGTCAGAGAAAGACAGATACCATATGATCTCACTCATATGTGGAATTTAAGAAATAAAACAAATGAGCAAGGGAGGGGGAAAAAAAGGAGAGAGAGGAGAGACAGACCAAGAAACTGACTCTCAGCTATAAAGAACAAACATGGTTACCAGAGGGGATGTGGGTGAGAAGATGGGGGAAGAAGGGGATAGGGATAAAAGAATACACTTATGGTGAAAATAAAGTAAAATAAAATGATAAAAAAAAATACAACCTCTATCAGTGGTGGCTTTGCGACCACAAGTCATAATTAATTAAAAGGAACAGGACTGGTCCCACAATTTGCAAGTCTCAATGCAAAATGAAAATGCAGAGCCCCTTGTTCAAAAAACAGAAAAGGAGTACCACTAAAGGTACGACAATAGAACATTTTTCCCTTTCTTCAGTGGTCCTGTGTATGGAATACATCCTGAATGACAGTAGGCTCTTCCAGACATCTGACAGCCCCACTCTGTGACTTGGTACCTGCACACAGCCCCCTGGTTGCCTGGATGTCCTTCCTATAAGCTGTCAGCTAGAGGCAGGGAAATCAGACCAGGCATCTCCCCTTCTCAGGACCTATTATCCAACCCATGGCAAGCAGGTACTCCCTAAAAAGAATTGCAGCCTCTTCTAGGAGACTCACTTAGTAACTAGATCAGGGAAGGACAAGAAACTCTCCCCAACAGAGTCAGTTGATGAGCACTCATGGGGCTGCCAGCCCAGGGTGGATATGCTTGTTGCCATACCCCCTCTTGAAGACCCCATGAGGCACATGTACTTGACTCTACTCTTCATGCTAGGGGTTGAGAAGCCTCAATTATTGCTCTCTGGAGGTGGAGAGGTTGGGTAGGGTCCTGGGGACTAGGGAGCAGGGGAGTGAGTGGCTTAGAATCCATCAATGGGGAGACAGAGAAATGGTAGACAGCAGAAAGGTGTTTGAGCTGAGTCTCTAAGACCCTGGTGTATACTCCTTTGTCTCATTGGACTTGACTTACAAAATGAAATTTCAAAGCAATGATGATTAAACCCTCAGACCTCTTTGGACCATGGGGTCCTATACAACTGCACTAGTGACATACCCATGAAGCCAGCCCTTGGTATGAAGCCTGAGGAAGAGTCAGAAGCCAATAAGTAGTATTAGCATTATTATTAGTAATATTATTATTAACTAGGTGGTCTATATGGAGTAGAATATACATTACACATTTCAGGCATGTTTGTGGATGTAGATGTTGTTATTTATGAAAGCAATGATAAAAAGAAGTCTCAGTCCTAGAAGCATTGCGGCCCTCTGCTTCCCAGAGAGTGGTTGGCTAATCCCAACAGTGGGTGAATGGCCTCACACTGACCCAGCAACCAGTCAGCAAGTTCTCTGCAATTGTTTTAGTATGATTTGGCAATACCAAAGAAGCAGCTTATACTGTAGGTAGAGAAAAATGAATTTTCCAAATCTGGCTCCTCAGTTCAGTGCAACCTCTGCTCACACTTGAGAAAACAGTGATGAGATAAAGATCTAGTAATCATGAGATTGAGCAAAGTCTTTTTGGTGTCTTCCGGTTCATATCTGCAGCATCATTTGGCATTGCTGGCCAAAGTAAGTTTGAACGACTATAGAATGTCTAGAATGTCTAACAGACATATGCTTTGGTAACCATGTTGGCATTAAGTGTCAATCAGACTTTTGCTGGAAGCAAAGTGAGCCCAGGTGAGGTGCTAGCCATGCATCATCAAAGCCCCCAGACTCTGAAGGCCGGGTGCCTTGAAGAAGTCAGAATTTCCCTGGCCCTGAGTTCTCGTGCTCTCACATACACCACCTAAGCAGTAGCACCCATTATGAAAGCCAGTCCTTCCTTTCTGTGCATACAGATTCACACAGATTGTGATGAGTCTGCTGGGTATGTTTGCATAGTCTCCTTGAACATTTGGCCTAGGATATAAAGTGAAGGCTATCATTCAGACAGAGGGATGGTCTTTCACAATGAGAAATTAGACTGCCATAAAAGGAACTGTTAGAGAAGAAAATGTGTGAAACACCAAGCATCTCCCTTTGAAAATGCACAGGAAAGTATCAAATGAGGGGGAAGCCTTATTGTTTTCCTACCCAGTAATTCATTTAAAAATAATTTTCTGGCCTGCAAGCTCTCTCTTTTTAGAGAGTTAACATTTCCATAGCTAAATTCAACTACAATGCTCCCTTATGACTAAGGAAGGCCAAAAAAATCTGGTCTGCAAATCGGTGAGAGTAAAATGGTGCACAAGTCATTCTGCAGTGTTGATGCAAAGTAGCTGGGTCTGAGGACCAGAGTGGGTCCCACAGGACCAGCCAAGAGGGTTCTTGGCTCCATGCAGGATAGAAATCAAACACAAGTTGAGAGGAAGTGAGAGCAGAGTTGACTGAAGACCTAAAGAGAGTGCAGATCCAGACAGAGCATCCGAAAGATTCAGAAAGGAAAGAAGAGTGAGCCTTGTCCTCGCTTGGGGTCTGGGGTTTTTAATGAGGATTGTGGTTCAATGCGTGTGTCTTCTCAGGCAGCCAGGAACAAAGAGTGTTTAAGTCTTCTCCATAGGTGACTTACGCCCTGGAACCAGGGATCTTGATGAGTCAGTAGTCCTGGAAAATGTTCATGATGACTCCGCCCATCATCGTTCCTTAGATGTTATCAGTTGTATTGGGAGACTCCAAAGAAATCATTAACTCCTTGACCTTCATCAGGTGGACAGACAATATCTGTTCTATAAAGGTGGGCGTAAGGTGTGGGTGCAGATCCTCAGAAGAAACGATGCAGGAAAAGGAGTGAAAGCGATTTTTCATGAGGTCCCTTTAGTTTCCCTGTCTCAGTATCATGGGCTAAACAGTAGCAAACTGTCATAACTGTAACTGAGTATGGCCAGTTATGGGCCAGGTACTGCTTTATGTCCTTTATATGACTTCACAACCTTACAACCAGATGAGGAAACTAGCTTAGAGTCACTCGACCAAGGTAATGGGAGAGTGTCATGAGCTCAACTCTGAGGGCACACACAGGAGTTGTGTCTTTCTACAACGTCAGCTTTATTCAATCATACAGCCAACTTAAATCACAATTATAAAGCGGTCCAGGATTCTGAACTCAATGACATTTTGCCTTGTGATTAAACTTGGCTTCTTACACTGCACACAGAGCAGGACAGAAGACAAGCCACACAACACACAAGATAACAGAAGGGTTCAGTAAGGGAATGAACCAAACGCAAAGTCAGTCTGTGGGTGCACAGTTGAGACAAGTTCTCAGTCTGGTCAGGTCAGCTCTCAGCACTTACTGCTTCTGACGTTCAAGCAGGGAAGGCTCTTGGTTCTGTTTGGAGATTCATCGGGCAGAACCTTCAGCGGCAGTTGCCTTTTTTAAATGGCCCGACATCAAGGGTTTGGGTCTAAAGTTTGACAGTTTGCTGCCCAAATCCTTCCCTTTTAAAGGGATTTCATCAGTTTTTAGTCTCAGCAGACCTCCTTTGGTTCGGCTCAATATCAGTTCTGGGGGGTCAGTTTGGTCCCGGCGAGATCTCCTAGTGGCAGTACCTTAACTGCTTGGGTCATTGCTTGACACAGGACCTTGCTTGACATGAGAAACTCCATTTTGCTCTCTACAGAGAGCAAAGATATGAACCCTCCAGTCTGTCTTTAGAGCACACACTCTTAACTACTAGGCCCAAGTTTAAATTCTATTATAGTAAAGAGGTTTCACTTAAAGGCTAACCTAAAGTATTTCTAAGCACAACCACTATGACATAGGAACTAGGCTTTGCTGCTCCTTTCACAACAGAATTTGTTATTTATTACCTAATACATTATTCATCTAACAGTCATTTGTTATAAATTTAAGAAAACAGCAAAAACAAAACAAAACCCCACTATATGCAAATGAAGTTTCAAAAGCTTAAGCCAGGCCACAGAAATGTTTCCTGCAGTGGTGGCACCAGAAAGCACCTCCCCTCACCCCAGAAGCACCACTGGATGCTTTACTGTAGACAGAAGTGTTCGGGACCAGCCAGATGATTCTAATTGCTTTATTAAGAACAGATTTTAGGGGCGCCTGGGTGGCTCAGTTGGTTAAGCATCTGACTCTTGATCTCAGCTCAGGTCATGATCTCAGGGTCCTCAGATCAAGCCCCATGTCGGGCTCTAAGCTGAGCGTGGAGCCTACTTAAGATGCTCTCTCCCTCTCTCTGCCCCTGCAGCAACCCCCCTGCCACTTGCATGGGTGTACTCTCTCTCCCTCAAGGAAAAAAAAAAAAAAAAAGATTGTAAAGAATGTGGTAGGGGAAAAGACCACTTAAGAAATTATTATAATAATCAGCTTCATGTGGTGGTTTTCAGATTAAATGAATAATGTTTGTAAGAAAAAAAAAGAAATTATTATAATAACCCAATAAAGAAATCATGCTTGCTTGGGCCACGGTGGCAGCATTAGAGATGGTGAGAACTGACAGAACTCCAGATATATTTTTGCTTTAAAGGCAGTATGGTTATTTGAACGATTGAGGTGGAGTGTAAAAGTAAAGAGAAATCCTGAATGACTCCTAGGTTTTTGATTTGAGCAATGAGAAGGCTGAAGGTACCACTGACTAAGGAGAGAACCGTGGAAGGGGCTGGGTCTGGGAGGGACTCTGAGGAGCTTAGGTTGAATGCATTCACGCTGAGTTGCTTATTAGCTGTCCCATTCAGGAGGTAAATTAGGCAGCTGGATATGTGACTCTGGTGTCAGGGCAGAGGACCTGCCTGGAGATATAAACTTAGTAGTTTTTAACATGTAAAAATATTGAAACTGAAAGTGCATAATATCATCACTGAAGTGAATAATAATTGAAAAATTCAGGCACTGCCCCTCAAAATGTGCCCCACAGATCAACATCAACATCACCTGAGAACTTAATAGATTTACAGATTCTTGGGTCATCCCATACCTACTGAATTAGAAACTCGGGGCCGGGGTCGGGGGAGTCCTTCATATAGTGAGGTTTTTTGTTTTTTGCTTTTTAAATTTTATTTACTTATGATGGAGAGGGGGATAGAGAAAGAGGGAACACAACCACGGGGGAATGGGAGAGGGTCAAGCAGGCTTCCCACTGAGCTGGGAGCCCGATACAGGGCTCGATCCCGGATGCTGGGATCATGACCTGAGCTGAAGGCAGACGCTTAAAGACTGAGCCATCCAGAGGCCCCTGTTTTTTGTTTTTTGTTTTTGTAACAAGCCTCCCAGGTGATTCTTTTGCCTGCTTAATGTTGAAAAACAGTGGTTTAGCAGTTATGGAGATAGGAGAAGTCTGATCACAACCAACCAGAAAGGAGGAGGAACACCAGAGCCTGCGGCATGTTGGAAACCAAGCTAGTAATGTGTTGCGTGCAAGAGAGAGTAACCTGTGGTGTCCATGCTCCTGAACGCTGTCCAGTGGACTGAACCACATGAGGTCATTTGTCTTGTTTGCGGGTGAAGTATTTTGATGGAACTGTGGATAGAAACAAGGCCTGACTGGGTGACTGTACGGTGTTAAGGGGGTGAGGGTGGAGCGATGGCAAAATTAGGTCTTGGGAGGAGTTTCCCCTCAAAGGAAAAAAGGGGACACTATCTAGGGGGGAGAGGAGGGATTAATGGCTTTTTTTTTTTCTTTTTAAGTCAGGAAGCTGTAATACTATATTTTTATGGTGTTGGAACCGATCCGGCACAGAGGCAGGAGATAGAGTTCGGAGGAGCAGTGTCTCTTGAGGAGGTCGGGAAAATGAGATGAAGTGCCCAGTAAAGGGTCAGCTTACCCAGAGCATGCAGGCGTCCTCCAGAGTGACCAGTGGGAGGGAGGGTTACGTGAGCCGGAAGGACAGAAGGAGGTGGGTGGATGTGGTGGTGAGAGTCACCTGAGTTCTGTTCTGCTTGTTTCCCTTTGCTCGGTCACTTAGGAAGCAAGCTCATCAACCGAGGGGGAGGATGGTGGAGTTGTGTGCCATCTCAGAGAGCAGAATGAAAGGACCAGGGGGAAATAGTACAAAGGGCCCGCTGAGGCCGATCAGTTTTGATATACTTAGCCAGGATCAATATGGTTTTTTGTTTTTTGATTTTTTTCCAAAGAAATCTTTCAGAAAAATTTGAAACCGGTGCACTTGACCACACACACATACACAGAGTTATACACAGAAGAGAGAAGAAACATCAGAATGCCACTGTGGAAAAATTATGACCATTGGAAGCAAAAATGGGCTCTGAATTGCCCCAGGGTGGGAAGAAAGGAGGGTCACTGGCCCAATGAATGGCCTGAAAGGGGCTTTTGAACACGTTCCCTAGATATACAGCAGGTAGGAGAATGTCATGCCTCACAGTCATACCCTCTACAGGGGAGGGATAGGATAGACTTGGGCAAAGGGGAGATCTTAGGTATCTGTGTGGAGGATGGGCGTGAAGAGGGAGGTTGGGGATGCCGGGAGGAGTGACCCAGGTAAAGGAGATCAGAAGTAGGTGGAATAAGGCAATGGGGAATGGGGCATGACTGGAAGAGGTGCGCACTGGGGACCTGGGGTCTGGAGGCAGATGCTTTCATCTGAGTCCTGGCTTCCCCATTCCTCCTGTGTGACTTTGGGCAAGTTACTCAATTTCTCTGAGTCTCATTTCCCTCCCCTTTATATGGTACCACATAGACACCTAGCAGGGAGCATGGCATTTACTAAGTATCAATAGATGCTAATTACAGTTAAGGAGGAATAGGGTTAAGAATGGACAAAAAGCAGAGGGAAAGAGAAAATATAAATACACTTTTGAATACAAAAAATATAGGGGGAATGTGAAGGAAGGAAAAGAGGAAGAACAATTAATGTGAAGGGGAAAAGTAAAAGAGAAGAAGAGTATTAGGAGTAAATAAGGAGGCGGGGAAATGAATTCTGTAGAATGCAAATGAGAAACACATGAATAAGAAAACGGGGAGAATGAGGAAAATGCAAACATCATACACAACTTTGTAATCCTCTCAAGAAACTATAACCCACCGATACTTTTGATAAATACATGAGGAGTCTGAGAGCATTCATGTCTGTTCAGAATGTGATTTGACACTACATATTTAGATCTTTGAGTCATTGTGAATGTCCTGATCAAAACCTTGAATTTCAATAGGAAATCCTAGGCTTTAATTGGTGAATAGCTTTGGAATCCTAAGCTTACCACATCAGGCTCCAGTAAGTCACTTGACAGCATATTTCTACTGTTTTCTACTTCCAAAGGCCTTTCATGCCATTTTGCAGTCCATGATGAAAACACACTTTGTGCAGGACAAGGCCATTCCATATTCACATTAGCCAGGTTCTGTGAGTCCCTTTCTGATGGGGAGAAGGTTTAGAAGAGTTATTTACTTCATCCAGAGTTGTTCAGCAAATCCGCTGTGCCACGAGATATCGAATTCTCCAAAGTCTGAAGGGCACAGTCCTGGCTCCTTTTCTAACAGCTGAATGGGCCACTTAGGGCTCTGCCCTAAAGGGGCCCTTGAAGACCTCAGGCCCTCAGCACTTCAGCTATAATTACTTGTCACCATCACCTGTGGGCTTTCAGAAACTTTCTAAAGCTAGTCATAATGCACAGAATGGTAGACAGGGGAGAAAGGTGTTCAACCTTTTTGAACCTACCTACCTTAGCTTCATTTCTATTTTGAGCCCTCATTCCAGTGAGTGACAAAATCCAAATTTCAGCCGGTTCAGGTTTCCTGTTCCCCTTCCCAGGGTTGTGTCCAAATCCCAGGTGGTCACAGTTCTATGGCGCTGGGGGAAGGAGAAGTGAGTCTGTCATCTTTTCTGGTTGACATTCTCTGTGATATGTGCTGTCCCATGCAAACCCCTGAGACCCATTCCAAACAGTTCGCTTCTTAACCCTTTCCAGCCCCTGGACATATTTGACTGTTTTCCCACAATATTTGGAGACCTAAGAAGATGGTGGGGCTACTCAAGGCCCTTCATTATTTGCTTTGTGTTCCCTGGGCCTTACCGTGCCCATGTTCACTGAGATTCTCAAACTCAGTGGGGATTTGACCAGTGGTGGGGAAGGGACCCTTGCAATGGTCCAGCTACACTGGATCTTTCTTGCTTCAGTCTGGACAACTTTCCCTAGCATGGGGGTAAGGAGTGGTACCAGAAGGAACGGGAAATAACTTGAATTCCATATTGACCAAATCCTCTGTTTATGCCCTGGGCCTCAGTTTCTGAAAGGGAGAAGCCAAGAGTTTGGCACCTTTGTTGTCCCTGCTTGGGCAGCAGCATCCCTTCCCAGAGGCAAAAGACACAAAATGTGTGGATGCTCATACGGTTGCAGAGGTGGGTATGAGATTTTATTTAGATAGAGTGAGAGAAAGCACAAGCAAGGCAGAGGAGCAGAGGGAGAGGGAGAAGCAGGTTTCCTGCTGAGCAGGGAGCCTGATGTGGGACTCGATCCCAGGACCCCGGGATCATGACCCAAGCCCAAGGCCAACACCCAATCAACTGAGCCACCCAGGTGCCCCTCTCAAAATCAATCCTAAAATGATTTCACCCTGAATAATGAAAAATCAGTGCAATGCCCAGTATGCTACAGCATTTGCATTCGAGTGACTGCAGATTGATGGTAAGGAGCCCAAATGTCCTGCAGGGAAGCAGGATGGTCTTGATGGCAAGAGACCCAAGCAAGGAGTACAACATATTCTTGTAGGAGCCATAGAGTATTATTCAAAGCACATTTTCTAGTCCCGGGGAGATTTGCCCATATGATTCCATGTGATGGAGTCTACCTGGGAGGCCCTATCTCACTTGGCACCTTACTTCCAAAGAGGTCCTGCTTGAAAATCTCATTTTTCTTACAGCAGATGCTGGGTTTCAGTCCAGATGCCTTAGACATGTTTGCAGTGTATGCACAGTGTTTTGCCTGGATTGGAAGGAGAGCCAAAAAGTGCTGGGAGAGTGTGCAAAAGCCCCCATTCCATGCCCAGCAATTGGAACATGTTTGCTTTCCTCTAGAAACTTGGCTGGCATCAGCAATGTTACCAAAGTGGAGCATGTAAGGGACTAAGACCTACATCTAGATCCCCCTGCCTAGTTTTCCAGGGGAAAATACTCCTGAGGATCTTGGTGGGACTCTTGTATCTCTAGGGTGGCTTTATTTAAAATAGTGACTTCAAACTGGCATCATATAACAATCATCTGGGGAATTTATCAATAATGTAGCTTCCCAAGCCTCACTGTGAGATCTGGGTTTTGGTCAAAGAATCAGCATTTTTAGGAAGTGGCCCCACTATGTGATCCTAATAAAGGTGTTCCCAGGCCACATGTTGAGAAGCACAGTGGTGGGCCTCTTCGGTGGCCCTTTACGAGGCCAGTGGTAAGGACCCCCTGGGTTTCTGTCCAGGCATCAGGCTGTGGCACTCCTATAGTTGATTCCCAAGCTCCAGAACCCTCCTATTGTCATTACTAAATAGCCTACTGAATACAGGTGCCTCCTATGCACTCCTTCTCTGTTAACAGGGAACAGCTCATGTGCTCTTTTGAACAGTAGGTGTCCACAAGCCCTCTCAAAACAGGCATCTGGAAGCGGATGTAAATAAACAACCAAGATAACTGTAGCAGGCTTGAGAGTCACTGACTAGTCCGTCTCACACAAGTTTAGAATTGCTTATAGGCCACTTTGCTTGATGTTTTTTCTCATAGTTAAGCCTCCCAAAGAAACTGCAACGTTTGGGGAAGAGGTCATAATAATATTTTTTCCTTCTACTTCCCCCACAGCATCTACTATATAAATGGTGCTCGATAGAGAAAGATAGTTTCCAACTTACAGTCAGGTTCCTTCCAAAGATTCATTCTTAAGGCAGTTATTTGGATCTTGTTTCTCATTAGGACAATGTTATAAAAGGTAATTATGTTCCCAGAGCAGCTCCTAAACATCCATTTAACCAGCAGTGTAGCTGAACTCTAGTTCTAATAGTACCACAGAACCTAAAATCACCTATAATATTGCTTTTTATGGGAAAATCTGTTCCAGATTCCAATTGGAGACGCCAGGAACTCATTTTTCTGGCCACAGTTCTAGAATAAGACTTGATCCATTTGCAGTTAAGACTCCCCCGATACACGCATGCACACCACACACTGCATGAGCTCTTCTGATGAGGTTCCAAAGATGAGGTGGCATGAATTCCTGCTGGGAGACCAGATGAGGAGGAAGGGCAGGGATGCTCCTGTCAGAAATGCTTCCAGTTGGCCTGACTGAGTCAGGAGGAGGGACCTGGAAAAGGGAGGATTTCAGGGCTATGGAGTTAGGGGGTCATCCTGATGGGAGGTTGGAGGAGTCTAGAGGAAACTGACTCCCTTGGCTGGGGTAGCCGAGGCCAGCGAGGGCTATTTCGACAGCCATGACTGTTGGGCACAGGCTGTGGTAGCCATACTGGCCAGGGTTCCAGCTCAAGCCCGTAGAGTGTTTGGGAAAGTGATGGTGTTTGCTCACTTCCATGGACAAACAGTCCCAAAATGTAGTGGCTTAAAACAATAATGATTTTATTCCTCATAATTTTTTGACATGGGTTTGCTGGTGGTCATGATGTGGTTGCATTCAGCTGGCAGGGAGGCCAAAGTCTGGACTTAGCTAGAGGCTGGGACTCCTGGACTCACTGTCCCTCTTCGTGTAGCACAGGTCTTTTCCTTCTCCGTGTGGCTTCTACCTTGAATCTCCCCACATGGCTAATCCAGCAGTGTAGCCAGACATCTTACTTGGCAGTTGAGGATATTAAAGAAGCAAAAATAGAAACTTTCAGGCCTTTTAAAATTAGGGCCCTGGCACAGTTTCACTTCTGGTTAAAGTGGTCACGGGGCAGCCCAGAATCAAGGGAGGGGATGACTCAAAGGCATCTATTCCAGGAGGTATGGTCTGCTGTGGGTTCCTGAAGTAACTGAGGCCATGGCTGGTGCCATTCCATACCTGGGAGAGCCTCCAAAACCAAGTGTATTTAGCTAGGGATTCTCCATTACAACCACCACAACCATAGTGCTGACATTCCTAGAAGAAGCCTCTAAATTATTTTTTTACTTATCATTTCTTTTTTTTTTAATAAAAGATACATATCTGGCCATAAAATGGAGCCTGTCAGTTTTTTCTCACATCTAGTCTTTTCAAAGACACAGCCACCTACTTTATATATATATATATATATATATATATATATATATACACACCTATATAAAGTGTTCTCAGTCTTAATGTCACAATACCTTGGTAAAGTTCAGTGAGTTTTGAGGAACATCCACAAAATAGTACAAAGCCCCCAATTTTGCATCTGGTTTATTTTTATTTATTTTTTTTAAAGATTTTATTTATTTGACAGAGAGAGATCACAAGTAGGCAGAGAGGCAGGCAGAGAGAGAGAGAGAGGAGGAAGCAGGCTCCCTGCCTAGCAGAGAGCCCAATGTGGGACTTAATCCCAGGACCCTGAGATCATGACCTGAGCTGAAGGCAGAGGTTTAACCCACTGAGCCACCCAGGCGCCCCACATCTGGTTTGTTTTTAAGCTGTCAACTAAAGCAGAGTCAAGTTTGGCCCTGTAATAATGTCCCTCTCAGATTTGTCTACTTATCTGAGGGGAAGAGAAAAGAAAAAAAAAAAAAAAAAGAGTTGGCATTGTTACTCTGGTATTATATATATACAAGCATACCTGGGAGATACTGTGGGCTTGGTTCTAGACCACTGCAATAAAGCAAATATTACAATAAAGTGAGTCAAGTGAATTTGTTGGTTTCTCAGTGCATATGAAAGTTATGTTTATACTTACTCTCATCTGTGAAGTGTACAATGGCATTATGGCTAAAACACGCCAATGAGTATATTTAAAGAAATATGTTATTGCTAAAAATTACTAATCATCACCTGAACTTTCAGCAACTTGTACTTTAAAAAAAAAAAGATTTTTTATGTATTTATTTAACACACAGAAATCACAAATAGACAGAGATGCAGGCAGAGAGAAGAAGTGAAGCAGGCTTCCCGCTGAGCAGAGAGCCCAGTGAGAGAGGGGGGAGGTGGGCCTCGATCCCAAGACCCTGGGATCATGACCTTAGCGGAAGGCAGAGGCTTTAACCCACTGAGCCACCGAGGTGCCCCTGCAACTTGTATTCTTTTTGCTGGTGGAGGGTCTAGCCCCCATGTTGATGGCTGCTGACTAGTTAGAGTGGTGGTTGCTAAAGGCTGGAGTGGCTGTGGCAATTTCTTAAATAAGACAAATAAGTTTGCTATATCAACAGACTCTTCCTTTCATGAATGGTCTCTCTATAGTATGTGATGCTATTTGATAGTATTATACCCAAAGTAGAAATTCTTTGAAAATTGTAGTCAGTCCTCTCAAAGCCTGCCCTTGCTTTATCAACTAAGTTTATGTAATATTCTAAATCCCTTGTTGTCATTTCAACATCTTCACAGCATTGTCAACAAAAGTAGTTTTCATCTCAAGAAACCATTTCTTTGCTCATCCAAAAGAACCACCTCCTTATCCATTCACATTTGACCATGAAATTGCAGTTCAGTCCCATCTTCAGGCTCCACTTCAAATTCTAGTTCTCTTGTCATTTCTACCACATCTGCAGTTATTTCCTCCACTGAAGTCTTGAACCCTTGAAAGTCCTCCATGAGGGCTGGAATCAACTTCTTCCAAACTCCTGTGCATGTTGTTATTTTGACCTCTTCCCATTAATTGCAAATTAATTGCATCTAGAATGGTGAATCCTTTCCAGAAGATTGTCAGTTGACTGCCCAGATCCATTAGAGGAATCACTTTCTATGGCAGCTGTAGCCTTATAAAATGTAGTTCTTAAAAAATAAGACTGGAAAGTTTAAATTTGATCTGTGGGCTACAGAATGGATGTGGTGTTAGTAGTCATGAAAACAACATGCATTTTGATGTACATCTCCATGAAAACTCTTGGGTGACCAGGTGCATTGTGAACAAGCAGGAATATTTTGAAAGGAATCTTTTTGCTTGAACAGTAGGTCTCAGGAGTGGGCTTAAAATATTCAGTAAACCATGTTATAAACAGATGTGGTGTCATCTAGGCTTGTTGTCTCATTTGTAAAGCATAGGTGGAGTAAATTTAACATAATTCTTAAGGGCCCCTGGATTTTCATTGACATCAACTTAAAGTCACTAGCTGCATTAGCCCCTAACAGAAGTCCTTTGAATCACTAAAGCTAGGCTTTGACTTCTCTTCTCTAAGCTTTGAAAGTCCTAGATGATATCTTCCAATAGAAAGCTGTTGAAAATGGAAAATTTGAAAATCTGTTGTCTAATGTAGCCACCGTCATGAATGATCTGAGCTCAATTTTCTGGAGAACTTGCTGCAGCTTCTACATCAGCATTTACTGCTTCACCTTGTACTTGTATGTTATGGAGTTGGTGTCTTTCCTTAAACCTCATGAACCACCTTCTGCTAGCTTCAGTCTTCTCTTCTGCAGTTTCCTCACCTTTCTCAGCCTTTACAGAATTGAAGACAGTGAGGCCCTTGCTCTGGATTAAGCTTTGGATTAAGGGAATGGATTTTCTATCCAAACCATTAAAACTTTCTCCTAATCAGGGATGCCTGGGTGGCTCAGTTGGTTAAGCAGCTGTCTTCAGCTCGGGTCATGGTCCCGGGGTCCTGGGATCGAGTCCCACATTAGGCTCCTTGCTCGGCAGGGAGCCTGCTTCTCTTGCTGCCTCTGCCTGCCTCTCTGCCTGCTTGTGTGTACTCTCTCTCTCTCTCTCTGGCAAATAAATAAATAAATAAATAAATAAATAAATAAATAAATCTAAAAAACAAACAAAAAAACTTTCTCCTAATCAGCAATAAGGCTGTTATACTTTAAGATTTCTGTGTTCATTGGAGGAACAATTTTCATTTCCTTCAAGAGCTCTTCCTTTGCATTCACAGCTTGACTGTTTGATGCCAGAGGCCTGGCTTTCAGCTTGTCTTGGCTTTTGACATGCTTTTATTAAGTCTAATCATTTCTAGCTTTTGATTTAATGTGAGAGATGTGTGACTCTTTCTTTCACTTGAACACTTAGGGGCCATTGTAGGTTATCAACTGGCCCAATTTCAATATTGTTGTGTCTTAGGGAATAGGGAGGCCCAAGGAGAGGGAAAGAGATAGGGAAATGGCCAGTTGGTAGAGCACTCAGAACACACACAACACCTATTAAGTTCACCATCTTTTATTGATGGAACTTATGTTACCTCAATACAATTACAATAGTAATATCACAGATCACCATAACAAGTATCACAGTAATAGTAATAAAAAAGTTTGAAATATTGAGGGGATTACCAAAATGGGATACTGAGACATGAAGTGAGCAAATGCTAGTGTAAAAATGGTACCAATAGACTTGCTCAGGGCAGGGTTGCCACAAACCTTCAATTTATAAAAATACAATATCTACAAAGTACAGTTAAGCAAAATGCATTAAAAGCAGGTATGCCAATATAAGCCTCACTGAAACAGACCTAGCTGCCCTCCTCCAGTCTCCTCTCTCCTTTAGGCAAAACTTCTGTTTTATTTGGGGTAGCAATATGCCCAGCCTTTTTTCCAGCAAAGTATGGCCTTATGACTAACTTCTGGCTAATGAAATAGAAGGGAAATAGTGTCTAGGACTTCTAGAAAATTTACTTTAAGGGAGCTGACTTAACTGGGAAGGAACCCTTGTGTCTTACTTTGGATTCCTTCTTCCTGTTGTCTACACTGTGGATGCAGTGGTTGGATCTCCACCTTATCATGAGGTGACCTTAGATTAGAAAACACACTCCAGAATGGGAGAGGGTAACGAGAGATTGACTCTGGGTTCGTGATGGCCATGGTGCTTTATTCTAGCCCTGAACTCTAGAATTAGATGTAGAGCTCTAGGTCATGATGGAGGGATATTCTTCCTCCAAAGCCGTTGTTACTTTGGGGTTCCTTACTTATAGTGGAACCTTATGCCCCGGCTCATAGCCCATTATGAATGTAAACTTCTATGTGTATTGCGTCAGAAAAATAATTAAGAATCACATATGAAGGCCACAAAACCATTTATAGCAGTGTCATTCATAATTGCTAAAACTTAAAAGCAATCAAGATGTCCTTTAGTAAGTGAATGGACAAATGAGCTGCTGTACATACAATGAGACAACAGATTATTAGTGCTAAAAGGAGATGTACTATCAATCTATAAAAAGAAATGCATATTAAATGCATATTACTAAGTGAGAGAAGGCCTTCTGAAAAGTCTACATAGAGTATCATTCCAACTTTAGGTCATTGTGGAAAAGGCAAAACTATGGAGACAGTAAAGAGATCAGTAGTTGTCAGGGATCATTATGGCCCAAACAGAGACAACAGTTTCTCCACCCGTTAAGGATGGGTTAGACAAGAGAACTGGTAAACATGGAGAGAGGTTGGGGCCTCAGGATTTGAATTTCCAACAAGTTCCAAGGTGATGCTGATGCAATGGTCCAGCAGCCACACTTTGAGAGCCACCGACCTAGAGCTTGGGCAGTAGGAATCTATCAGTGGTCAAAGGAAGCAGACTGGGAGGAGTCAGAGCCAGGATTTAGATAGACCAAGGTAGTGAGGGGATGCAAACTGATGAGAGAGTTCAGGTTTATAGGTAGTGAGGTGGGACGGGAAGTCTGCTTAGAAGGCAGAGAAGCACTGAGGTCTCTCGTGTGCCAGGGCAGCTCAGTCTAGTGATGAGGAAATCCAAAAGCAAGACGTCCTCCACAGGCCAGTTGGGGGCTTAGCATGGAGATAGGAGATGTCAGGGCACAGGTCTCTCAGATGAGGATCAGGGAAGGGATCCAGGAGGAGAAGATCACTAATAAGAGCAGTGCAGGTTGCTTGTCCTCAGGGACTTGGAGAAACCAAGCAGATGACCAGAGAAGAACTCGATGTAGTGATATGATAACTCTTTCTATAATGGATAAACCCCAACTGATAGTGACTACTCATGAGAATTTCTCTCTTGATCAGATAAATTTTAAACCAAGTATTCTTCATTGGTGGACAGCTCTCTTTCAAGAAGGGACTCAGGGACACGGGGCAACTTTCAATTTGTGTCTTTGCAATCTTCAAATGCAACTAGTTTATGATAACTAGTTTAAAGCATAATTTACAACTGTGTAAAAATATTGCATGAGAACATCATTGTAAAATCATAGCGTTCTTTGGAAGCTATGCTATGTAAACCCCAGACAAATCCTTAGTGGCAAGTAAGTCAGACCTCAGTCATTCTGGATAAGCAATCTTATGTCATGTTTGGAAGTGAATAGTGTAACGGAGAATGTCAGCCTTCAGATTTCCTTCTCAGGAGGGAAATCCCAGCTCATATGCATCCGGATTATTCACATGAAGGAGCATGTACATGCCTCAGGAGAGGGAGGATCTAATGTGTGACCAGGATGTTGGCTCTTAACCCCAGCTGCACTTTGAAATAACCTACAGGGGCTTTTTAGAACTGCCAATGCCTCTGAATCAATTAAATCTGAATCTCTGGGATGGTATATTCTTAAAGCTCTAAGAGCCACTAACCTGGGAAATTGTCGCACTTGCCTTGCTTTGCTCACTTCATCTATAGATAAGAGTGGAAGGGGGAAAATGCTCCAAACAGGACAAGAAGGGCACCCTGGAGAGTCTTGCTGGGAAGAGAAGATAGAGTGGAAAAGTGCCACTGGCTTCTTTCAGTCCTCCAATGGACAGCCTCTGTCTAACCTGAGCTGTGCAGATTTCACTCACTGTTGTGGTCCTCTTGTCTTCTATCTCTCTCTCTTTTTTTTTAAATTATGAGGATCTCAAAGTTCTCAACTGCAGGGAATTCAGAGTCCATTTTCATTTTGTCACTCCCAGTCTGCTGTAGTCATGGGGTCCCAGCCTACCTCCTGTCAGCTTGGTTATCAAGCTGGGATCACTGGCTCCAGCCCCAGAGTTTCTGTTGCCTTGATGCTCATTGACGTTTATCCATTTATTTATATACTCCCCAAATCTTCACTGGCCGATGCTAGGCATTGGCAGCTTATTCAGTACTTAGCCTGGTCCCTCGTAGAGAAGGAACCAGCTTCAAGATTCCGCAGGGGCGTGCTGACGTGACAGGGCCACCTCTCTTCTGAACCTTGGTGATAGTTGCCATTGTTGGAGAATGTCTTCTAGGGTGTAGCCTGCTGGTGGGCTGTGGTCAACTTAGCCAACACATCCATGCACAAGAAGGGGAGTGTGCACAGGGTTGCCAGCGACCAATACCCTGTATCAGCACTACCTAGGGATCAGAATCTTTATGACCTAAAACCATAACTACAAAGCTCTCCTTAATGCTGACCCTTTCTTCTGGGCCATGATTTCAAAGGAAAGACATTATTTTATGTAATTTCCCATCATTGAGCCTCTCCAATGAACCATGCAGACTGGTTTTTCTCTACTATTTCTGGAGCTCATGAGGTCTCCATGCAAAAGACATAAATAAATGAGAGTACACTATAGTCTGTCAGAGGAAGAACATAGGAAGGTTATTTTATGATTGGAAAAGATACCTGCCTTTAAAAGTTTACAAGCCAAATTTGTCCCAACCTTATTTTATGTGAGAAATTTCAAGCTTCAGTGGGATCCTTAGTCAAATAATTGTTTGACCAAGTAAGTTGGGCCCTAACTATATAAGTAGGTGGGAATCTTAACCTAAAACCAGGGAAAGTCAGGCTAGTCCCACCTTGAAGTTGAAGAAATGTTTATCTCCTGATCAAACTTCATCACTGACACCTGCACACCAGAGCATATGGCTGGCTTTGCTTTCTAATATGTGGACCAGTCTCCAGGTTCTGCCTAAGGATCAACAAAAAACAATGAGTTCTTGAGAGCAAGTGTCTTTGAATCATACTAACCATCCATTCCTCCAAGCCATCTGAGCTCTCTCTGTATGTCAAGATAAATCTCTAGAAAGTTATGGGTCTGGAGCACATTAGCTAAACTCCCCAGAGAAATATCTTCACTGAGTTATGATTTAATAAACAGGCTGCCCTCAGTGTTTATTGCAGGTCAGTGTAAGAAGTGGCTATAAGATCATTTCTTATAAAATCATTTCTACATTTCTACATCTTCTGTAAGCCACTTTTAGTCTATATTGTCATTTATATAAAAATCAATTCAACAGAAAGCTCTAAGAATTTACTGTCTGGAGAAAACCAGTCCCTACCAAAGAACTCCTGAAATTCCTTGATCAGATACTGAAAACTATAAAACTCAACATATCTCCTTTTCATCTGTTTTGAGGCATAGAGCTTCACTTGGTGCTCACATTTGGCAATTCCCTTTAGCTGAGGTCTCTGATGTGTTCTTCCTTCTCCCTTCTAATCACTAGGCTTTGACCTATTTTTGATGCTTATTTTATTGTGTCTTCTTGTGTAAATGGATAATTTTGGAAGTGGGCTGAGACATCTTCACCTTAATGCCTAATCCTCCTGATTTGTAGGCTCAGGGAGCTATCATCTCCCCCAAAGGAAGGTCCCAAGGCAGCAAGATGGAAATGGTATATTTTTGATACAGGATACAGGGAAACTTCTCCCAGGAAACCAAGCCAAAATAGGCTCTGGTGGGGAGTACTCAGCATCTTGGGGGAAATTGCTGTCTGAATAGAGAGGGTAAGAAACTGAAAGGACCAAAGTGGAAAGAAATGGGAATCCTGAAGACGAATTTGTAGTTAGATGTCTATTAAAACCATCTGCTCTGACTTAGAATATAGACTATATTAGAATATTAGACTATACATTTTTTTATCTTATAAAAATGACATTTGCTGAAATGTCCATATATTTCAAAGTCATGAAAGCACTACTTATTATTGGTGCATTATTTTTCATTTCCTTCTCATCAACAAATCAAAAATACAAGGCTGAGCTGTGAATACTGCTCTTAGTGTGCTGCCAGGCGAGTAGGTTTTGAATAGTTCCAAATGGTCATCTGTGCTGGGATCCACTGAGTACATGTCTGAGCTCATCTGTATTTCTATTAACACACAGCCCTTTCTTCAGGGGTGGTGACTGCTAGAGATGTGTTTTATTCCTGGTCAGAAAGGTGGGTCTTGTGTAGATGGTCTATCTCTGAAGTACCCATGAATAGAATGGAGGGGGATAAAAGAAAGAACAACCAGAGAGATAATTGCAGAATTTGGGGCAACTTAACAAGACAGAAGTTAGGTTACCCTGGGGTAAAGACAGATACTTACAAGTGAGGATTTAACTTGAAGAGAATGCTGAATTTGCTGAATTTGATGAGAAGTGGGGTGTACAGAAGAGCCGAAAATGGCAGGAGCTTTGGAATCCAAGAGCAGAAGTGGGGGTTTGGGGATCTGCAGACAGCAGGTTGAAAGGGGAGAGAGAAGTAATTACCAAAAGAAAAAAGATGCTGAATAGAGATACTCATTAAAAACAACAACAATGATCAATACACATAACCCAGGCAGGTGAGACCAAGAAAGGGATCCCCAGAAGAATGAGCAAGTAGGTGTGTAGATACTGGAAAACTTTTTTAAAATGGAATCAGTAAAACTTACCTTGCCAGGTTGTAAAACTGCTTGGATTGTGTGGGTTCTGACTTTAGACCTGAATCCAGGTTTCTGTAGAGATACAACAGGACCCTCATGTTGAAAGAAAACAGGATTATTAATGGAGACCAAGGTATCAGGGGTGTCTGGGTAGTTCAGTCAGTTAAGTGTCTGGACAACTCATGATTTTGGCTCAGGTCATGAGATCAAGCCCTGTGTCAGGCTCTTCACAGGGCATGGAGCCTGCTTAAGATTCTCTCTCTCCCTCTCTCTCTCACCCCGCCTTTCCGCTTGCACGTGCTCTCTCTCTCTCTCTCTCTCTCAAAAAAGTATTTTAGAACATCAAATCATTCTTACAAAATGGCATTTGGATTAGTTAAATATAAGTGGATCAGAAACACATGGATGAAATTTATCTTGAAGCACATAGACATTTTTAAAGAATTAAGAATTGAAAGTGCTGACATATGCATTTGGATATCTATTGAATGAATGAGATAGTAAATAGAACTTGAGATGTTCTGTTCAACCCAAACCACTAACGGGATATTGTATGTCTACTTGCTCATTTTCATGGTAGATTTTTATCCTTCCTATGTCTATGTTTTGTTAACTTTTCTTCACCAAACGACTCTAACATCAGCCCGTACAGTTTCTAAAAATCTCTTCATAGGTGTCTTCTGAAAATATCATTTTTTCTTTTTAAAAAATTATCTATCTATCTATCATCTTTACAACTAATGTGGGGCTTGAACTCATAACCCCGAGATCAAGAGTTGGATGCTCTTCCAACTTAGCCAGCCAGGCACCCCTGAAAAAAATTATTTCTTAATCTGAGATCAGATCAGGGGTATTGTCTTAATCTGCACTAGTTTAATACCTAGCAGAACCTGTAGCTTTCCTTTTATCTCCTGGAAATGGTACCAACAATGAAGTGTACTTGTCCCATCCTTCTGTGATATATTAATTATGTGAATGGCTTTTAGTCATACCTTTGGTGGCAGAGGCAGAGATGGCCAGGACCCAAGGGCCCCAAGTCTCAGCCAGTTTCTTACTGTAGTCTCTCTAGGGAGGGATGCTAAGACGTGAACGTTGTTTGCCTAAGAGCTTTGTCCCCAAATGTGAAATCCTGGTTATTTGGGCAGAACCATAGACATATGAACACTAAGCTTGTCTTCTATACACCAAGGCTGAAGAGCAAACAACCATCTTTACCTTAGATTCCTAGACCAGCACCATCCAAAGGAATATAATGTGAGTTACAAATGTAAGCCTCATTACGTATGAGGCATTAAGTTTCCTAGTAGCAGGTGAAATTCATTTTAATATATTTTACTTTACCCAGTATATCTAAAATATTACCATTTCAACATTTTATCAATAATAAACACTTATTAATAAGATACTTTACTTTTTAGAATTTGTAATAAGTCTTTGAAATCCTCGTGTATTTTCCACTTAGAGCCCCAAATTTTAATTGCTTACTGGCCACTTGTAGTGGGTGGCTGTTAGAACACTTATGGACCTGTATTTTAATACTGGCCTTGAAGTTGTGTCAGTAATGGTGAGAGAAAGAATAAGAAGTTGAATTAAAGGATGTGAAGAAGCTAAGGGAAATGGGATCTCATTCCTGAAAGTAATGTTTCTCAGTGTTTTTAATGAACTTCCTGTGTCAAAAGCACGTGGGATATGTATCATCAATAAAATTGTGGGGTCTGAGGTTTGGCCCTAAATCTACCTGATCGGAACCTCTCATGTTGGGACCTAGGAATCTACATTGCTAAAGCTTGGGAGATCATCTCTTTGCACACTTACCGCTCTGGTGCCCACAAGAGAAGTCACGTATTTGAACCACTTGTCCTCAAAGAGCAGCTGTATTCTCTCTGTCCCTAATATGTTTTTGCAATTTTGAGCCACTGTTTTGAAACCAGGATAACAGGGCACCTGGGTGGCTCAGTTGTTAAGTGTCTGCCTTCAGCTCAGGTCATGATCCTGGGGTCCTGGGATCAAGTCCCATATGGGGCTCTCTGCTAGTGGAAAGCCTGCTTCTCTCTCTCCCACTACCCCTGCTTGTGTTCCCTCTCTCACATTCTCTCTCTCTGTCAAATAAATAAAATACAAATCTTAAAAACAACCAAAAAAAGCAACAACAAGATAGCACACATATATAGTTTCGCATTCTCTTGAAAACTCAGAAAATCTGTAAATGGAAGTTTGCGTTTCCACATGGCAATAACTGACCATCAGTGAGAAGTAGGTATTTTGTAGACAGGGCAAGGGCTGACCATTTTGGTGATTATCCCAGCCTGGCTCATTTAGTTCCTCTATGTTACATGCTAGCCCCATAAACTTCTTTAACAAATTGATTTTTTAAATTTTACGGTAATTTGGGATTTATAGAGAAATTGCAATGATCTCTCAGAGATTTTCCATAAACTCTTCACTCAGCTCCCCTGGTGTAACATCTTCCAACACTGTGGTGCATTTGTCAAAATCAAGATGTTGACATCGGTGTATGACTGTTGATTGGACTGTGGGATTTATTCAGATTTCACCATTTCATTCACTTATGTCCTTTTATTGTTCCAGGATCCAATCTGGGATTCCACATTGCTTTTAGCTCTTTAGCCTTTGGAGCTTACCACCCCTTGTCTAGCACAGCAGACCTCAGCCATCCTCTGCATGCATCCTTTCTTTGGCTCTTCCCAAAGTCCTTTCAGACCCTCTGTGGCCAGGGGACTCCTTCCAAGTGCAGCAACCCCAGACACATTTTAATTGTACCTGCAGCCCTTCCTGGACAGTGACTGGCTACATCTGTGAATTGAACAAGCTCCACCCATTCCCTGTAGAAAGAACTCTTCATTACAGAGGTCTTTTAGGCACACCTCTCACTAATGGCAATGCCAGTGGCACCTTCTTGTAAGGAAGACAGCACTGTTATTCATCTATGAAGTTATTATACGACTTAGTGTTCAATGGAACATTAAATGCTGGGTTCATGGCCACACAACTTTGAATGCATGTATTTTTTCCAAAATTCTCCCTAACCCAATGCTTTTTTCATGTATGGGAAGGCTTAACGACATCACATCTGAGTCTTCCATCCTAAGTAGTGAAACTTAGACATACAGAACTTTGACTTTGCTTTCTGGCTCTGCTTAACATGTACATTTTCTTTGAGTCCAGTAGGAGTAAACCTCTTGAGAAAGTGCTTTTATTTCTTGGCCAACCTTTCCTTGAGCAGAATTCCAATTGTGCAGGGCCTGAAACCACTAACTAGCATGTATGCTGATTTGCCTTAACTGCAGGAACAAATCCAATTAACAAATCCACAAGGAATGGGGCTGGAACTGAGCCATTCTTCCAGGTGGAAACATCTTTCTGTTAGACATGCTATTTGTACTATTCACCCCCAGTCCTCCAATTGTCCAGATAATCCATGGCCTGACTGGGGGAGTTTGGAGTCTAATAAATTCATCTTCACAATCTCTGGGGATGGATGGCTAACACTTTCAGTGACTTTTCTTTCTAATCTTTATCATTTCCAGTGCTGCCTCCCTCTGATTCTGACGTGAGACATAATTCAATAAACAATTGAAAGCAAAACCTTTTTACATACAGTGAAGTCCTGGAAAGGAAGCCAGTTAAGATCACATGAAATCCAAGGTCCAAACAAACCAAAATAACTCAGGGCTATCAGTGGTTTGGTTGGGGCTGCTGTGATTGTACCATAGAGTGTTTTCTACCTTAAGCACCTCTCTACTGCAAACACAGAGCCATGCAGCTTCCTTGATTACTATCAGGAAGTTTAACTACTGTGTCTTCTTGTATCTCAAAGGAGATAAGAATGCCTACACTGTTTATAGACAATACGCTTCCTTTTAAAATCATCACTTGCCTTCCCTTCCAATTAACTGGTTGGGACTTGATTTTCCTCAAAAAGTCAGATCTGCTTCTTCTTGACTAATTTGGTTTCTGGAAAGACTTCATTCAGGTCCTCAATGGTCATCTGATCAAAAGGAATGATGTTCCTCATCTTCTCCAGCTCTTTTTCACATTCTTCAATCCTGGCCTTGGAGAGAGACAAAAACTCAGCACAACTGTTCACATCTTCTTTTTCTTCAGCATCCACCTGAACAGTATATTTATCCTCTGGCACAGGAAACTTCAGGGCATTAAACTTCTTCTCAAAGTCATCTACCAAGCCAGCTTTTGCCACATTGGCCTTGCATTAAGCCCCATTTGATAGCAGGTGGTTTCTCAGAGGGAGTAGCCGACCTGGAGGTAAGTGTCTCATTCCAGGATTTCAGGGAGTTGCAAGGACATTGCCTTGGAAAATAATAGCTCATATTTTTAAAAGTTGCAGCTTTTCAGAATACTTTCAAATCTATCATTTCATTCTATTTTCTCAGTGATCTTGAGAGGAGGGTAAGTCCTCTTGAGAGGATGGTAAGTCACAGGAGATCAGTTATAGGAGAAACTTCATTCCTACAGGGCATTAAATAAATTTCTTAAGCATACACCTTCCTAAGCAACAGTCTGAAAAGTAAAAACAGAACAAAAAAAAAACTAGTTTATCTCAAGACTTCTGAGATTCTTCTGTCTTGCTGCCTTGTGGCCTCCTTCTGGGCCCTTGTGATTTCTCACTTCTTTCTGGCAAAATGCTTCACTTTGGGGGACATTTAAAGGTGTTACCCCTTCTAGAGCTAGTTGAATCTTACTGGAATTCAAAGCATCATACTGAAGTTCCAAGAGTGGAATCCGTAGCAAGCCTGACTCTTCTCTGTGTGTTGAGAGTTTGGGGACAGTAGATCCTGCTCTTCAGTCCAATGAGTCAGGATAATTCTAGCCTGGTGTGGACATGCTTACTGGGAATCTTACAGAAGCGGATTGTGGGGGGCTCTTTTTCTAAAGTCAGGGTCAGTGATGAGTCCTGATCAGTGGGCTTCTTAAATTTCTGAAATCAATTAGATAGAAGATAATTATCTAGAGACTTTATTGATTTCAAGTTAGTATTTACCTTTGTTTTATTTTTACTAGCTAGACAGAATCATCATTGCTAAATTGCTAAATAAATTTTTAATAAATCATTGCTTTAGTTCTCTGCTAGAATGAAAAGTTAACACTTCTACCCTGAGTCCAAAATAATACTTCCTGGGGCACCTGGGTGACTCAATGGGTTGGGCCTCTGCCATCAGCTCAGGTCGTGATCCCAGGGTCCTGGGATCGAGCCCCGCATCGGGCTCTCTGCTCAGTAGGGAGCTTGCTTCCCCTCACCCCCTCTCTCTCTGCCTGCCTCTCTGCCAACTTGTGATCTCTGTCCGTCCAATGAATAAACAAATAAAATCTTAAAAAAAAATTAAAAAAAAAAAAACTTCCTAAACCAAACAGTAAGACCGTGTTGAAATGAGAAGAGAGGAATGTGCCAAAACATCAATATATTTTGCTCTCACATGAACTCATTGTTATCATGGAATTTCTTTGTGTCTGCCTAGCACCTTTGCCCTAAGGATTTCCCATGGGTCCTCATTTTCCTAAGACCTCCTAGCACCTGAGGTCCCATTTATCTCTCTTCCTCTCAGCGGTATCTAGGGACCTTGGGGGAAAGGGTAGTGTTCTGCATTTAGTCTCCAGAAGCTAGTTGCCCTCGTGTGGTTTGCATGTGTGCATAATGACATGCTCGAAGTATGGCAGCCAGTACCATCTGGGGCGCCTGGAGCAGTGTCTGGGAGCCTGTGACAACTCAATCTCAGGCCAGAGGATGGGGTAATGTATTGGATGATTACAGATACCTTTTAGGCAGAGCGCCTCTTGGCATTAGGATGTCCACATCTGCTAAAGCCATTATAGTCTCTGTTCCTCATGAGTATTACAAAAAGAATAACCACCTATCTGGCTAAATCAGAGCTCCTTCCTGGCCACTATTCTCTGGTCTGATCCAGTCTGTGCCAAACAAACATGTTGGGTGTGTCAGTCTCTCACTGGGGGTCCTGGGCAGCCTTATACCTGCTTATGTTGGTAAAGTGAACCAGGCCACTCAGTACTGAATTGACATCCCTGAAAATTCTGAAGCCTGTTATCGATCTGGTGGCTAACTGCTGGGGGAAAGACATGTGTCCTGAATTCAACACAGATGGCCCCTAGCGACTAATGTCAGTGCTTCTGAATCTTTAGAATATGTACAAATTATCTGAGGAGTTGGAGCACATTCTCGAGCCCCAACCCTATGAATTCAGATTCAGTAGGTCTGGAGATGTGCCTGGGAGTTTGGTGACCACACTGAGTAACAGCGTTTTCTCTGCTTACAACAGAAAGTGTGGCCTTTACACCACCAGCATTGTCATCACCTGGGAGCCTGTTAGAAGTACAAGTTCTAGGGCTCCCACCAGGCCCACTGAATCTGACTTTATATTTAGCAAGGGCATTCTTTTCACATTAAAGTCTGATATGCACTGATCTTTACCATTCGTTTAGTGCTGAATACAGAGTGGCAGATCATGGACTGGGAAAGATCCTCAGGAATTCTGATGCTCTTGGTCCTTGCCTCCAGAAGCGTAAGTTATTCATTTTATGTTGCTTTGCCTGATCGCATTTCTATGGGTATCTGTATCTTTCACCAAGATTTTAATAACTTCAAAAGGCAGGGGCCAGGTCTTAAAATCTTTGTACAGAATATTTGGTATATAGTAGGCACACATCAAGGATTCGTTGGTCAGTTGGTTGATGATGAGAATAGTGTGAAGGCACTTCCTGAAATGAAGGTAAGGTCTCTGTTTCATTCCTAAAGAGAGCTGTGTCATGGGTTGTGATCTGTGTTTTGTTGTTCACTCCAATTTACAAACCAGGGAGCTGAAAAACCATCGCACATTTGCAGTTTCTGAACTCTTGCCGGCATACTCTCAGTGTGCTGCTGCTTGCCTTTATGGGGAAGGTATCTTCCATAAATAAAGAGTTGGTTTGGGAGCCCTTGTACCTCTCAATTCCATCCAGTGCTGTATTTGAGAAGTTTTACTTCAGGGAATGATGTGAACTCCCAATTAGAACAATTTTAAAAACAAATAAAACTGCACTTGAAACCAGTAACTGATTTTGTAATCAGTCCTTGCAAATATACCATATTATCATTGTTTGGCATCGTGATGAAGGATGAAGGCTCCTCACACCTCAATGTTTGAATCAGTAATACCTCCCCATACTAGCTGACTTGCTCTTACGTAAAGCTAGAGACTTGGCTATTTCATACCCCTGAGGGCTGGGAAGGGTATAAAACATACTCACCAAAAAATATTTATTGGCTGCCTACTAGGATTCAGTATGGTCCACAGACCAGCAGCATGGGCCTCACCTGGGAGCTTGCTGTAGATGGAGGATTTCAGGCCCCACCCAGCCCTGCTGCATCAGAATCTGCTTCCCAGTGATTGGCATGTGCATTACAAAGTAGTAAGAGGTACCGGCTTTGAAGTCCTCTCTGTAAGGATAAGATCTGGCATTAAGATTAAGCCCTCAGTGATAACAAGAAAGAGCCAGACATTTGGCTGGTTAGGGGAAGGACAAATCACAGGAAATATAGTGTATGGGCCTAGGACGTACGTGGGGAAGAATAGGGAGGTCTCAATGGTTGGAGCTTGACAGGAGAGGACCATAGGGTGAGATAAGCAGTGGAAACTATTACCTGGAGACTAATCCTGTAGCACATTGAAGCCACTACTGGGAGCTTGGATTTTTCTCCAGGAGCAAAGCAGCGCCCTTGGGTAGATCCCAGGCAGAGAGGAATCATGATCTGATTCAGATTTGGGATCTGTGTTTGAGATCAAAATCCTCGGGCTTGGTCAATGAATTGGACTTGGGATAAGGCTGGAGAGAGTGAGGGATGAGGGAAGGAGAGAACTTGAGAAAAATTCCTTTGGGGAAGATTATAGCACCATTTGCCAAGACAGGAAAAGCTAGAGGAAGGGAACGTAGGATGAAGGCCATGGTGAGGGGTGGAATCAGAAGTTAAACTTCAGCGGCGCCTGGGGTGGCTCAGTTTTTGGCTTAGTTGGTTAAGTCGGACTCTCGATTTCGGCTCCGGTCATGATCTCTGGGTTGTGGGATGGAGCCCTGTGTTGGGCTCCATGCTCAAGAAGTCTGCTTGGGATTCTCTCGCTCCCTCTGCACCTCTGCCCACTCATGAGCTCTCTCAAATAAATAAATAAATCTAAAAAAAAAAAAATTTCCAATGCCACAAGATATTCACCTGGAGAGGGGGACTTGGCAGTTAGATACACAGATATGGAGGTGAAGGGAAATGAGACCTGAAAGATGTGAATTTGGAATCTCTAGACTCTCAGGTGCGATGTTGTTCTCAATTTTAAGTTGTAGGTACAGGGCCATTTAGCAGAATATAAGAAACCCAGATTGGATGATATCAAGCCATTTTCAGTAGTATGCTCCGTATTCCATGGTAATATAGAGGCTGCACATTTTCAGAGCGCTATGAAGCCAACAGTCTCATTGTTGGGGAATTATTCATAAGTAAACAGAAATGGAGTCTGATCATGCAAGCTTCTGAAATCCTATTTGTCCTTAATTTATGTATAACTCTTAAGTGTGAGTATTCACTCTCCTAGATCAAAGGAAATTAGAATTTACTTGTTTAATTGTGACCTTGGTTATTGTTCCCCTCTCCCATTAGTAGGCCTGCTGTGCACAGGCAGGCCCTCACCCCCTGGTCCTTATTGTGCTGTATTCTCTGGTGCATTGGGAATACCCAAAGTCAGTCCTTGAATGAAAGGATGAGATGTGTGGGTGTGTGTGAAAGATTTCTAGAGAACAGTACAGCAAGACAGTAACAAGTAGAAGTCTGACATCCAGGGAAGAATTAGAAAAATTGTCAGAGTTCAATAAATCTAAGACCCTGAGACATTTACCTAGGAAATTTTCTACCACAGCTCATAACTCAAAAGGCCCTGACGTTGTTGCTTTTCTGAAGCATGGTAAAATTATCCATGCTCCTGGCGATGACTCTGAGTCATCAAGGAGAGATTGAGATGCATTCAGTCACCAGATTTAAAGTAGCAAGTAATATGAAATACATCTATGAAATTATTTTACAAAAATGTAGTCAAGAGGAGCATTTTGGACTTGAATATTTTGTTCTCAGGACAACCTAACATCACATCTAAATCGGAAACTTTATCACCCATTGATATCATCTGTGTGTGCGTTCTTTCTTTCTTTCTTTCTTTCTTTCTCTGCTTCATTCTTGGTAAACAATTATCTTTGGCAAACTGTAGTCATTTCAGTTTAGCGATGAGTATGTGGTCCTAGTTACATATAACTTTGAAGATGAACAGAAGTCTTTTCTGGAAAAATTGCAGGCCCTTGCTCTTTGCTTGTGACAATGGCATTTTTCTTCTGAGCACAGTTACCCCTCAGTTACCAAAGAGAAGAATGCTGGAAGTCTCTGCCAAGGAGTAAACAAATGTGCACCTCCACCTGAGGGGGAGCGAGGCGAGGGAATAGAAACCATGTGTGCAGTTACCACCTGGAAAGCCTGTCAGGAATGGGCTGACGGTCCCTTTTGGGAGCGCAAACTGTACTCATGTCCGTGCTCCCAGAGTGGCAGCAAACGCACATGTCCTTATTATATCATGGGTCCTCAATAAATAGAGGCAAGACTAGATAAAGGTGAATTTCTTTCCCAGTTCATTTGGAAGGGTGTGGGTTAGAGTTGGAGTCTCAGGCAGACCCAGTTCTGTGAGCTTTTTTATATTTAATGGATCAAGAGTGGCCATTTCTGAAGAAACTACCTAAAACTTTGCATGGCCTCATGGAAATACTAGTCAGTGAGTTTGGGATGAAGGTCTAATGGCAGGTTAGCACAACTGAAATGAAGGTCCCCTTGAAAGAGGACCACAAGAATTCATTCACCAAGTCCTTTTCCTCAGCCCTGCACTCAACGCATGCTCACACTCCTGGGGGCTGAGATCATGCCTCCTACAGGACATCTGAGCTGTGTTTGGGGACTGAGGTGACATGCAGGTTTGAGGAGCAATTGTTTATTTCCATGGTTCTGACCTTCTGACAGTATTTGTAAGCCAGTTTGGAGATAAAGGTGTTTTAGAGTCAGTACCAACAAAAGCTGTGTTTGTGGATAACAGGGCAATTATACAACATTACACAGGGAAGAGTTCACACAGCGTCCTGACAGCCAGCCTTAGGTACAAGCTCCACCTCCAAACGTCCATAACATGGCAATTCACAATGCCTACTTCCCTAGCCAAAGTGACTCAGTTTCACCAAAAGTAGGATCTAGAAAATCAGTGCATCAAGGGGGAAGAGATGTGTTAACTCCCAATACAAGGGGCTTCCTGGAGCGTGAGCTATAGTCCTCACAACAGGTAATGCTAATCCCTGGGAAAACTTGAAGGAGAACTTCCATGCTAGCACCACACTCAAGGGCCTAAATGGACCATCTCATCTAATCGTCGCAGCCCCATGCACAAGGCACTGCTGGGTCTCCATCCCCAGGTGCAGGAACAGGGAGCCCCACAACTAATAAAAAGATAAAGTAAGCTAAGAAAGTGAGATAGGAAAGACAATTAACAGGGCAAAGAAAGCCTTTTCGGTTCTTCTTGGAACAGCTGGGCCAAAATATCCATTTTGATACATGTCAGAAGATAGTGTTTTTGAGTATTAAAATACCACCAGATACCCAGAGATGCCTTTAGGGCTACTCAGAGAATAGAAGGGTGATAAGAAAAAAGCCACCACGCCCAGGAGGAGAAAACACTCTGAAACTCTAAACTTTTGTGAAACTGGATCAGGGCCAAATGTCAGCGTTTTTCACCTCTTTCCCAGATGGCAGGAGGCATTTCACACCACTTTTCATAATTTCAATAAATCTGGTAAGTGATATGCGTCCTCTGCATGCCAAGAGACATATAATACGTGTATCAAAATAGATGTCTAGGTTGGTTTGTGACAAGAACCAGATTTCAGCAACTGAAGAGAACAAATCTTGCCTGGCTTTGGTTCAGTGAATGGGTGAACGAGAACCAGGATCACTTTCTGCTTACTTTTTTATTCCCCTTAATTTTTAAATGTTTCTCCTACGTTTGCTTATTCTCTAAAAACCCTTGACTATCTTGATAATTTATTTTTGTTAGCAAACCCTTCATCGCTCACGGCCTTATCTGGCATTGTTGCCAGCTGATGCTACAAAGCATTAGGATTCAGTAATTCGTTCAGACATCCTGTGACTATTTAGTGAGCTCCAGCTCTGTATCAGGAATTGTTTTAGGCACTTGGGATATTGTAGTGAGCAAAAGAAAGTCCCTGCTTACCCAAAAAGGCTGAAAAAGAACAAACAAGTTTTATATGCAATCTGTCAAGTGATGATAAATAATAATATAAGGAAACTAAAGTGGGGGAGCATGGATAAGGAGTGATGGGGGGGTATCAATGGCCTCAATGACCAAATAGTATTTTATCAGAGACTGTAAGGAATTAAGGAAGGAAGTTGTGAAAAGAGAGCATTCTGATGAGCGAGCACAGCCAATGCAAAGGTCCTGGGGTACTAATTTATTTATACTTAAGGACTAGTAAGGAAGCCAGTGAGGCCAGAACAGAGAAAAGAATGGGAGAGTAGTAAGTGATAAGGTCAGAGAGTTCGCTGGGCCTTGTGGGCCCAGCTAAGGACATTGGGTTTTATTCTGGGTGAGATGGAAGAATAGTGGCAGGTTTTTAACAGAAGAGGTAAATGGTTTGATTTCTATTTTCAAAGTTTACTCTGGCTCCTATTGGGTAATCTGAAGGCAGTGGCAGGGGAGCTGGGACAAGGGTAGAGGCAAGAAGGCTTTTGCAAGAGTCAGAGTAATGATGATACTGACTGGGACTGTTCTGAAGGCAAAGACTAGAGTCTGCTGATGGATAAATGGTTGAGTATGAGGGAATTTGAGATGATTTCATGTTCTGGGGAACTCTGGTTACGCTTACAAACTTAACAAATAAAATGTATTGCTTACAACACAAAGCTTGTCACACCCCAGCTGACAGCCCATTTTATGTGCTATTTTGCACACATTTTGTACATCAGCAGGGAAACTGGAGCCCGGAGTGTGATGCTACAGGGCACTGCTGCTGTCAGTCTGTCATCACAGATTGTTCTGGAGCTTTCCTAGAAGATGTGTCCTTTTTAAGTTTCCATCAAGTAATTATAAAAAAGTACAAAAGGGGGGTTTCTTTTTGGAGCCATTTCAAAGGGTGACTCTACATTGAACAGTCCTGTTGTAACACTATTTTTATTAAAAAGTTAAGAAAGAGAAAGCAATTTTTCAAGTAAATTTACAAAATTGCCAACTTGGGTGTCAACCAGGCAAGCTAAACACTATGGATAAGCTACTCTTGTTTCTCCAGAGAATGGCACTATTTTTTGATGTTAAAAATAACAAATACAGAAGGAAGATGAGGTGAAGACCTCTGCCAGTTCTTGTCTACGTCTTAAATGAGTCTGCAGCTTATAGTCTTGTTGTCCATTCTAACTCCAGCAAGTAGCCCGGAGCTCCTTGGAGGTAGATCCTATATAATAATCATTCAGACTAGACTATTGTTGGTTGTTCCAGCTGGCCTTCATTTTCCTTCTGGGTCATTGCAGGGCCCCTTCTTTCTGGGTGATTACCATATTTTCCAGGAGCAGATCTAGGCCGTGGGAGTGTAGAGTGAAGCAGATAGCTCCTGGGGACCACCTAGCTTCTCACCACAGCTGACCTTTGCTGCTGCAGACCATAGGATAGGGAGCAGATGGCCCATCACCTTGGCAGTTTCCAACCATCCTTACCTCCCAAGGAGAACCATGAATACAACCTGAGGGACATCCAGAGGTCCCCTAGACCCATCCCAGGTGCTGGATTTTTCTCCTGTCCCCAAGTGAAGGGGTCAGAATAACACAGGTAGAGTTGCAGAAGTGAAATCTCCCTAAGGGAGCTTATTTTTTTGGCTTGATACACCTTTCCCTTGATCCATTTCATGCTTTGTCTTAGGAAGTATAGTCATGGAGTAGGAAATGCTTAGAGGTTCAAAATGCTATGGATGACTTTGGGATTTGGACTGAGGTGTAGAAATGGTAATTCCGTTGGCTGCAACATGTCCTGCTGACATTGACTCAGGGTTGGCTCCATTTTGTGTATTATGGAATCCTGTTTAGCCACAGTGGCTTAAGGAAAAGATGATGGTAGTTGAGTTGCTGTGGGAAAAGTGAGGAGGAGGTGGCTGGTGGTAGCTCATCATGGTTTCTGACATCATAAGTGTCCCTGAGGATCTGACAGGGTTATACATGTATGTCAGAGGCCCTCGTCCTTACCCAAAAAAGCACTAAGGGGATTTAAGGAAATTTCATACCCTTTGTGCAACATCTGAGGAGAAAAGCCCTAAGGATGCCTAATCACCAGGTTATATGCTGATAGTTTGTGTCTGCCTTCTGAATAACATCCCAGTTCAAATACAATGGCTTGATCTTTGTTCATGTAACATAGTATGGGCAGCCCAAATCCATCCACCCCACAATCCCTTCCTTCTTTTCTCTAGTATTCTTTCTAGAGGGGGGCTGCTATCCTATTAAGTCCTGGAATGGTTCATACCATGGCCTGCTGTCTCCTGTTCCCAGACACCATTCTTAGTTCCTATGTCTGCTCTCCTAGCTTGCTACCACTTCTCCCAACTCTGGACCCTGCTACTCTTCTTTATTCCTCAAGACACCACTCCAGTAAGGTATTCTGGAGAGTTCTAAGTGTGAAGAAGAGAATTACAATCTAGAAAAAAGTCCAAGAGAAAGAAGATTCAAACAGTTACCAAAACCAAGTAAATCATCCTAATTTTAAGCTTATCCTCTGTATGTAAATCTTCTCTCTCCTGAGAACTTTCTCACTTTACATTGTCACCTGTCACCTGTCTTGGACTGTCTGGAGAAGCCAAAGTTCTGTTAGTTTATTAAGAAAAATAACTAAATTCTCCTGTTCCACTTGAGTCTAGGCTCTAGCCCAGGAAGGCTAAGAGTGTTCATTGCCCGTGACCACAAAAGCTCATTAAGCTATGGTGGACGTGGAATAAAGTGTGGGCCTTGCCAAACTCACAGTGTGAGCTCTGAACCACTGCCCCATACTGCTTTCTTACTTTCCCTCCATCCTCCAGGCTCAGCAGAGACAGGGCAAGACAACAAAAGAAGGCTGGGGAGAAAACTCTCTTCCACCATCTCTCTCCACAAGGGAGAAGTCACCAGTGAGAACCAAACATTTTATCCAAGGAAACACACCCCATGTCTATACACACTTGTTTGGTCTCTGTCCAAACCTTTATTTGCCATGACTCTAGCCATGGTCCAACTGGGGTGTGGACCAGTTCTGGCTCTGGTGTCTCTTGTGTGAACAAGCTACTTAGAGCCCAGACAACTCCAGCTGAGCTGTTAAAGTCACAGCAGTGATTGGGGCTGCTAATAGCATCCTGTTGCTTCCTCTCCTGGACTTTCTCTGCTCAGTTCCCCATGCTCAACTCTGAGACCTTGTAAATGTGTATCATACAGAGACTAAGCAAATGTTTACAGTGAACCTTTACACAGAATCCAGAAAAGTTCCCTAATCCATAAAATTTTCCTAGCAAAAACAAGCTCGCCCAGTTCAAGGTATGCCCAGTCTGCTGCCTGTGTGCTGAATGTCTCTTTTCAAAAGCTGGAAGGCTTGCCTGCAGCCAAGTGTCCATGTTTATGGTCTCAGTGAGGTTTTCACAGTGATGACCTTCATTCAGATGGAGTACAGTCATCTTTCATGATCGCCATAAATCAGAGAACTGCCTATGTCAAGGAGGGTTGGATTGCTCTGGGGGGTTCTTTTTCGGAGTTTAAAAACAGAGGGGGAGAAAAGGTACTTTACATGTAGTGAAAAAAGCAGGGGGGAGGAATGTTATGAATTTCGTTCTGAAAAATTCAGCTCAACAGTTTGAATAGGGCCAATATTTAGGCTACAGTGTTTGGCTGGATCTATTATGCAATTCATCTTCCTGCAAGCAGATACAAATGATCTGACCCAGAGCCAATTTATTTTTATGGAGTTAAATTAGTCACTATTTATAAGCTGAAGAGTTTTCAAAAAGGCTGTTTAAGGAGGGTGCCATTACTTTTTCTAGTATGTTTGCCTTTCTATCATTCTGGATTGTTTTTGTTTGATTGTGGTTTCTGGGTAAAATAGTGGGTGCTATTTTTAAACATGGGCAAGATAATTTCAACTTTCTGAGGACTTGGATCATTCATCTTTAAAATGGGGGTGACGCATTCCAAAACTAGGCTGGGCAAGGATATGTGGGTTCGAGGTCTGACTCAGCTGTGCAAGTAGAGCCAAATGTTACCTGGATGTAGGTTTTAATAAGAGGCAAAAAGGGAAGAGGACTTCATTTCCCAGCATGGCTTGGATCCCCTTCCTGAGTTCTTTCCCCAATAGAACTAGAGCTAAAGAAAGAGATGTCTAAGAAATGACCTAATCAAACATCTGCTATGACAGAGAGGTGCTGACGTTATATGAAGTCGCACTCCTTGGCCTTCCACCCCAGCTTTTCCAAAATTACCCACCCTTTCTGATTCTTTTTCCTCCAACTTCATTTCAGCAAACTAATTCTGGTGATCCTAGGGAAGAATGCCATAGTATCGTAGAGTGTTCAGCTGAAAGATCTTAGCAACCTTTTGTTAGGCAACTTTCTTTTGCAAAATGGAAGGCAAGAGGGAAAGAGAGCCTGCAGAGTTAGAGAACATCAAAATTAGGTCTAGAACTCAACTCTTCAGACTCTGTGGCCTCCCTTAGGACTATTCAAGACAACTATAGGTGAGTTGCTGGTTTCAGAGGGTGGGAGTTGGATGTGGCAGGCTGAAGCCAATCCCCCACCCCCTGCTTCCCCTCTTCCCCTCTCCCCAACTTCAAACCTCCTGCTGCAGAAGCCCTACCTAGTCCCCTTACCTACCTGTCTGCAGTTAAAGATCAGATTGCATAACTTCTTTCCCACACCTGGGCTGCTCCAAGAATAGGAGTTTCTTCAACATTTCTCCCTGCTCATCTCTCCTGCTGGCGCCTGCCTGAATGGTATCAAGCACTCAGTGCCCAGTAACCAGAAATCACTTACGCCTCTCCCAAAATGCCTGATTTGTATCCAGATTTTATCCCATCATCTAGTAGGATTCATCCAAATATTTGTAAGTTATAGCATTCAGGAAAGAAGTAAGTGGCAAATTTTTGACCACAGGAAAAATAGCAGGTTGCTCCTGTCATCCTCCTCCTCCCAGGCACTTTCTTTAACTGCCACAATTGTGCTCTCCAAGTACTGGCTGTGCTCCAGGATCCTCTCTCTTGCTCTCTGCTCAGGATGCCCACAACCTTCTGCCTCCACCAGACAGGGAAAGCCACCCTATCTGTCCCCTCAGAGTTATGCGACAAATAAACAAAGTGCAAAATAAAGAGCCATGTTGTTTAGAATACACTGTGGGGCACATAGTTGCCTTTCTATGAGTATCTATGGAATGGATGAATGTTGCTCTCTCTAGAATTGGAAAGAACCATCAGCCTTCTTCCCAAATGTTTTCAACTCAGCATACTGATGGATTTTTTCCATGGCAACAGAGCTCTTATTATCATAAAAGTCAACTGGAAAATATCATCTGCTCTACCAACATTTGCTCTATTTCCAAGGCTGCTAGACAGCATCTATTCCATAAATCAAGAAATAGATCTCTTTGCGAAATTTTTGTAGAATAATCACAAAGAATATCTCTAGCCACAAAAAATCCCCTTATTCGGCAATAATTCTAAAAAAAAAAAAAAGTTTTGTCATTATACAAATGGCCTGCATTCCCAGGTGATTTGGTAAATAATGCACTTTTGGGAGCCAATGTAAAAATAACTACCCCCTTGAAGAAAGTCCAACAGCTTGCAATATCATGGTTAAGTATCCCAGCTTTTGCAAAGTTCCTTGCAGAATAGGTCCTACATTTCTATAGTGAGTGCTTTTCATTAAGGAAATGAGTTATTCTCCTGGATTCCCCAAGCTAGCACAGAGAGGGCTCTATAGGATTCTTCATCAGAACAAGCATCTGCCCTGAAGGGTCACAGTCAGAGATGCAGGCTCAGAGTGGGTGACAGACCAGCTGGGGAGAGGTCTGCTGACTCCATAACACAAACTGCCAGGACCAGACTGTGTTGGGAAATAACTGCCAGTTAATGTCTCCACTTGGAAATAGGAGGACACCCTGTGTCCTTAAGCAAAACCCAAGAAATCTTTTGAAAGATGCATTATATTAGAGAACATAGAGTATTTTCTAATCCTAGAGTCAAAAGTATCCTAAGTTGTCCTGCTCTCATCCCTGAGTCCTGTTCCTACCCCTTCCTTGGCCATCTGAAGTCAGAACAGACTCAGGGGGTGAGAAGAGCTTCAAACTCAGCCCTATGGGGTGAGGCAAGTACAGTGCAAAGGACTCTCTTCCCAGGAGTTAATTCTCCCCTAGCTTTATTATAAATCTCCATTCCAGGGAGTAGTTTCAAAGGCAGTGTAAACCTTCCTAAGGGATTTATGTAAACCAGCTAGTGACCCAAAGTTTCTTGGCAAAGCCTCCATCCCCAGGAGGCAAGATGGCTCAGCTGGCCTCACAGAACTTTCCAATCTCATCTGCTTAGCAACAGTAAAGTCAAGAAGCCTGCTAAAGGGCTATATCAGCCAAGGAGTGTTGTTGGCCTCTTGCTGCTCTTTCTGAGCCCTGCCAAGAATGACATCATCTCACTGGATTATTAGCAGGCCCTATCAGCAAACACTATCCCATCAGTCATATCAAAGCTGCCCCACATATGTTCATGCTGCTTAGGGGAACCAGTTTCCATCAGCTTTGTGCCCTGCTTTAAACATTTCTGAGATGGTCTTGTGAACTGAGCCTTATTTTTAAACATGGGGGAAGATCAGAAGGACACCATGATAACAGAGCATGTTATTTTAGAGATTCAGATATACCTATGGTCAAACTGTTTCTACTGAAATTTTTGAAAAATAATAAAAATGTGATTTCTGGTAAGCAGTTGGATTAATACAACTGACCCAAAAAGTGAAAGCTGCAGAACTTGTAAAGAAGTGGATATTCCTTTTCTTTTGGTCAAACCTACCACGGGTGATGGGAATACTCCAGAAAGAGAGGAGGGTCACCATGTGGCTTTTCCACAGTAGATAGAACGTAGCAGAAATGGAATACTGCTGAAAGACATTCTCTATTCTGTCCTGATACCCCGTGAATTTATATGGGCTGATGAGTATCCGTGCCATCCTCTTGGACATTTCAGAGAATATTAGCACAGAGAAGGACCTCAGAGATCAATCATCCCAACCCCTCATTTTGGAGTTCAGCTGAACTACAAAAGGGCAGTCTGAGGCCTAAAGAAGTTAGTTGCCTCTGGATAGCTAACTAGCTAACCAGCTAACTAGCAAGAGCTGAGCTTTGGACTGAAGGGCCTGTCTAAGCATGAAAGCATCACCACCAGGGTGAAGGTTCAAGTGGTAAAAGAAAAGAGGAAAGGGGTGTAATTAGTGGTTTGTTTTAACAATATAAAACTACCTAGCCTAAAAGTTACCAGAGACCAGTGTTTTTGCCTCTAAGACATGACTGATCTCTTTCTGAATCTGAGAACCTCTCCCATCTCTCCAAATGCAGAACCAGACACACTGGGATAGCACCCTCAGCCTTTATGTCCTGTGTCCAGGTTAATGTCCTATGTCCTGTGTCCAGGTTAATACTCTTAACTAGGACCTCATCATCAACCTGGTCTTGCTTTTCCTCTTTCCTTCCACCCTCACAAGAAACTGCCTCTCTCCTCCAGACAAGCTTATTTTAGAGACTATCACAGGAAAGGATGGTCTTCCAGCCCTTTAATCATCATTGGTGAGGGCTGGTTATATGCTGGGCTTTGGCAACTCAGTAGAGTTGAGCAAGAACAAAATGAAACAGCCTTAAAGCTGGCATAAACTACCTCAACTTCCTGGGCACTAAAAAAAGAAGTCACTCACCCATATGTCCTGAAAACGCAATTATTTGGTGTTGCAGTTTTTAAAACATTAATGAACTAAATCAGTTTGAATCAAAATGAAATTACGTGGTTCTTGAAACTTTTGTATGAAATAGAATATTCGTTTAGGACCTCCAAGATGTAGACATTGGGATGTGATTAAACATGCAAGGATTTATTAGGAGAAATGCAAGAAAATGAGGAAACTAGAGAAGGCTGGGAGCACCTGCCATCAGACTGTGATGCAGGTCTCACCCTGAGGGCAGGAGAGCAGGCTGGATGGGCAGGGCAAGAAGGGAGGATGGAAGCATCTTAGACTGCCCTGCAAGGCAAGGAAGGCTGGCCACAACTGTCAGGGGGTCCACAAGCCAAACACTGGCTACCAGAGGAGTCCCAGGACTCCTAGGAACCACCTGCCTTTTCTCAGGCATTGGCCAGAGTCGCCTGTGGGAAGGAAGTGTGCCCTCAATGCAGACAAGGTGATACATTTCAGAGTGTAGCAGCTGGGCCTGTGCTCACTTAATTTCCCCATAGCTGAAGGTCTGTGAGGCCCATTCCCCTGACTGCCACAAACATTGACTATCGCGGGCTGTGTAGAATAGTAGTGGACAGAATCCACTCTGGGTTCAGGCTGCCTGCTTTTGAGTTCTGGCTCTCCTCTTACCCACAGTGTGACCTCAGGCAAGTGATTTAACCTCTCCATGACCCAATTTCTTCAGTTCTAAAATTTGGATAATAACGGTATTGTCTTCATAGGGTTGTATTAAATTAATCCATGTAAAGCACTCAGAGTAATGCCAAATTCAGAGCAGAAATGCTCAAAGAGGGCTGGCTTTTATTATTAAGTGCCATTTTGGTTATGAGCTATTATGGGTTGTATTGTGCTCCCCACCCCCGCAAAAAGATAGGTTGTAGCATTAATCCCAGCACCTCAGAATGTGACCCTATTTGCTGATGGAATCTTTACAGAGGTCATCAAGTCCAAAAGAGGTTACAAGGGTGATCCCTAATCCAATATGACCTGTTCCTTAGAAAAGGGGGAGACAGACACCCATAGAGGAGAGACAAAGTGAAGAGACAGAGGGAGAAGACAGCCATCTATAAGCCAAGGAGAGAGGCCTGGAACAGATCCTTCACTCATGGCCCTCAGAAAGAAACAATCCTGCCAGCACCCAGGTCTTGGACTTCTGGTCTCCCGAGCTCCAGAAACATGACATGTCTGTTGTGAAAGCCACCCAGTCTGTGATCCTTTGTTCTGGCAGCCTTTATAGACTAACACACTGTCCCTTCTTAAATTCGTGAAATCGTCCTTTCAGAAAGATGTTTGAGTGAGAACACTTGCCACAAGTGGGTGCATTGGCCCATAGCTCTTGTGACATTTTCGCTGGTGGACGTTTCCAGAGTCGGACCCCATCAGGCAGTGCCTCTTTCTTGGCAGCTGCCGATGCCTCCACATGTGGGTCCCCAGCCTGAGGGACAGAGCCGATGCCTCACTGTTATTTTAGACCATGTACAATTTAACCACCAGTGGCAGACTTGGAAACTGACATTTGCCCATAATTACTGTGACCTGGCACCAGCATCACTGGGGAAGGAAAATGGTGAGCTTTATTGGAAGTGGATGCCCCACAGAATGAGCAGATCACAGAATTCAAAATGAAGTTTGCTGTGATGTCACCTGAACTCATCCTGAAACCACAAGGCCAGATTAACTGGGTCCATTCAAGAGATTTGGAGGGACTTTTAAAATGCAACCGGCATCTAATTTCTCCAACCCAAAAAGAATATGATCTTATGTGAATAATTGTCTCGGGGATAGGGGAGGATAGGCAAGAAGGGGGAAAAAAAAGCACATTTCTTTGATGTTCTCTGTGGTTGTCTAAGAATCAGAGCAAGTTAAATGAGCTTTGATCTGAGTTTCAACCAATTTGATTCTTTCCATTATCTAAATGGAACCAGTTTCTCACTGTGCCTCTTATGCTATTTAAAATGAGGATTCGTTGCTACCCTATGTTAGCTAGGTTGGAGACACTTAGGAGATGTCACGGACCTCCAGGGGCTGTGGCTGATCCCTCCCTTTGGCTGGACTGGATGTCTCCTTGGAGAGCCTGTTTGGTCCAAGCAGTCTGTGACCAAAGGGATACATGTGACCGGAGTTGGAGGAGCCTGTTGTCATCTTACAGAACAGCCAAGCCCCTTGAATTCATAAGTACCTGCCTGTCTAGATGGATCATGGGCTAAGAAGCTTGTCCAAAAAAAAAAAGCTAGTCCAAGTGGGATGACTTTTTTAAAAGAAGCTTGATTTTTTTTTTTTTTTTTTTTTTTGCCCCAAAGGTTTTGCAGGGAGAACCAAGGTTGGAAGGCATCCTAGCAATGTTGGATATTTCCAGGATAAAAGAAAATGCTTACAGGAGCAATATCTCTTAGATAAGTAGGTCTGCCCGGGGGAGGGTGAAGCTGTGGGAGCATAACTCTGTTGCCCCTCCCACCTTTCTGTCTCTCCTTACTGGGATTCACCTTGGTAAATTTATTACTTATTTTATCATCTGAAGCCAGAGAGTGGATGAGTAAGATCGACCCCTGTGCCCTAACAGATTTAGGGCAGAGGGTGTGGACTAGGGGAGGGTAAATCATTGGTTCTCAACGCTGGCTGCACATTAGAATCACCTGGAGAGCATTTAAAAAAAAAAAAATGACTTTCCCCGTTGCAGCTCCAGATACTCTGATTTAAAAGGGCTGGGCTGAGCTGGGCTGGGGCTCGGGCAGTAGTAGCTCTTAAATACTCCCCAAGTAACTCTAATGCTCGGTCTGGGTTGAAAACCAGTAACTCGCTTCTTCACCCAAGGCAATGAAGTAGCGACCCAGAAAGATTGTGTCTCTGCCCTTGAGTGCAGCCCGCCTCCCCTCAGCCCCCCGCCAGCTGCCCTCACAGGGGAGAAGCTTCCAGCCATAAAGGGACCCGGCCCTGCTGAGGGACACTGAGGCTGCCCAGACAGGGTCCTTTAGTCTGTTATGGAACCACAACACTCAAAAAATCTGCACAGGCTGCCTTCAGTTTAAGGGCAGGGACTGGGGTGAAAGGGGAGTATGGAACTTGTTAAGCAAGAAGAGAGAGGCCCAAGAGTTTCTGCTAAAAAGGAGGAAGGGAAAAGTGGATGTTGGAGAGCTTGAGTCTAAAGTCAGTCATACGTGTAGAGGCAAGAGCATGTGTCATCCTCTCTGGGAGTCTGAGAGGAGAGAAGCTTTGTGGAGCTGGGGGTTCTATACACCTTCCATCGTGTTCCAGCACCCCACTGACTGAAGGGACAGGTTGCAGAGCTCACAGGTACTGTAATAGAAGTTTCCTTTCTTCTCTTGAGAATACATAGAAGAATGTTATGTCACCTTTGACACTGATGGGTTGGAGTATGGTTCTTTTATGACATCAGTTGCAAGTGGTTTTTCTCTTCTGGAAGTTGAGGAGTTCAGGCCTGTCTGTCATATCCTTTATGCCTTCTGGGGCTGCCCCGGCCAGTTGGGCTTCTGTTCCCCACACTTCAGTGTCTGCAGGGCCTGACTCTCCTTGAAAGGTAGTCCTTCTAGCTTAGCAAGAGATGGTCTGAAGCTGGCTTGGCTCTTAGGTGCGTGGTCTGAGCCTTACCTCCAAGATGCCCTTCCTCCCAATGTGGGATCTCAGTGTACACAAAATCAGTTCATGTCTCAGATGTGGAAGGAGCCATATACGGAAGTCTGTGGATTGCAGCCTTTACTTCTGAATTGCATTTAAGCCCCATCATTGGGAGATAAAACCAGATTGGCTGTTGAGTGCTCAAAGGATTCCTGAGGAAGCGCCTAATCCCACTGCCTTTATGAGTCAGGTCTCTTTAATCCTGGGGCCTCTCCAGCCTTGTGAATGAAGAGAGAGGGCGTCCTTCCATCCTTGTTTGACGTGTGGGAATGTTGGCACCCAGAGTGTGGTAGTAACACCCAAGGTTGATTGGGGAAAGGAGTTATATTTTCTCACATACCTTTTGTTTCTGGGGGGTACTTCCTTCTAACTTATCTGGATAGAAAATTTGAGTGAGAAGTGTTTTTTCCATCTGCCATGTCAAGGCTGTCTACCTCACATGGAGTCACCACAAAGAATTGCATGAGGCCCTCCTCGCAACCCTCCACGTCACAGGGAGAGAGACTGACCCACCAGGCCCCACACCAGGGCCCTGCAATTCTCCCAGGGGTTGCTACTGACCCCCCATCCTGTCTGAAGTGGGGCTGAAGGCTAGAATGCGCTCTCAAGAGAAAACTGGGGCCTGGCTGCTGCTTTTGCAAAAGCAAAAGACTTTCCATCCAGGAATCATGACTTGAAAGTCAATGCATTTCTTAAAGCTGGTTGGAAGAGACATTTGGGAGTAATCAGAAGCTATAGAAGAGTGGGGGTGCAGTTTTGAAACTGCCAGGAGCTAATTTTCTGGAGGAGATGGAATTGGCTTTGCTAAATTGTTGGGCTCCTGTTGGCAGCTCTTCCCTACACTCAGGCCACAACTTCAGAGAGGAGGGAAAAAAAAAAAAAAAAACAAGAAACAAACAAACAAACAAATCCCCACATGTAAATGACAGCTCTGGAAAGGGTATGGGCCAAGGGGTGCCACCCGAAGCAGAAAGCCACTCTGTACTTCTGCTTTCTGGTAGTCAGATTCATGTCCCACTCAGTCTAGCCACGTAGCCCTGAAAGGCTTTGGAGTCTGGCCTAGACAGATTGCCTATTCCCTTTGTCTGTTTCACTTCTCCTCCCTCATACCTCAGCTCAAGCCTGAAGCTCTCAAGAAACCTACTCCTGGGGGGTGCCTGGGTGGTACAGTCTTGGGTTAAATGTTGGACTTTCAATTTCATTTCAGGTCATGATCTCAGGGTCCTGAGACTGGGCTCCAGGTTCAGTGCTTGTCCCTCTCCCTCCCCCGACTTGCTCTTACTCTCTCACACACACTCTCTCTCTCAAATAAATAAATAAAATCTTAAAAAAAAAACACAAAAACCTGGCCTGACCAGGCTCAGCTCCCCATAATTGTCATTGCAAGAGGGGCCTCTCTTTCAAGAGCCCAAGCAACCGTTACAGCTTTCCTTTACTGTGTCTTTCTTTCAGTAGACTGGTTCACACAAGGAATCCTGGACCTGTGTCTGTCTCTGCTGACAGTTTTGTCCCCTCCATTTTACCCAGTGTCTAACATGCAGTAGGTACTCAATATTTCATCAACTTACTGCTTATGGTAACATTGGTGTGCATGCCTACACTTTATGAACTCTTTCTCCCTTAAAAATGATGCAGTTTTTACAACTGAGATGCATATCAACACTACCCCCCCCCCACCACACACAAAAACATGCACATGCCCACCTACACACACTCATTATAGTCTTGCCAGCACTGATCTCTCCTCTGTGGGTGAGGATGGGCCATTAATGGGGCCATAGAAACTGCCTTGGGACATTTTACCAGACCAGCCAGCCCCTATCAATGTGGTCTTTCACTACTATTCTAAGCCTTAGAGTCAACCAGTAACCCTGTGGGTCAGAATAAGAGTGGAAAAGGAAATGGGCTCTGGGGAAGTAGAAAGGGATATCAAACCACAAGCCTGTGCTTTGGGAATGAGAAGTATTAAAATAAATCCTTAAGGATCTAATCTCATCCTTGAAAACATTATTCGAAAACCATATAGGTCTCCGACAAATGTGGGATCCATCTCTAGTTATTAAAGTCATCTGCTGGTCATTTAGGGAGGAACAACTCCAGTCTGTGTATTCCGGGTCATTAGGTTAAAGGCATAAGCAAACAAATGCACTTGGAGTTGGGCCACAAACCATCTCCAGACAGTGGGACCTCATAGAATTGGCTACATCCACAGCCTCCTGGGAGGGAGGGAGCAGCAGAAATGCCATTAGTAGCTCCATGCAATTATCTCAAATGCCTGGGGAGGGTGGTGGGCTGAATGGGGCTTGTTGGAACTCAAGTCATATAGACCAGATTGAGGCTAGCTCCACAGTGTACAAAGTGGACTGACTCAGGCAAATTACTTAATCTTACTACCCCCATTTTCGTGATGTGAAGTAAGAATGATAATGGTCTCTATCTGGTAGAGCTGGAGTGAGAATTAGTGAAGGAAGCCATGTAAAACACTTGGTCTAGCACCAATGGAATGGAATGGTCTAGGAAATGCTCAATGGTTACTAGATATTAATACTATTTTCAGAAGGGACAGGTCAGAAAAGAAAATCTGTACATTTCAAAACACCCAAATTCACCTCTTTGCAAGTGATTACATAATGAAAGTCAGTACTCTTCTATTATATATCTCCTTTCATTAAAACATCTTTCCTAAAATATGCTCACCATCCCAGTGCCCACTGCTTCCACCCACCCCTTGCTTTCTCTCAGGTTCCATGGTAAAAGAGGTCTAGTTACATGTTTTCAAAGCTGATTTTTGCCTTGAAATTTTACATTTAAGAGGATTGTTAGTAAGGAACATTTTGGGTAGTTTGGATATCATGAGTCAGGAGAAATTTGAGTTCACAGGGTTACTCTCCTTTGCACTATTGAAAATTCCAGCAGTTCATGAGAAAATCTGTTTAAAGGTATATTCAGGTCTGGAGAGACTAAAAGCATATTTTCTCTAAATGATATGTCTTTTAGGACATTCCTTAAATGATTTGCTTTGTTTGAGGCTCTTTTAAGAAACCACATGTAATTATGTTCAAGTATTCAGAAGGTTAAGCCTCAAACTCACAAATGCCAAGAAATTCAAAGTTCTGATTGCCACCCCATCTCTAATTCAGTGAGCGGGCCTTTGTTCCTTCCCTAAAGCATGATGCCTTCAGAAAAGAATGTGAGCTTCAGTGTCCATGGCTTTTGGCTTCTCTCTGTAGCATTCCTTTCCATTATTCGGGAAGTCTTTTGATATTAATCAATTTAGTAATATTCGTAAACAGTCCTGTCTAGGGGAAAAGGCGCATACATATTTTAAGACAGTCACTACATGCTAACGACAGAGTGTTTTGAGGTTTTTCAAAGTCTAAAGATGGATCAGGTCTAAAAAAGATTCTGAAACCTAGTTCTCAAGGGTTTATTATTACTTATTTTGACTAACTCCTAACATGCATACTCATGCCTCCTGCGTGCAGAAATACTGCTCTTGTTAATCATGAGCTAGATCTCCATTGAATTCCATATTCTTCCAATTTTTTCAGACCACTGAGACCCCAGACATTATTCTTTCCTGCAGTTGCTTAAATTATCAACCAGCATATAAAGCAGAAGCTGAAGGAAGTAAGGACATGACTAAAGGAAATCAGACTTTACATAATTGTGATTTGCAATTAAAGACAACATATGTAACTGTGTTTCATGACCAGTCTCTGCTGGATTTTCTTGAGTTTTGGGTAACCAGGGACTGCCATATGAAATGGAATGGAAAAGCAAAGAAAGCCCGATAAGAAAAGAGAATCATCCATGCATTCAGCAAATAGTTAGCAATGTCTAGTCTGGACCAAGTACTATTCTAGACACTGAGGATACATACAAAAATACTTGCTTTTGTTGAGCTCATTGTATGTTGGGAAACAGATGATAAATGTATGTGTATGGCGTTTTGTTGTAAAGTGTATGCTATGGCAAGTAGAAGAGATAGAGGAGAAAAATACAATGAAGAAGAGGGATAGAGAGTTCTGGGAGCAGAAGACAGGTGACTACAATTTATAACGAGATGGTCAAGGGAACCCCACTAGTATCTGAGCAAAGACCTGAAAGAATGGAATGAATGATCCATGTGGATATCTAAAGGGAAAAAGCATCCATAGCTGCCATAGAAACCCCAAAGAAGAGGCCAGCACATCCAGAGGAAGGGAGAAGTCAGAGTCACAGCATTTAAGGTCAGGGAGGAGAGAGGGATGGTATAAATTGGGTATCATGGGCCATTTGTAAGGACTTAGACTTTTATTCTGAGTGAGATAGAGCCATTGTCATATTGTAAGCAGAGATGACAGGATCTGACTTTCACTTTAAATAAGATCCCAGGATGCTGTGTTAGGAATGGGCTGAATGGGGGCAATGGCGGAAGCAAGGAGACCAGTGAGAAGGATGTTCAAAGTTTGGACCAGAGGTCTGAGAAGCAGCCAGATCCTGAATCATTGAAGGAAGAATTCATGAGACTTGCTAATGGATTAGATGTAGGAGTGTGAAAGAAAGACAGGAGTCAAGAATAACTCCAAGATTTTTTGGCTTGAGCACAAAAGGATGGAATTGTCATTTTTTAAGATAAGAGAGTGGGAGGGGGGGTGAGGATTTGAAGATTTATGTGTTAGGCCTGAGATGCTTATTAGACATCCAAATGGAAATGTTGAGTAGGTAGTTGGAGAGAAAAATCTGCAATTCAAGGGAAAAGTCCAGACTTGACTCATAGTTTTAGGTTTTACTCAGCATTTGGATGATGTTTAGACCCATGAGACTGACTGAGAACTCAGGTAGTGAATGTGGTAGAAAAAAACCATTCAAGAGCTGCCCCCTGTGGCATTGGCAAGTATATAAAGATGCCACTCTGGACAGTTGTGCTATTCATAAATGTCTCAAGTCTGTATGGTTCAGAAAACCACATTTTTCAAATCAAGTAATCTAACGTTGTCTTTCTCCGCATGTTCTCATCTGAAGTGCTCCTCTAATGAAATAGTGCTTAACACTGAAATTATAGATAACTCTGAGGTTTTCCATCTCCTTTGTACTGAAGGAGTCTTTAGTACTGACTTTTAGAAGCAATTTCCAAAAGCTCCTTTGGCAGTGACTAGGCTAGTGCCACATAGCCAAGCAAAGACACACATCCAAACATATTTTCTGTTGTGTATATGAAGGCAAGGGGCACTGCCCAAAGCCAGGAGTGCAAATGCCAATTTTGTGTTTCACTAGGAGGTAGTGTATTAATTGTCTATTGCTGCATAACAAATTGTCCCCAGAACTTAGTTGCTTAAAACAACTGTTCATTTCCTCATAGTTCTTATAGGTCAGAAATCTAAGCGTGGTTCAGCTAGATTCTCTGACTCAGGGTCTCCCACAAACTATAATCAAGGTGTTGGTTAGAACAGTGGTCTGAAGACTCAGCTGGAGAGTGATGTAAAATTGGTTAAAAGCCACCTCAGCTCCTTGACTCATGGGCCTCTCCGGCTTAACTGATTAGAGAAAACTTGTGAGAAATCCAAAAAAAAAGAGCGTTAGCAAGGTAGTGTAAGCAAGATGCTAGTCACAGCCTTTTGTAAACCAGTAACAAAAATGGCATCCCATCATTTTTATTGTATTTTATTCATTAGTAGCAAATCAACAAGCATTGTCTGTATTTAAGAAGAAGGAAGTTGTCAAGGGTGTGAAAACCAAGAGGCAGGAATCATGAGGGGGCATTCCAAGAAGTCTGTCTGCCACAGATCCCATGGGTAATTTTAAACACCAACAAACATAGATTGACACCATGACTTTCAGTAGGTAGAAACATTTTCTAATTCAAAAGTACCACTTGTTTTTTGAACTCAGTAGCAACAACCTAATATTTATTAAACTGTGGATTGTAACTCCTTAGTAAGTCATGAAATGAATTTAGCGGTCATGACCAACATTTTCTTTTAATAAAATAAAGTAGAAATGATCAGAGGAACATGGCACATAAAAAAATCTAGAAGATGTACTAGGTTGTGACATAAATAATATTCTTTTTGAGGATCACGGTCACAATTCGTGATTTCCATAATATCATTAAAAGTGAGTGGCCCACCAAACATATTTTGGGAAAACAGCCACCTCCACACAAGGCAAAAGAAAGAATGTCAAGAGCAAAGAAACCCCAGTGCACTCAGGTGAGCTAAATAAGCGTGCACTTGCCAGTTCATGCTTCTAGGTCCCGGTTCTCTCCTGGGGTCTGTAAAGAGTAATTAATAAGAGACTGTAAAACCCTGAACAGACATGACAGATATGACATCTTGCCTCTGCAGAGGCAAAGCAGACGCACCATGAACTAATGAAAATACCCTGCGCAATCCTACCCGTCTTGAAAGGTCAAAAGAGAGATTTTTCCCCCTACAAAAAACCAGCTGTGAGTGCCTCAAAACAGTAGGCTTGCTCCAGACAGATGAGGCCATTTTTCAACTGGAGCGCCCCCTTCCCTGTCTAAGGAGACAGCCCCCAGAGACAGGCACGTTTCTCTGCCATAGATAGAATGCAGTCAGTCCTTCCCCCAAGGCCGTGACCATTCAGAGCCTGGGATCAGGTCACTCAGCACTTTTGCCTCCTCCCCATCTGCAGCTCCAGGCCTGTCCAAATGTCCAGGAAGCTCCAGTATTCGCAGTGATGACCAGTAGGTAGAAAACAAAAGACTGGCCAGTTTAATTGCTGCTTTCATCTTAGATGCCCCTTTTAAGATCAGCACTCAGATTCGGCTGGGGAGATAGCAAAGCAGAGTCTTCATCTCTCATCCACCCTTATCAGCCAGACAGCAAACAAGCCAAGTTTCGGTTACAGAGTCCAGATTTGAAAAAGACATCGTATGCCTGATGTTTCACATTTTCCACAGTGCTGCACTGCAGATCTTCCTGGTTTCATGTGAGAGTGCTTCAGAACTCATGAAACCAAAGCCAGGAACTGGTGAGACACGCTAAAAGTCAGGACGTCTTGGCAGTGTTGACTTTGGGGAGGATCGGAGGTTCGGTTAACAGCATGTGAAACTTATTAACATTGGGTTTGGAGGAAAAAGGCAAGGAGAAAGGAGGAGAGACAGAGGTAGAAGGGCTCAATTCGTGGTTTTAGTCAAAGCTTTAGGCTCCTCTAATTCCTAGAGATGAAAAGAGTTAAGCATTTCAGAGGTTTTGCTTAAAGTGAATTTGGATGTACTTCTGCATTTTCATTTAGCATTTAATATCCATAGTCTAAACAATTTCGTTTGAAGTTGGATGATGAGCCAAAAACTTATTGTTCTGCCCTTCTCATTTGTTATAGATATATAATCACAGTGTAGCCTGAATGTTAAACAGTGTTTGCTGATATAGTATGTTATTAATTAGTTAATTCAGAAATAGCTTTGACATTAACTTGAGGATAATGTGTATGTCTTAGACCAACTAGATGTTCAGAAAAAAAGGATATTTCTACTTCTCTGAAAAATGAGCCACGTTCTTGAGAGCTTTTTACGTGATAAAATCTGAGAAGCACTACATGAGGTTTATTTTTTTGCCATGAAGTATGATGGAAGACCAAGTTACCCTTAGATTTATAAATATCTGAATTAGCATCCTCATAAATGGCTATTTGTGGTCTCATCAGATAAACAAACATATGCAAACAGGAAAGACTGTTTCTCCTTAAGTTTTTGGGCCCCTTTCTTAAAGTGTTCATATTTAGATGAAGGTTAGATTTCTATTTAGGTTAAAAGTTTATTTAGAGTCTAATTAGATTTAGAGTAAGGAGATAATTAGATTTGGATTAAGAAGCAGGTTAAACATAGCTTATTTAGTTCTATCAGGTAGGAATGCTTTGGGCTGCAACAAAAAGCAAGCCCAGATAATGCAGGCTTAAACAAGTAGGGGTCTACTTTACCCACATAATAGGGATTTCTAACATAGGCCATGTCCAGAGCTGGTCGCTATGTTAATGAGTACATAGGCTCTTTTTACCATCTGCTCTGCCATTCCTGGGGCATCGGATGATTGCTCCACTATTGTAAGATGGCTCTACGTCTCCACCCATCACATCCACACTCCAGGCCTGAAAAATAGGAGATGTTGACATTAGCACCATCTGTCTCTTTTATCAGGAGTGCCAACAACTGAACAGAAGGTCTTCTGCTTGTATCCCATTCTTTCCAGCTCGGCCTCATGGCAAAGCCTAGCTTTGAGGGCAGCTGAAAAAGCAAGTATTTAGCTTTTCCCTTTGTTAGAATGAGGCAGTCATTGGGGAAGGGCCTGGGAGTGGATGTTAGGCCAGCAGAAATCCATTAGCAGAAACGCCGTTGACCTGGGAAAGAGCAGCTGTTAAATCAGCTCCAGACACCAAGGCCTGGAGCTTCACCCAGGACCTTTTTATCCCCCACATAGAGGACAGAGGTTTGCATCCACATAGTTAGAAATACAAGTAGCAATCTGGGTTTTCAAAGGCCAGTGGGGAAGTTTGGTCCTGATTCTGTATTGTATGGGATACTAACTGCTGTTTAGTCTAAAGATGAAGACACAGTGCTACAAGTTTCAAGTTATATAAGTTATAAACCAAATGTGCTTTTAAAAAAAGAAAAGAAACCAAGTGATGTTTATTTTAATGATTATGTGAAGCAAAGAAGATTGACATGTTTTCAATGAGACCTCGTTTAAACCATGATGTTTCTTATAACTGTATGCACTCATTCATTCAAATATCAACTCATTCATTTAATCAGCCAACTCAGTCACTCAAATATTTATTGCCGGTTTTTTCGGGTACTGGTATAGGCACTGAGGATACAGTGATGAGCAGCAGTAGGCCTAGTCCCTGCCCTCATGTTAAATTACAAACATAATTAGTATTCTAAAATCAAGCCTGCGGAAAGGAGCAGGGATGAGTCAAAATCCGATATATCAGATATATGCAGAATCCTGGGAGATCATCAGGACCTAATCAGGTAAAGGGGGAAGGGAAGAGCAATCTCCAGAGAGGAATACACTCTTTCAGAACATAGAACCAACCAGTACCGCAGCATAATTCAGACTTTGAAAGAGATTCACTGAAGAATATTCCAACTCATTTGGGGGATGTTTATTTTTACTATACCTAATGATAAAAATGAGACTGTTATGTTAAAATAAATAAATAAAAATATGAAATTTTTTTTACCCTGTCAAAAAATTTTAGGCCCAGCTGGGTGGCTCAGTTGGTTAAGTGTCTGCCTTTGGCTCAGGTCATGATCCCAGGGTCCTGGGATTAAGCCCAACCTGGGCTCCCTGCTCAGTGGAGAGTCTGCTTCCCCTACTCCCTCTATGTCTCCCCCTGCTCGTGCTCATTTTCTCCCTCTCTCAAATAAAAAAAAAAAATCATTTAAAAAATTTTATAAAAAGATCACATTTTTAACTCAGACGGATGTCTAACTCACTGAAGATGAAAACTATTTCATTTTAAAGGTGCTACCTATAAAGATGTGGTTCTCTAAGACCTTATTTATATTTTAAGCGTGAAATGAAAATAAGTCAATGAGTTAATATCAGGAGGTTTGCCTTGAACCTAGTGTTAAGGCCTTCAAAAGGGAGAGATTCATTTCAAAGTCAGTATTGGTCTTAAAACCTAACAAGTTAGGACTTCTTACTGGGGCCACTATGGGCATCTCAATAATTATGTAGTTACTTTTGCCTGCTTGTGTTCATGCTTTTAATAGCATGTTTGTTTAATAGCAAAATAGAAACTTTAGACTCTTAATAAATGAATAATAACTTATTGATCATTATGTGATAAGTATACTAAAACCTAAAGAACACATGAGTCTGAAAGTATGGATAGAAGGGGAGAAGTTTGGAGAATTAGAAAAGTATTGGCTTAAGTATTAGAAGAATGGAATTGCAGCAATCTGAAAATACAGAAGTTATATTTTAGAAAATGGAAGTGAAGGAGACCAGTGGGAAATGAGAACAGAGTTGACAAGATTGTGAAGGGAATAGATAAGGAAAGGTGAGGGGACAGAGAAGGGAGAGGGGACCTGGAAGGGGGCAGTAATGAAGAAGGATGACACCAAATTGCTTTGGCCAGTGACTGTTTTCATTTGGGAGCTTGGGATCAGCGGCACCAAGGGACCAAAGTATAGGGTTAGGAGGACTCAAACGACCATCCTAAACAGTAGTCTCGGTGGAGCTGCGCTCTTGTTTTGGTGCTGCGTAAAGTCAGTACTTCTGAATCTACTCAGCCTGACGGCCTCACATAGAGCAGAGCTGACTTTTCAGAAGGACAGGCTATAAATCTGGGCAGAAATCTGTTGTCACCAGCTGGTTCACGCTGTAGGCCTGGACAGCAAACTTAAAGAGTGAAGCCACCCCCGTCTCTAACCCATGATACCCCCAACTCCCTGACACAGACCAAGGGAGAAGAATGCCCTTTTCTAAGAGTTTGAGGCTTTCAAAGGCTCATTTCAAAGTTTCAGTGAGGTCTTGTATTATTGAACTGCGCATGGTCAGCAACAGATCAATTTCTATTTCCTTCAGGTTTGAAGAACATAACTTGGAAGAAAGAATAAGGAGGGAATAGGGAATGAAATCTAATTCCTACGTGGCAGAGAGGAGGTCATGCAAATTCTAGGCAGTTAGGAAAATACTTCCTCTTTTAGCCTCTTTTAACCTCTACTGCATTTAAGAATGAATGTGTGATCTTGAAAGTCCTATTTGTGTGTGTTAAAACCATTAGTAGCTATATAGGAAATCAGAAAGCTATGGATCTTGCTTACATTGGTGGGGATACCTCCATGTAGCCCAGATGAGTGATTTCTGAATGAATCTATGAGACTTACAACACAAAGTTTCCCTCTGGAAAGATGTAAGGAGTGCCCAAGCCCATCAGACACTATGCAGCTTGAATACCCCTCAAGCCTCAGTATGGATTGAACAACACAAAGTTAAGGAAATACACACTTCAAGAAAGATTTTCCAAAAAGTGAATGAATATTAACAAGCAGATTTTATCATGGAGGTTCTCTAAGAGATGGGCCCAGACATGAGGGTAGACCTAAGTTATCTATTCCTTGTTAACTCCTTGGAGACTCTTCATTTGGAATCTGGACAGAATCATGCCCATAATGTAGTCTTAAATGCATTTCTTCACATATTTTTATTTCCTCCTGTTCTCTCAGTCTTTCACAGAATTTGGTGAATCCACACAAATGTGGATCATGCTTTTGTTAAGGGAAGTAAAAAATGGAGCCTACTCTGTATTCCCCACTCTCTCCATGGAGACCCCGTGGAGATAGCAGAATTACAACATTGAAACACCAATCCATTATCCAAACCCAAGATCTTTAACAAGGGGAGTAATGACCCTCAGTGAGGCTAGAAAAGACACACTTATTGAGATGAAGGTAGCTTTTGGGGGACAATTTGAGTTGATCTAACCTCCCTTTCCCAAGTATACCAGAGGAAAGCTATCTTTAAGGGAAAGAGAAAATTGATGTTTGGTGTGACCTTTTTAAGACAAGGCTACCAATGTCTTGATGTTCCTCCCATTGAGAAATGGGGTTTATGTCTCCTTCCCATGAATCACAGTTGCTTGGGCTTGCTTTGACCAATGGAGTATGGTGAAAGTGATCTATGACTTTGAAGATTAGGTCATGCAAGATCATGGGAGCTTTGCCTTGCTTACTGGCTTACTCTTGGAATTCTGAGCCATGCAGAGAGGCCATGTGTAGGTGCTCTGGTTAACATTCCCAGCTGGGCTCACCCTCACAGTCACCCCAGCCCGGGGAATCAGTCATTTTTGCATCAAGAAATCTCCACGTGATGCCAGCTGTTGTAGTCAGTCCCACATGAAATCCCAGATATTGTAGAGTAGACACAAGCCCATGCCCACTGTGTTGTATCCAACTTCCTGCCCCACAGAATCTGTGGATATCATAAGATGGTTGTTGCTTAATGCCCCTCACTTTTGGGATGATTTGTTAGGTAATAATAGAGAGCTGGAACACTTGGGTTACAAATAGGATTTAACTACCTACCTTCTGCTAGTTTGCCATGGTTCACATCCTCGGCTCTATTGTTTATTCATGCCCTAGTAAACTGTGCCTGTCTTAGCCATTGTGTCCTGTAACAGTACTTGCTAAGGGCAATTTGATTGTATCAATTTACAGTGAAGTGTGTACTTTTCAAAAATTATGTTAATAGGACTTCAAGTCAGGCTTTTGAAGAGAAGAATTAGTATATGGGTGACACCAAACGTTCAGAAAGCCTGGCATGTCCATAAAACCCTTAAAAGGGTTACTTCGGTAAAACCAACCCAAGTGAACCCTACTGTTTTGACTAGTAGTTGTTAAATCTGGAACAAGTGCCTGATCTGAGAACAGCTAACAGCAAACCTTAAATTGGCTAACAGTCTATAAACTCGGGATGGCCAAGAGGAATAATGATGGTTAACTGTTCCAATACAGTTCTCTCTCTGGGAGCATCTGGACTCAACGGAGACAGACAGGGTTGGGGGTATTGGTAGTAGAAGGTAAATAACTATGTGAAGAAACATGGAGAAAGCAAAAACGTAAGTCCCAAGGTAATAAGAACCATCTGAAAGAGACACCAGAGTAAACTAAAGTCATGAGTCACCAGAATCCATAAAATAAAGAAAATGGGGGGAGGGGCAGATCAGTTAATGGTGTCCAGTGCAGTGGAGAAAGTAGGAAAATGGCACTAAGAATCAATGAGTGCCAGTTTCAAAGGGGCTTGAAAGACAAACTGGTTTTTATCTAGGGACCAGGTTTTTATCTAGGGACATAACTCTCAATATAAAATTGTTCCTATGGAAAAATTAATTTCTGTTTGATCATCTGATAATAGGGTGTTTTATGATACTACTTCTAGGTATAAAGCACACACTGTATTTGTTTCCTACACATTTTCCTGCTCAGTAAAATGACACTGTCCAAAGGCTTTAGTGTGGGCTTGACAAGATGCTACAGGCACCCTTGAGCCCTGTCTCATTGATATCACTGCCAGAGCTGAAATTCCACAGAGCGGTAAGTTCCCAGGAAACACTGGCTACGGCCACAGAGTCCTGGCCCCACATTCTCACACAGCAGCTTCCTTCATCTGCCCCTGTTTGGTTTCTGTAAACCCAGAGTAGGACTGTCACAAAGTGGCCAAGGAAGGGCCACACAAGCCCCTGGACGAATTCCTCAAACCTATCCCACAATGATAGTCAACAGTCAGCAGAAAAGAGGTGGAAAAATTTCACGTAGCCAGTCAATTCCATATCGATGTCAAGACCCAATAATCACCAGAAAAGTCTGCTACGGACACACTTAGAGAGGGAGGCCACACAGTTCTGAGATTGTATTTGCCCTGAACTGAGCTCACTCTGATGCCTCAGAATACATACCAGCTCATCTCTAATTATTTCCCCCAAGTAATCCATAAAATAACATTGGCTTTTGACCAACAGCTGGAGGATGGTGCTCATAGAGGCCAATCTGGAGCAAAGAAATCCATTTCCTACCCTGAGCTCCACATTCCAGTAAGTGTTGGAGAGAGCCTGGGCCTTTCCCAGAGGATGCCCCAACAAGAAACCCCACCCATGAGTGGCCTCCTCCCCGTTGTAACTCACAGAGACCCTGATTCCACACAACAGTACTGGGCCAACTTCCTGCTCACTGTGGACCTGGGCATAAAGTAAACAATGGGGCCTCTTTTAATAGCATCCTGTTGTTTGGCAGTCATACACCCCTCCTAAAAGAAACCAGCCCCTCAGTGTGAGGACAACACAGGGTTTGTCTATAAATGCTTAGTTAATGGATAGGAATTGTTTGCCTAGACACGCTCTTAACCAAACTGGCAGCTTCACATGAGCAAGAAAAAGAAGATTCAGAGCAGAACCAGTGCTGTTGAGTGGGTGCCTGGAAGCTCGGGCAGCAGAAATGTTCCGTGCTCCCCCGCATGTCACGTTTCCATGAAGAAAAACACGATTTCGTAACAACAGATAGGTGCCTCAAGAAATAAAGTAGGGTGGGCCCTGAAAATCCATCTGCAATACTGAGGATTAGCAGTGATTAGGAGGAACCCAGGAAGGGCCAGTTCATGTTTTGGACAAACAAGGGGATTGACAGGTGCAGTCAGTGTTGTGTATACACCGTGGTGGAGAGGGAGACGGTGGCTTCCCTCCTGCCCCAGGGTTAGTAACGTGAGATGTCCTTCTAGGCGTGACTGACATTTGTCGTTCTGTCCTTTGGCAATGGTGCTCCCTTTACGAATGTCCTTGGAGGAAATACAAACCTTCTCCTGGTTTTGACTGCTCTCGTGGACCCTTTGCCCTGCGTCAGTCCTGGCAAGGTGGTGCATGTTGCAGGTATTGTTTCACAGCTGTGACCTGAAACTTAACTGCCTTGTCCTCACGGAGCTGAGGAAGAAGTCACACTGTAAGCCTGTAACTTTTCCAGGGCTTGAGCCAGTGCAGAATGTGGGGGGCTGAGGGTCCTGGTGCTGTGTGCATGCTCTCGGCCACCACCTGCTTTGCCTTGGGAAGGAAGCTCTAAACCCATGCTCTGAGGAGAAGGCACCTGCCCTCTGTCACGAGGGATTATGTGGCACACCCTCCCTCAGAGGACAGCAGTGCACCTCTCTAGGTGAGGGGCATTTGAGGACTCCCAGTATGGAGGTTACAACCCCTCAGCTCTCTCTGAAAGGAGAATTCCTGATGGGAAGAGCCCAATGTACGCATCCATCCCAACTGCGGTTTACTTAAGGGATTTCCTGCCAGGAAGCTTCTGCTGCTAAAACACGGAGCTATGTTCTAGAAAGAGGACCATGACTTGGCCTTGAGTGCTTGTTCGTGGCAACCACCTTAGGGTCAGACGAATCCCTCTACTTTTTCTTCTTCCTGCTTCCTTGCTAGCAAGGGCTGTTGTTCTTAAACTTTGTATTCAAGGCAACATGCTGTGTGGTGCGTTCTGCAGACTGTGCCACTAGAAGAAAGCCAAAACTGCTGTGAGACTGCTCCCTGCTTTCAGGCATGCCGCCTGGCCACCCTCACTCCTCATACCTGCACAACCCTCTCCCACGACCTGAGCACCATCTTGTCTGCCCAATGTCTGTGACTTGAGCAGGCCACCTCCATCTTATTTTTAACTTAGTAACCATACCATCTGCATTGACAATTAACAGTGAAGGGGAATTCTTTGGCAGTTGAGGTAGCACCCTAAAGCAGGTGGTTAAGACCTCCGAGAATAGATGCTTTGGGCAGTTGACCTAAGAGAATTATGTTCTCTGTGTAAGAAGAATGAAATGAGGGAAATGAAGGAGTAAGAAAATGCCATGGCTGGGGACAGAAGCAGGAGACCGGATCTTACAGCATCAAATCCCTATCACTTTGGCGTGAGAAGGAGGAAATGAATCACTGCTGGATAGTGCACATAATGTGAAAAATTCTGGTTGTTTCCTGCATGTGATTTGATTCTCATTCTGGCCCAGCTTCCCTCATGGGAACCCTGGCCCCGAGAGCTTGCCACTGATTCCCAAGCCTCAAATAGACTTCAGGACATAACAATGGACCTGAATGAGGCAGGGTCTCTGTTGTCAGATTGTCAGAGTGAACCCCATTGAAACAAAACAAAACAAGACAAAACACCCTCAACATTTCCATGGTTAGGATACAGCCCTGAAAGTAGTTAAGATCAAATCCTGAATCCTCTCCTAGCACCCACGCCTCTAATTATGTTCTTATATCCTGATGCTGGGCGAAGGATTTTTAAAAGCTCTCAGATCAATTACTCAGACCCATTTACATTGAAAGGGCCATGAGCTCAATCCTAGGACAACAAGTAAGTGGACTTGTTTCTCTGTCTCAGCTCTTACAGTCCCTGCTTACCAGAGAGAAGCTTGTCACTGGCAGGGGTGGGTAGCTCATCACAACTGACTTGACTGCAACTGACTGCCAGATATTTTATGTACATGATATCAAATGCTTCCAGTGGCCCTTGGAAGTTGGTGTGTCTACCTCAATTTTGCATATAAAGAAATAGGTTCAAATAGGAGTCTACCTTCCAGTCATAAGTTAAGATGTCCAAGAGCAGGGAGACAAAGATGCTTGTGAAAGCGCTTCATTAAGAGAAGTTCCCAGGAAAAGTGGTAAGGAGCTGGCAAAGTGGGACCAAGAAGGGAAGGGAAGTAGGCCAATGAAAGGAGCAATGTCAGGAAGGTCTTGAAAGTGAGCTCTAAAGACAGTATTAGAGTCTGCCTGGTCAGAGATGAGAGAGCAGAGTATATGCCTGACCCAGTTAGTTTCCATCTAAGGGCAGCCCCCAAGGGGAGGTAAACTCCCAGGTATCTTTCTGCTCTGCTGGCGCATTGTTCCAGTAATCTGAAGGAGAACAAAGATAGAGGGGCTGGCCGCTGGGAAGAAAGCAGACTGAGAGCCAGTGCTTGCAAATGGTAAAGGGATCCAGGGATGATGTGGAGCCCACACTTCTCTGCGGAGACATACCCTTGTTGGGGACATAGTTACAAAGCTGTGGGCCTTCTGCCTCTGGTGGTGGCCATATTGGGCCTTGGCTACAGCACCATAATGCTCTGGGCTGGGCACTGGCAGGGTCTGTTCTAATGCTGCTGCAGGGAAAGGGGAAAAATCTGTTTCTCTCCATGCCCCATGGCTACAAAGAACCTCAATTTTAAGCTTGTGCTGATAGCAGAGATAAAATGAGGGAATGGAAAGATGTCATCATTAAGTTTTAAATTCACAGATCCAGACTGTCCTGAATGCGCTATAAATCAATTAATTTCTATGTTTTTGTCTTGTAATTAGCACATTCATACTGTGGGACACTTCCTTCTGTGATGGGACATATTTGATCTATTTTCAGAATTTTATCAATAGATTATGAAGAGATATGAATAGAATGTAGCCATCATTTGAATTGTAATAGTAATGGTATTCTTATAATAGTCCTGATTATCAATGTTTAAAGTTACATTATGTTGCCATAAAATTTTTGATATCTCACATCAGTCAGATATTTTTTAATCAGGTTTTTGTTCTGTACGAAAATCAACATACTACCATCTCTTATTAAAAGCACCATTTTCTTAAACATAAATATACAAATATGCCACAGTTTTGCTGACTTGCTGTGGCATTTTTATTTGTTAACATTTTGGAAACTACAATGTGAAAGGAAGTCTGAGCTTCTCTCAAATCCAGGGAAAGCTGCAGATAAAGGAGTAATGACACACAGCCATGGGACAGCCACCTTCCCAGTCAGAGAAGAAAAACCAGCAAGATGTCTGTCTCAGAAGGAGGGTGTCCCAAATCCGTGCAAACGGCCATGAGCCAGTCTCTTCAGGAGCTGTCAGGAAGTGTGGGGAGGTAATGTGTTCGGTAAATGTTGGCTGACTAAATGGAAGGACGAAGCACCCTATAGACCCAGGGACTGGGGAGATAGTTCCAGATGAGGCATAGAACTTTTGAATCAGTAGAGGCTGAGGCAGGAGCCCGAGCTATGGGTTAAAAGGCAGCACAAAGTGGGTCCTGCTGCAGCCTGGAGAGCCTCCAGCTGGGGGCCTCCCCCGGCTCCAGAACTGTGCACCTCCGTCTCCACACCCACCTCAGGGGGTCTGCCTTAACACCCAGGCTCTGCCTCCAACCTCAAGGCTAGAGGGCCAGACAGTCTGAGGGGAATGCTAGTGTGCCTTATACATTATTTATGGCAGTGGTCTCCAAACTTGCACTTAATCCTGTGTATTTTTCCTAAATGATTTCAAATACATCCTTAATGTCTGCAGAACAGAATCTTGACCCAGATCTTTCAGTTGTCGGCTGACGAGGTGAAAAATGTGTTATTTTTCCCCAGAGGGTTGTATCAGATTCACTTAATTTCAGTTTTTGGCTCAGCACAAATCACTGCCCACCCCACCCCCACCCCTCCAGGCCCCAAATGAGTGTGAAACACTGTCCCAGGTGCTGGGATCCAAAGATGGGTAAGACCGACTCCCTGCCTTCCAGAAGCTTACAGTCCAAGAGCGGAAAGAGCCCAAACATGCAAAGCAAGGGTAGAGGGGCTGGGGCAGATGAGTAAATGCAAGGATTAATGTAGATCACAGAGGCCCCTCAGGCTAGAGTGCAGCTCGTTTCAGTCAGCTTTAAAAAGATGAAATATTATCATCCTAACCACCTGATCTACTAAGGGAAGTGGAAATTTCCAAGTCTAAGGGCAAAATCTCCTAAGGTGCAGTAGGAATGTATATTTAGAGCAGAGGCAGGAGCTCCGGCTGATGTGGGAGACCTCACTGAAAGCAGAACTTCCTGCCAGTTTCCTCACAGACCCAGTGGAAGCAAACCCTGAGTCATAGTCTCTGGTGCCTCTTACCTACTGTAAAATCTGAAGGGCTGGGAAGCAGGAACAGGGGGCCAGCGTGCATCCCGTCTGTGTCTAAGCTCTACCCTGAAGACCACCTTTGGAACAGAGTAAGCCACCAGCTGTTTTCCCCTCTTGGTGAACTCATCTCTTCTAAGGTGTCTCTTTGTCCTTCTGTCCCCCTCGCCCTGCTGTCTCTCTCTTCCCCTGGTATCCAAAGCTCATTATCCCCTGGTTTCATGGATCTACTGTTCTCCTTTCGGCTCTGCTGCCCTATCCAGAGTGTCAGAAGCCGTAGATGCCAAGGTGGCAGAATCCCCACAAGGAGAAAGCAGAACTCTCCTTGTTTATTCTGGTGTCCACTTTCTAAGTCTCATCACTTCTCCAGCAGGAAGTCAGTCCCCTGAATATTAGTGACTCACTTGTGCCCGGCTTAGCATTGCTCTCTTACAGAGAGCTGGTAAGCAGTTCAAGTTAAAATGACTGCAGAATGAGGCCGTTCTCTACTCAGGTTATTATTCAGGATCCTCTCTCATTTACATGGCCCTCTCCATTCACCAGAAATAGTGCCTTTCTACTGTACTGTGAACATTTTTGCCTCACAGCAAGTACAAACCACGGAGCAGACAAATGCTGATTAGCGGCTCTTCCTTACCGTGGCAAGAGCTGGGTTTCGAGGCAGCCCTGTAGATGGACAGCTCACAAAGGGGAGCTGCCCTGGTCAGATCGTCAGAATGCTTGGGGTACGAGCTGTTCTGAACCCATGGAGGAGAATGGAAATGAGGGCAATTCTGATTCTGTGAGTCCAGAATGGTACCTAAGAATTTACATTTTCGCACATGTGCCTGACGATACCGATATATAGTCAAATTCGGGACTCATTGCTCTGGAGAATATAATTAGCTTCTCTTCCTAATTCAGAAATTGGCTCTCGTTTTGCTAGAATTCATGGACTTTCAGACTCTCTGGAAGCCTGTGTTTACCCTCCAGAGGGAGCCAGGTGCTGGCTTCAGCAGGTCTCCCCTGCTCTGTGCCGTTGACAGCCAAGCCTGGGGCTTGCTGCCCAGCCCATGGGCAGGGGTTCTGGCTGCCTGATGGCTCTGCAGTCCTCTCTTTCAAATTCATTATCCAAACCTGCAGAAATGACCATTTGGAGTCGCTCTCCTATTTCTCTGTGATGTGACACTCATCCAAAGGGATCATGTGTGGAGGAAACGTGCCCCTTTGACAGAGACGTTATTTCAGTGGGTTTCGTCTTTCAAAGGGTCCCCCCTTTATCTGAACTATCAAATTGTTCTTGGTTCCATAAAAGCAGGACAGCTATTGTGATGGAAATTTATATACACAGTGTAAACTTTGAGTGTGTTTGTTGTTTGAAAGAAACTGCCGGAGACTAACCAGATCAGGTGTGTCCTGGTCCTTCATTCAGCCGGTGGATTCAAAGGCCGATCTTGAAGCGAAGCCCTCCTCCCCCTTCCTTATTCAGGTTACAAGGGCACTGAGGAGGAAGCCTGTGCCTTGGACCAGCTGAGCCCAGAGCAAAGCCTGATCTCCTTACCCTCTTGGAGTCAGGAGCCCCTGCTTGGTGGTGAGCACCTGGCTTGCCAGTGCTTTGGGGTAATAATCTCACTCTTCATCTTCTGGGAGAACTTACGAGTACAACAGCCCTTTTTTGGTATTTACTTTTCTCACCCCACAGATAGACTTCTGCCCCCATAGAGCACATTTCCTAAGAGAAATGTACTCCTGGTACACTTGAGATTCAATACATAAAGTCTGGTCTGTGGGCAGCGCCCCATGAGTCATATTTAATTGAGAGAGTTTCTGAATAACCACCACAGAAGACAAAAGAGCATTTCTAAATTTGATAAGAGCTTCAGGGTACAAGTAGGAATGCATGAAGCACAAGTATTTAAAACATATTAAAGATATTCAGTCATAAACACAATCACAGACCTGAGGGGTTTTCCATTCCTGTGTCCCTTTTGCCAAAACTTGCAAGGATACATACTGCCCAAGTGTAGGTACAGCTGACCAATATCTGCGAGCAAGGTGGAGACATCCATTTTTCTCAGAAAGTGTGAGCGGGAAGAAATAAATGGGAGGCTACAGGGTATAGCCAACAGTGAACTGGAAATTAGGAGCTCAGGGTTTGCAAACAAACCCCATCATCACTTGTGTCTTTGCACATGGATCTCAACCCCACATGCATTTTTCAGTGAATGGTAATAGTGAGAGAAGGCAGACCAGGGGGGTTTTAGGGATAACTTCACCAAGTCCCACCTTTAATAGATAAAGCAGCTGACTGCTAGAGAGGTAACAGATAGGACCAAGGGAACAGCAATTCTTAGCGTAGCATGGGCACAATCCCATGCTTTCTGGGTTGTAATCTTTCTCCTGCACTCCCTGTTTTATCACCCACCACATGGAAACATTAATGCTTATCCTACCTACCTCATAAAAGTCTTAGAAAAATCAACTGAGATAATATGTGGGTTGGATTGAATTATCTCTAATGTAAAGTGATATTTGAAGATTATGTATTGGTTCTTTTCCAGTTTTCCTTATCACAAGGAATAGCCTCACTATCTGTCCTGTAACACAAGATAAAAGCCTTGATACTTCCCTCTCTCACATCCCCCCCCTCAAATCCAGTCCATCACTAAATCCTATTGAGTTTCCTTCTAAAGGCATCTTGAGTCTGTCTACTTTCTATCATGTCTAACTCACCATGCTTACCTAGCTATGGTCATCTCTCACTCAGACCACTGCAGCAGCCTCCTAATTGGTCTTTTTAAATCCACTATTACTCCCTAAAGTGAATTCTCAACATAGAAGCCAAAGGTCATCAAAAATTCAATCATGGTCATGATCATTCCTGTTGAGAACTCTTTGATGATTGCCATTGCTTTTGAAATAAAATAAAAATCCTTAAGCCACGAAGATAGCATTAAAAAAATAAAATACTTAGCAACAAATTTAACAAAAGAAGTACAAAACTTATACTCTGAATATTATTGAAATTAAATAAAGGAAACCTAAATAAATAGAAAGACACCTCATATTCAGGAACCTAGAAACTTAATACCACTAAAATGGCAACACTCCCCAAACTCATCTACAAATTCAGAGCAATCACTGCCAAAATCCCAGCTGGCTTCTGTGTGGAAATTGACTGGCTGGTCTTAAAATTCAAGGGACCTAGAACAGTCAAATTAATCTTGAAAAAGAAGAAATTAGCATGAGGGCTCACACTTTCTGATTTTAGAGTTTGCTTCAAAGCTACAGTAGTCAAAACAGTGTGGTAATGGTATAAGGATAGATGTAGGCATCAATGGAAGAGCATTGAGAACTTTTGGGCTTCAAATGATACCATCATAAACATTAAGGGGACTCCACTGAATAAAAGAAAATATTTGGAGATCACACAATAATGGGCTTGTGTCTAGATTATAGAAAGAACTTATGATTCAATAATAAAAATAAAAATAACCCAACTTAAAATGGGTTATGAGTAAGGGTCAGTAGAGTCAGGGTATAAATCAGTCATCAAATTACAGGATTCCTAGAATAAAAGTATTGCTAGGAGTTCAGAGAAAGGAACAGTGCATATAGGCTGGAGGAATGGGATTTGAGCACTTCATTAGGGGATTATTAAAAATATGATCTCCAAGTTTTAGGACCCAGTTTGTCCCGTAAAAATAAAATCACTGAGCTTGGCTTAAGGAGAGAATGATCTGGAATTCTGGGGACGGGCATCTTATTGGAGGAATAGAGAGGAGGCCATTGGGGCTGGGTGAGGTCCTAAGGAAGATTAAAAGAGTCACAGAGGGGAGGTTGCAAGAGCCAGACTGATTAGGGCTTTTAGGCCAATGCACTGGCTTTGAGCTTTTCTGTGGTAAGATGGAAAGTCAGGGATGCTTAGGTGGCTCAGTTGTTAGGCCACTGCCTTTGGTTCAGGTCATGATCCCGGGGTCCTGGGATTGAGCCCCACATGAGGCTCCCTGCTCGGCGGGAAACCTGCTTCTCCTTCTGCCTGTCTCTCCCCTTGCTTTTGTTCCCTCTCTAGCTGTGTCTCTCTCTGTCAAATAAATAAATAAAATCTTAAAAGGAAAAAAAAAAAAAAGATGGAAAGTCAGCAGTTGATTCCAAGCAGAGGGACATGCCCTGGCTTCAGTAGGACATCAAGGGCAGAAGCAAGAAGATCATGTAGGAGATAGTATGAAAAAACACAAGGGAGATAGAACAGTAGCTTGGTTCAGGAAATTGGTGTGGAAGGGGTGAGAAGGGGTTAGATTTAGACACAGTGGGAAGGTAGAGCCAGTGAGATATGCTTAGGGTTGGAAGCAAGATGTGAATGATAGGGTTTAAAGATGACTCCAAGGTTTTCACCTGGAGCAAAACCAGGCAGTGTGTTGCCATTTACTAAGAACTGGAATAAAATCAGTGACCCGGATTGGAGAAGGGAGATCTGGAGTTTGATTTTTGAACTTGTTAGATTGGAGATACCCATACAGATAGCCAAAAGGAGAAGGCAAAGTAGGCAGCTTTTCAAGGAGTATGACCAGCATTTAAAAATATCTCCCAGAGGGGCACCTGGGTGGCTCAGTGGGTTAAAGCCTCTGCCTTCGGCTCAGGTCATGATCCCAGGGTTCTGGGGTCGAGCCCCACATTGGGGGGGGGTCTCTGCTCAGCGGGGAGCCTGCTTCCCTTCCTCTCTCTCTGCCTGCCTCTTTGCCTTCTTATGTTCTCTGATAAATAAATAAAATCTTAAAAAAAAAAAAATCTCCCAGAGAAAGGGGAACCCTCCTACACTGTTGGTGGGAATGCAAGCTGGTGCAACCACTCTGGAAAACAGCATGAAGGTTCCTCAAAAAGTTGAAAATAGGGCTACCTTACGACCCAGCAATTGCACTACTGGGTATTTACCCTAAAGATACAAACGTAGTGATCCAAAGGGGCACGTGCACCCGAATGTGTATAGCAGCAACGTCCACAATAGCCAAACTATGGAAAGAACCTAGATGTCCATCAACAGATGAATGGATAAAGAATGGAATACTATGCAGCCATCAAAAGAAATGAAATCTTGCCATTTGCAATGACGTGGATGGAACTAGAGGGTATTATGCTGAGCGAAATAAGTCAATCAGAGAAAGACAATTATCATATGATCTCCCTGATATGAGGAAGTTGAGAGGCAACGTGGGGTGTTTGGGGGGTAGGAAAGGAATAAATGAAACAAGATGGGATCAGGAGGGAGAAAAACCACAAGAGACTCTTAATCTTACAAAACAAACAGGGTGTCAGGGGGTGGGGATGGAGAGGGTGGTGGGGTTATGGACATTGGGGAGGTGTGTGATATGGTGAGTGCTGTGAATTGTGTAAACCTGGCAATTCACAGATCTGTACCCCTGGGGCTAATAATACATTATATGTATATAAAAAAAATTAAAAATTAAAAAAAAAAGAATTTTAAGTTTCCAATAAATCAAGAATAGGAAAAAAAAAAAAATCTCCCAGGGTGGAATCTTTCCGAGGTTGGGAAATGCGAGTTTATCAGAGGCTTCGGGTTCCCCATGACTCCACCCAGACACTCACTTCAATTCCCAGACCCCTGGAGATGCCACAGCAGAGCGCCTTTGCCTTCATCTCCAGGCTGTTTGTTAGGGTTGATTTGGATTTCTCCAAGCTATGCAGATAAGCACCCATTTAAGATTGGATTTCTCCAAGCTATGCAGATAAGCACCCATACTAAGGCTGTTCTTTATCCTATATGTGGTCATCTTATCTAAAATAGTAGAGATTATTATGTCCAGTAGTTTGCTTCATGCTTTAAGATGTTAGACTACTCGTAGGTTGAATAGTAAATTGTTTAACTGTGGGTGAGTTATCAAGTCCAGATCTAGAAAGAAGACTACCAATTCAACCGGGTTTTTAAAAATACATGTTATTATTTTATAATAAGGACCTTTGGAATCTTTTAATCACATGGCATTTTCACATGTTGTGTCTCATAAACCATGTTCCAAGCACCAACCCAGATCTAAAGTTTGGCCTGATAAACCCAGAGTCTAATTTTTTATTCTAAGAGAAAGGAATGAACATTTGGAGATTGTCTACTCTGTGCCACATTCTTTTATATCTTACTTAATCTTCCCTTTGAGAAAAAAAAACAAAAACAAAAACAAAAAACTCAGAGGTTATCATGCCAAAGGTTACATGGTAGAGAAATGGCAGGATGAGAAATGACAAAATCAGTGCATTCTGCTCCATCACACATCCCAGATTCCTAGAGCATTTCTCCACTCCTGAAAATACAACCAGCCCTTTTGATCTCCTGATGGAGTCAAAGGAAGTCCCTTTGGAAAAAAGCAAATGTGCATGGATTCAGAGGAGGCAAGCTCCTCCTCAACTCTTTAGGATACGAGACATATGGCACCAAGGAATGAGTAATAGCTTTCTTTTATTTTTATGGTCTTTCTTGGATCTTAAATTTTTGAGATGTTTTCGTTCACAACTTCAAAGTTCATAGAGCTGGGCATGTGGAGCCTGGCAGAATCCTCAGCAGCAAATGCCTGATCAACTACAGATTTGCATTTCAAAAAACAAGTTGTGCTCAATAATAAGGCACAGCCTAGAGGGAGATCTAATTTCACCCCATTTTGCAGATGGAGAAAAAGAAGTTCAGAGAGGCTAATTCTCTCCAAACCCACAGGACCAGCAATAACAGGGCCATGGCATTATGCAGCTGCATGAGATGACTCCCCTTGTTTCTGTGAATAACAAAGAGGAAGTTCTGTTTTAGCCCCTGCTGCAATGGAAACTATATTAACTAATTCAGCCCTCACGACAACTCCCTGAAATGGGTACTGGGGTACCGGTATCATCACTCCTTTTTACCAATTAAGAGGCTGAGGCACAGTGATATAAAGTAACTCATTCAAAGTCACACAGCTGGTAGGAGGCAGGTTCAAGATTCCCACCCAGACACCTGGGTTCACTGACCCTATGCCGTTATCCACTCAACCATGAGCCTTCTTCTGCCTCTCCTGGCAGTGCCAGATTTGGGCAAGAGGGTCTGACTCTAGATCCTGGGCTCCCTCCACATCTCTTTCGGTCAATGCAAGGCCTAGGTTTCAGCCCAAGGGAGGAGCATACAAAGGGCAGGAGAAAGTATGTTAGGTGAATGCAATTTGCAGCAGGTGCCTGGTTCTACAATGAGGTAGAACTGGTTCCTCAGCCCTGATGACTTAGTAGGCAACTAATGAGTTATACAAATACAGTCCCAGCTGAGTGGGGCCTGGGGGTTTTGCTTCCTCTCTGTCTCAAGTACACACACACACACACACACACACACACACACACACACTCACCTGCTGCCTGTTGGAACTTACTCCATTACCCACCTTTACCAATGGCCCTGCCCGTAGAGAGACAAAAAAGAAAAAAAGATACAACGAAACATCTGTGGTTGGTTTGCAGCTGTCAGAGGATCAAGTTCATTGGCAAACAGTGAATAGAGGGTCCACTCTGTGGGATTCTGGCATTGTCAAAAACCAGGCAACGTGATGTTTCCTCCCAAGGACTCTGAGTGTGAATGTGTGTGTGCAGGCTTGGGGGTCACAGCAAGGACTATACAGGACCAGAGGAGTGAGTTACACATGAGGAAACGGATCTATGCATATCAAAGGCAAGAAATACGGGCACAGTGATTAGGAAAACAGTCATTCTGAAGTGGAGGCAGGTATCATGTTTCTCTTTTATGTGGAGCCAAGAGGAACTTAAGCTTGTATTGACTGTGCCCCAGAAAGCCACAGTCACAGGTGACACAGGTAAGTGAACACAGCGGGAAGAGGTGGGCTTCTTGTCGATTCAGAGCCACATTTCCAGATGACACTTGAAGGCTTCCATGAGGATCTGGCCCCCCTTGGACAGCTGCCATCTTTGGGGGGGGCACCTGTGTCCACACAAAGTCTGGCAAATCCTACTGCCAGCTCACTTAGAAAGATCGCAGGGCTTCCTTAAAGAGCACTGTGAGCCTCAGGGGAACCAGGGAGATGTTCCATTCTTGACCATGTGCCATGGCACAGAAAGGTTGGGGCAGTGGGAAGTGGCCCCAACAAAAGCTAGTGATGAGGAAAAAGAAAAAGAACGAGAGAGGGATATGGCAAAGAGGGAATAAGGCTGAAAAACACCTCCCAGAATCTGAATCTTGCACAGTTCTTCTGACCAGTGGTATACTGTCCATTTGCAGTGATTTGAGTTAAAGAGGAGGTGAAGAGGGAATTTTAGGAATGGGACATCCGGGTCACTAGTGAGGAGAGAAGAAATTTGGCTGTAAGTGTTGCCATGTCCTTCAAGCCCTCCTTCCTCTCCACTCTAAAAAGAAGTCCGGAGATCTTACACTGGAGTGCTGTTAGCTGTCTGGGATGGCTGCAGAGTTAATAGGTCTGTAGAGGGCAAGATGAAATAAAACTGAGAAGGTTGAGAAGCTGGCAGATTCCCATTGGACAGGATAGAGAGGTGCTGTGCAAGGGAAGGGCAGAGCTGATAAGGAGTTGGGAAGAAGCAGGGAAGGGGAAGAGAAACACACGCCTGCCAGGTGAGCTGAACTGAGGGGTCTGCAGGTAGTGGAAGAGACTAAGTCAAAGACTTTGGAAGCAGCTGCCTTCTGGGTGAGGGGGTGAAGGCAGGGGAGACCAAGAGAGAAGCTGTGTTTTGGTGGTGAATTGAATGTCCACGGTCTTCAAATGAGACCATGTGCTCAAGAAGCCGCAAAGCAATTTTATTAGGATTTCATTTCCTTTTAAACTCCATGACGTTAGAGCTGAAGGAACAGAAGATAAGGCTGAGCCTAGTTTCACCATACGCACCCATAGGTCCAGACTCCCTTGGGGTCTCTAGATAGAGAAGGAGGCGGGCAGATAGAGCCTGAGTCCCTTTCAACCAGCATCGCTCCATTGAAAACATCTATTTCAGAGATAAAACAGGATTCAGTATAAGGTTTTCTTGGGGGAAAAAGAAGATTTCTCTACTAAAATGAAGTTTGTAAAACAATGATTTAGTCCAGGTCCCTTACTAAGAAGTAAACTGAGGCCTGGGGGCTCTGCCTAAGGTCCAGCCTCTTAGTTCTTCGGGCAGCAAACCCCACCGCCCACCCGCCTGGGGCCAGCCTCCCTGTTCGTCTTTCTCTCCATACACATTCCTGTTTCTGGACACGCACGTGTTTCCGGTCCATCTCTGGGCTCTGTTCTCTGTCTTGGAGCAGGCAATTTTGACTTTCTTCAGGACTATAAAAACAACAACTAAAATCTAGGGACAAGCAATTTTATACCAACTCATCTTGTATACAAATGCTACCACACCGCAGAGAATACCAGCAAGCTAGAAAGAAAAAAGGCACAGTCATCCAGCACCTCATCTGAACTCCTAGAGCAAACATTTGGGTTGTCTTTATTTGTTCACTTAGTTCTAAACTCAGCCAGGATCTTTTTCAGACAGTTAGTCTGCTTAGTCCTGTCCAGTGACGTCCTGGAAGCAAACGGCATCTTTTCTTTGCCCCCTCCAGGCTGGTGTTCAGCTTCCCCCGGCCCCTTAAAGGCATCCACCTGTTCCTTTCTAGGATCCTAGGACCAGCAGCTGGTATCAAGCAGGTTTCATGGAAGCTCCTTCCCTTGTTAAATAAAAACAGAGGGTTTTGACTAGGAGCTGACCTGACCAACCCCAGGGCCCATGAATCCCCACACTGACTCCTGCTCCTCACCTGTTCTTTGCCTGTTATATAAAGGTATGTGCTGAGGCCATCCCTCCTCCCCAGCTGCTGCTAATTATCTTCAAAGACCCAGCGCCAGTGAGTCAGCACGACTCAGGAATCTGATTTTGTAAAAAGGTGAGACTGTTTTGAAACACAACCAGCATATGCTAAACAAAATTGCACCATTTAACACACCAATTATAAGTTAAAGAGCAGCAACAACGGAACAGCATTCTTCACACTGAAAAATCCAGAATAAGTAGGCAAGTCAAACCCAATTTGAAACATACTGATTTCTTTTCAACCAACATTGATCACTGGGTTGACATAATGTCCGATGTAAAAATTCACATTTGACCAATCCAGAAAGATCATGTTTGACCCTCAGGTTTAGGCATCTCATCCCATACTTGGCTTACTAGCACTATGGGTGGGGGAAACTTTACCCTCTTAAGGTTCTCTGGGGGCCAGTCAAACCCCCCACCTCACACCTGGTGCTGGGGAGCGGGATTTCTGTGTGATTCTGACTCTGTCTACACTGAGCTCATAGTCCAGTGTATGGGAAATAGAGCAATGACATCAAAACAGAATTTTTAAAAATCACAGAGTCCTGAAGGGTACTGAGCTGTGGCAGCAAAGAGAAGGAAGTGATTTATTCTCCCTGGGAGGATCATGAAGATTCTCTGCCCCCCTTAGAGTCCTGGATTTTCCATGAGTTGTAGGGGTTCTTTTGGGATTCCGGGCAGAGGGAATAACATGTATAAAGACATAGCCTTAGGAGAACACAGAATCCAGTTCCGAGAAGGCCAAGAGATTCCTTGTTGCTACAGCAACACTGGGCAGGTAGTCAACGGAGGTGAAAATGGCAAGATAGTCGGAACTAAAACACATTTGCCACATTTCGAAGATCTGGTTTTATTCCAGATAACTTCAATATATGTATACAATATATGTATTTCTTTTCTTTTCAAATTACAAAAATAACACATACTCATTATAAAATTTAAAAAAATTGTAATGGCAGGAAGAATCACCCATAGCCCTACCTCCAATGAAGACAGCTGTTAACATTTTCACTCATCATTTCAGGTACACGCATGTTGACATGCGCACACATGGGGCCAGATGTATTAGATGATCAGGCTCTTTTCATTTAACCACATATTGTGAACATTTTCCATCATCTATCATACAATGTGAGACCATTTGTAATTCTGCCGGGTTTTAATGACGCTACGAAGAGTGTGCATGCACAGTTGTTGGTACAGTTGCTTGTTTATTGTCATAACTTAAAATCGTGATTTCAGATTCAAAGCAAATACACATTTTAAGTCTTTTCAGATTTTTGCAAGATATCTCCTGAGACAGACTGCACTGCTAACTCAGCATGAGGAATTAACTTAAATGAGGAAATTTTCTCATTTTTTTGCCATTATTGGGCTTTGCAGTTTTTGTAATTTTTGCCAATTTGTTGGCCAAGACTACTCAATCATCAATATTTACCTTGCTTTTCATTACTACAAGGGTAAATTTTTTTGTGTTCAACGACCTTTTTGATTTTTCTTCTTTTGTGAAATGCCTGTCCCTGTTCTGGGACCATTTTTCTTTCTTTCTTTCTTTCTTTCTTTCTTTTTTTTTTTTTAAAGATTTTATTTATTTATTTGACAGACAGAGATCACAAGTAGGCAGAGAGACAGGCAGAGAGAGAGGAAGAGAAGCAGGCTCCTGGCCAAGCAGAGAGCCCGATGCAGGGCTTGATCCCAAGACCCTGGGATCATGACCTGAGCCAAAGGCAGAGGCTTTAACTCATTGAGCCACCCAGGCACCCTGGGACCATTTTTCTATTAAGAGATTTTTCTTTTTTCTGATTTATAAAAGTTACTTACACATTAATGATATAAACTTTTTGTCCATTGCAAATGCTTTTTCAGATTGTCCATTCTTGTAATTTATGGTAATTTTAGACATAAATAAGTTTTTTAATTTCTACATGAGCAAAAGCGTCTATCTTCTGGCCTTAAAAGGGTCACTCCCTCTGAAATCAGATAACTATCTGCCTTCATATTCTTCAATTTAAATATATAATGCATTACAAACACATTTAATGTATGAGATGAGATAAGAATCTAAACTACCCATTTAGTAGTCTGAATAATGGCCACCTTAAGATATGAGGTTCCAGGGTGCCTGGGTGGCTCAGTCGTTAAGCATCTGCCTTGGACTCAGGTCATGATCCTGGGGTCCTGGGATCGAGCCCTGCATCAGGCTCCCTGCTCAGCGTGAAGCCTTCTTTTCCCTCTCCCACTCCCCCTGCTTGTATTCCTGCTCTCGCTGTGTTTCTCTCTGTCAAATAAATAAATAAAATCTTTGGGGGAAAAATGAGGTCCTAATCCCTGGAACTGGTGTTAGCTTATAAGTAAAAAGGATTTTCACAGTTGTGAATAATTTAAGGATTTGGACACGGGAAGATTATTCTGGATTATCTGGGTGTTCTGTAAATCCAGTCACAAGTTCCTTAAGAGAGACACAAGGAGATTTGACATCCAGAAGAGAAGGTAATGGGCGGACAGAGGCCCAGTGTGAAGCAGTGTGTCCATAAGCCAAGGAATGCCAGCAGCCACCCCCAGAAACCGGGAGGAACAGAAAACAGACGCTCCCCAGGGCTTCCAGAGGGAAGGTGGCACTGCCCACATCTAGATTTTGATTCAGTGAAACTGATTTCCAACTTAAGCATCCAAATCCATGACTGAACATATTTCTGTTGTTCAAAGCCACCAAGTGTGTCATAATTGGTTACAGAAGCCACAGGAAGCTAGTACCCCACTCCACCAAATAGTTTTCGTAAAACAATAAATATCCATGGTTTGCTTCCTTGTCTGAATGTCCTCTCTCTCTTGCTCTGCTTCTGGGTTTTGTATTCCTTTCATCTATTCTTGTGCCAGTAAACACTATTTTAATTGTATCTTTTTAATTTCATACCTGGAAATACAAATATTCCCTTATTAGATAAAAAATATTCTTAGCTATGTAATCTAGCAGATAATAGAAGATTTAGAATAACTTTTCCGGTTCTCTACAAATGTCATTTAGGATTAAACGCATTAAATTTACAGATTAATTTAGAGAGAAATTATCTTTTTGAAGACATTACTTGTCGCCATTCCCATTCTCTTATTATTAAAATTCTTATGTCCTTACAATAACTCTCAAAATTCCCATCACATGGTTCCTGTACATTTCTTGAGTTCCTACCTAATTTTGCCTGCCTGCCAGCCTTCCTCTCCTTCTCTCCCTCTTTCTTCTTGCCTCCCTGCTTCCTCCTTTTTTTTTTCTTTCTTCTGTTGTGGCTTATATAATGTTTTTCAGCAGAGGAGTGATGTGATTTTTTCTTTGGCAGCTAATTTAAATTTCTAACTTTGTTTTGTTATTTTCTTAGGCTAATACTGAAACTCATTTTTAGGTTCTAGCAGATGCCATGTGGGTGGTGGCAAGAGGCAGTGCAAGTTATGGTGTGTGTGGCGGGGGATGAGAGGGACAACAACGCCGGTAATTTTTAATTAGCTCTTGATAATTAAGGGATCATTATTCACATATTTTGAAATTGCGTGCAAGAGGGCCTTAGGACTTTTTGAAAAGAGAAAAATGTCTCCCAAGAGCCATACATAGAAGCTCTCCTCTAAAGACCCTCTTGAATTTCTGAATCAATGATTGTCACCCTTTGTTTTAGATATGGGGAGAAAATGCTTCTCTGTATCAGTAATGAGTTCTGAGGTTCCCTGCAATCTCAGTCATGCTTCATCTCTGCCTGAGGCTTTGGTTTCCCAAAACCCAGGCATGAGAAAAGCTTTAGAAGGAGAAGAGTTAGCCTACTATTGAGGTCTGAGAATCAGACCTCCTATCACATCTTCTAGACTTACACAGTTTCAAGATAGAATTTGGCAAAGACTCGCATTGCAAGAAGATGGAGAGAAGGGGCAGCTCTGATTCCACTTTGCCAGTGGAAGAAATGGGTAAAAAAAACAGAAAGCAGTCTTTATTTGGTTATCACCATCCTTAAAAGATAGATAATTCTAGGTAGAAAAGCTGAAGGCAGTGCTTCTCAGGCTCAGGAATAAAATGAAGCAGATGTTTTAATGGTGCTTGTGTTAAGCACCTCATCAGTGATCACTAAATATTAATTAATGATGGTGATAATAATTATAATATCATTTTTATTAAAGTGCAAGAGCAATCTGTAAAAATAAAAAAGATATTATCTTCTTAACTAGGCAGACTTTTTAATTTTCTTTAACTAATTAACACTCTGCCAAGAAAAGGGAACATTCTGCCAGAATTGAAACTGAAGAAGAAAAAAAAAAAGTCCCCGGGCAAGTTTATATAAAATCCCAGAAAAGTGATACATAATAAATTAAATATACTGAAATAAGCAAAGCATGAATATTTAACCACTTGACTATTTTAATTTAAAAAAAGACTGCGAAACCAAGGCCCTCCCATACGGGATGGAAAGTTTAAGCCCTGACTGGCAGTCTCAGAAGCGGTCCTGGATCTTTCTTTATTCAGGATACTGGCAAACAGAACATGGCACCCACATGGCATCAAGCAGCAGCCTAGGCCATACAGTTGCCAAGGGCTGACCGCATTCCAGGATCTACATGCTGGGGAACTTGGACGCAGAATTTACTGCATATCTAGCTTCATGTCACCTAAGGAGTGTGCAGGCACCAGATGACAAACCTGGCTCATTTTGTTGGGAGCCGTGGGCTGGGGTCAGGCCCCCTTAGGGAGACCACTTACCCTGTGTCATACATACCCCACAGCAGGGATGAATGTAAATACAGCTAAGCACCAACCGTTAAGTAGGCCGAATGGATGAAGGACAAGCAGTGGGAGCAGATGGAGCAGCCAAGGAAGGGACCAGAGGGCCAAAATGGGACTCCATAGCCACCCAAGGGGACACCTGTCCCACCCTTAGCGAAAGAACGCATCGTGTTCTGGAGAAACTTACTCTCCCTCCCTGTCCTTTGAAATGTATATAAAACTGACCCTTGTGCCCCCGCCTCCCATTCTGTGTCCTGTCAGAAGTATAGGGCATGTTCCCCAGTATTTCTCTGTACAAAGAAAATACAATCCCCTGCCTTCATGGGGTTTACTGTCTTGGAGGGAAAATGGATAGAGGACAAAATAGAGGACAAAACTGAAGAGAGGAGATTTACTGGCTAGAACATGTGCTGAGGGAATATTTCCCAGAGCTAAAGGAAGATGGCAAGGAGCAAAGATGAGTGGGAGGTGGGAACTGATGTAAACAATGGAAGTGATGATGCCATTGACTTCTGGTGTGGGGAAGAGGTTTAAAGACCCATTATTTATGAAATGGCCACTACCTACCTGGACTTGGACTGAGAACTTTATGGGTATGGGTTTATTTAATCTTCACACAGGTCCACAAGATAGGTTTCATTATCACCATCCCTGTTTCATCGATGAGAAAACAGATTCAGAGAGGCCAGGGAACTTGATAAAAGGAAAAAACTCATAAGCACCAGAGCTGACCCCAAGATGCAAGTCCCTGCTCCAAAACCATGCTCTTTATCATCATTGTACTGTTTTCTCATTGCAGAGAGGGCCAGACAGATAGTCCAGCATTTAAAAATATGACTTGATCTAGAAAGACACAGACCAGTAGACAGGTCTGGAGAACGAATGTTCTTTTTGGCCTGAACTTACATGTATCTACTGTAGATGCTGCTTAAAATGCATAAAGTTGGTTGATTCTTGAAAGCAACTCTTGGAGTCTGGCAGGTAGTGCTAAAAGACATTGGCTAAAGCAACAGATTAAAGAGCCTAATGCTCTAAGCAAAAATAGGCTTTTCCCCTTCTACTAGCAGAACACAATAAAAACACTTCATGCTTCTACAGCTCTTTCCACCTAATAGTTTACTGTTGCCCAGAATTCTTATAAACCCCAGGATGTCTTCATTCCTTTGAACAGACCCCAATGTTTCTTAGTAATGTGTAATGTAACAAAACATCTAGAAAATTTTTCTTTTCTTCCCAGTACTTATCATTTGAGTATTTTTTCTTCTGTATTCATTTTATATTCCAGGAGAATGAAGCATGGAGAAATTGAATATGTCCTAGATATGCACTAAGGAACCAAGGGACAGAAACAGGGCGAGGATTCCGATTATCAAACCAATGTCTTCTTTGGGATTCCAGTCATCCCTTTGCAATCAGTAGGCAGGAAAAAATCCAAGTTTCCTAGGAGGAGATTATCTGCACAAACAGATTCTTATCAGCAAACCTAAAATGCTTTTCATAGGCAATAATGAAAGCACTCAGGGGAAATTCATGCTGGCAGGCTTTTTCCCTCATAAGCTCTGTAAATGTGAAGACAGGGGGCATAAATGAAAGGAAAGGAAAGCTTTCTTGAAGCATTACTTACTTATGGAAAAAGCACTGATTTTGTTAGAGCTTTATAAAAACAGCTCAGGTCTAATGTAACGTGAAATTTGACTTGAATGTTGCACCCAGCAGCCTTAGGAGAAGCAGATTTAAGGTTTCCATTTAAGCAGTGCTTCTTGGTTTGGCTTCCAGAACCACAGCCAGCCTTCTGGTGCCAGGATTAATCTGTGTTGGCACTCTCTATGCCCACATTATCTTCCTTCTGCTCTGTCCACAGTGTGCATTTCTGGGTGGAGCTCTAAGGTTCCGGGTTAAAATGTGACCAGCCTGGGCTTCCAAGGGCTTCATGTGTGCTCAGAGTGAGCCAGGCCCTACCTCTTCTGGTACTCTGTGGTATCCTGACTTGTATTTGCGCTCATTAAGCTGAGATGATATGTAGATCAGGTAGGTAAGTAAGAAGGTAGGTAGATAGATAGACAGGTAGAGAGAGAGACAGAACAGAGAGAGAGAGAGAGATTGTGTATATTTCTATTTAGATTATTTACTTATATTTACTATCTAGAGATATTTCTATTTATATTATTATACTATTTACTTATATTTACACTCTTACTTGAATTTATATAATTAGAATATATCTATGTATACTTGGGTGATTTAAAATGCATTTTTAAAAGGTTAAATGTCAAATTTACATCCAGGATTTTAAAAAATAGTATGAATATGTTCACTTTGAAGAAACATTAGGATATACTGATAAAAAGACTTTATTACAGACCATCCATAATCACATTATTCTGAGGTAATATCTGATAATACTTGAATATATAACATTTCCTCCTTTTTTTCCTGGAGGTCTGTACATAAACACACATACAGATGCAAAAATAACCTTATATAAATAAATATAAATATAGTTATGTATTTAATTATAAAATATAAATAATAAAATTGATATTTAAAAATATGTATTTATAATATGTATACTATCTTATATTTATTCTTTTGAACTGTCTTATGCCTTTTCTATTAAAAATATATTGTTAACACCTTTCAATATATGGATATGTACATATACAAAATCATTTTTAAGGTGGTAGAGTATTCTATTATTAACCAGCACTATCAATTCCAAATTTTTCTCATATAAACAATACTGGAAATAATATTCCTATCCATGCATTTTTGTCCAGTAACCCCCAGGTAAGGAATTGCTGGATCAAAGGTATATCTTTTCAAAGGCTCTCCATGCCTATTGCCAAATCGCCCTTTAGAAAAACTGACAATTCATCCTCCCCACAGTGGGGTGCAAGAGCCCATTTCCCCACATCCTGGCCAGTGCTGGGCTTGTAATTCTTTTTAATTTTCACCAGTTTGGTAGGCACAAATAAAATGGTGTCTTGTCTCTGACAGGCAAATATAAAATAGTAATCATTTTTATTAAAGAAACTTTATTAGACAACTAGATACTTTTCATTTTTTCTTTCTCAATAATTTGTGTTTCTACAAATTATTAGCTGTCTACATTACCATTTTTTTTTTCTTCTTGGACTGTTTATGTTTTCTAATTTAGTTATAAAATTTCTTCATGTATTAAGAATGCCAATTTTTAAGAAAAAAATTGAAAGAATACCAATTATTTCTCTTTCATAGTGCTGCAAAAGTTTCTGTTTTAATTTTTCTCAATTTGATTTATAATATTTTTGACATGCTGAAGTTTTAATTTTACCTTAGTCAAACCTGGCATTCCTTTTTTTTTTCTTAAGATTTCTACCATTGGTGATATTTGCTATACTATTGATTGAGATCACTTATTATATGGTATATCTCATATCTCACAGTTGAGATACGAACTAATACAAACCCCAAGTTAGTTCAGATGCCAGGGTTGAACTCTAGGTGTGCTAAATAATTTTGGCAGAAGAAGGCATGAGATTTCTGGTAGAATTAGAACAAAGATTCTTTGAGTGTTGAGAAGCTCAGCAGTACTCGGAGGTACCCAGAGACAGTATAATTTTACACTGAAGAAAAGCTTTACAATGTATCTCTTAAGTATTCCTGAAACATCAGTGTGACAAATGTATTTTCTACAGAGAGCCACAGTATCTCCCTTCCCACATGATCTGCTGATCAAACTTGGACCCTCCTTCTATGGAGAAGGAAGGTCTGTGTTCCGTTTCCCCCAATTAGGACACTACAGGGAAATAATGTTGTAACTTCAGAGATTATATTATCAGAAGACAACATAGCTTCCTCCTGCTTCTCTTGAGACACCTGCCTTTAAATCCCTGGTTGTCCAGATAAGCCTGAGGGCTCTTGAGCTGTCCTGGGATTGAAAACCCAAACTAGCTCAGGTGGAGAGACCACAGGGGCTCAGAGACCTGAAGGAAAACTCTATGAAGGGAGAGATGCACAAGCAGCCTCCAGCTGCCTCAGCTCTCCCCTCTCCACCCCTAGTTTTTCCAGCCCAGCTCCTTTCAAATCTGAGAGTCTAATAAGAGATATGAAATATGGTCCTATCAGTGGCCCTCCCAAAACTTCTTTGCCTTCCCACTTCAGAGCACTGCCAGCACCTGCATTTCTGGGCTGAAGGGCTTTCTCTGACCGCCAGAACCCAATCTATAAGCCATTCCCACAGGATGTCAGTGCCAAGGAATTCATCCTCCTCACTCCAAGTATCCTTCAGCTGATAGCTAATGGTGTGTAAATACACATGCTCCCTCCCCCTCAGGTGGGATAACTCTGCTGTGAATGTTCTCAACTGGACCTTAGATTCCTCAAAGGGACCTGGTTCCTGATAACCCACATGATAACTTACTTCATAAAGACTCCTTTCTCTTCTACCTTCCTTTTCCTGTCTCGCTTCCCTATTGCCCTGACACTTTGTGGTTTGTTTTGTTTTGTTTTATCTGGGACGACCTCCTAACTAAACTGTCTGCACTCAAAATCCTTGTCTCAGGGTCTGCTTCTGAAGGAACCTAAACAAATGTTTTAAATGCACAGGAAATTATTGTGTAGTATGATAGGGAAAATACCTGATATTATAGTCATAAATAAGAAGGGAACCTGACCTAGCCTTGGAAGTCACAGAAGGCTTCCTAGAGGAGGTGATGCAGGGGCTGAATAGGGTCTGAAGGGCTACAAGAAATGGGACTAAGTAGGGTGGCCTCAGTGTTGAGGGAATTCTAGTCAGAAGGCTCAGCATGACAAATGCCTGAGGCAAGAATCAATGTGGTCCATGAAAGCAAATGGAAAATGGTCCATGTGGCTGAAACCTGGGCCAGGAGTGGTACAGGTGTGAGTGATGAAGCTGGTCATGTAAAACAGAGTCATGGAGGACCTTGTTTGCCAGGCTGAGAAATAAAAGTATGTCTGTTGATAGCAGGGTGTTTATCATGAACATTTCCAAGTCTTCCTAGGATTTTAGATATGAAATGTGAGACTTGGATAGTCTAAGCATTTTCTTATACCTTTTTCTTGAAAACTAATTCCATCCATCTTGCTCTGCCCTTCTTTATGGCACTTTCTCCCATCCCACCAGAAGCCCAAAGCAGCCTCCAGTTTAAAGCTTAGCTTCTCCATATGGAGATGATGTTCATTCCCCCTTGTACCCCCCATGGTGCCTAGCACAACCCACTGGTCATGGTGAATACTTACTACATGTCAGTGTCTTAACTTGCGTATCCCTTCCCTCCTTCTTTTTCTCTCCCTTTCCCCTCCTCCCCCGCTACTCAGAATCTCTTCGTCATCAACCCACATGTGTGAATCACGGTACCGGCTCCCAAAGGGGAAACCCCCTCCACCAACCAGCTGGTCCAGCCTCATTCCACTAACACTGCTGAGTGGGAACGTCCCCATCACACAGCCATAACCCAGCCCATGTGTGCCAAGCACTCCTCTCTCATCTCACCAAGCTCTTCCAAGTCCTCATCTTTCCCATCATCTTCCATCTTGTTTTCCTCTTCCACAAGGCTCTGCTTCTTTGCCTTCAAGTCTCATTTACTGCCAAGTGCATGTGTCCTGGCCTTCAGAACGAAAACAAGTAGTTATCCAATTTGTGAGACACTGAGAAACATGTAAGCCTCCTGTGCTTAGAGAAAAAGATTAGTTTAGGATACTGAGCAATTATAGAGTTTAGAGCATGAAGAACAGAAATCCTTTAGACCAGGGTTGAACAGACTTCAGCAATGGATCAGATAGTAAACATCTTGGGCTTTGCAATCATTAGGTCTCTGCCTTTGCAGTTGAAAAGCAGTCACAGTCAACAGACATCACCTCACCAAATGGCTAGGCTCTGTGCCAGTGCAGCTGGACTTACAGTAACAGTCAATGGGTTCATTTGCCCCACAGACCATCATTGGCTGACACCCCCCCCACCCCATCTAGACCAACTCTCTCACACAAATAATGACACTGAACTCCAGGGATGATATGTTCCAGTTCATCCCAAGAATTAATGGTAGTACAGGGCTGGGGATCTAGGACTTCTAACTCTCTAGTCCTTATGACTTGAGTCCTGCTTTTTCCTGCTCTTCCACTTTTTCCACTTTGAGTCTCCAACACTCACCCCCAGCCCATTTGCCCCATCCTGACAGTTTGATAGATCCCAACTCTCAGGAACCAAAGACAGACATCAAAAAACTCAGGAACCAAAGACAGACATCAAAGAAGGCTGTGGACTTTTCCCAGGTTTTTTTGTCATCTCAGAAGCAATCTATGTCTGCTTTTGTTGTGATCAACCTCCAGTTCCAGTGGATCGTGTGTGTGTGTGTGTGTGTGTGTGTCTGTGTGTGTGTGTCCTGATGTACAGAAACATGCCCACTTACAGATAAACAAGAGCAATGACAAATGCTCAGAGGGATCTTGCCCAAATTAAAGAAACACTTTCTATGTTGCTCATGCTGAATTATTGAACTGAAGAAGACTTTTAAATAATGCAAATATAAAGAGGCTAGAGATGAAAATCCAAGTAAACAAAACAATGAAACCTCACTGAATCACTGGTAGGACATTCCCTAACGTTTAGTGTGCTGTTAATGACTCTAAAAGGCAAGAAGAACAACAGAACTAGTTCCCACAAGAGGACTATTTTGTCTCATGTCTCAGCCAAAACGGGCAGCCTCATGACTTGAATGGACTTAAAAGTGTTCTCAGTTACAGGAGAATTGATCTGTCCTTTTAAACATAGATGCCTTAAAGCTGTTTTCCCAGAACACAAAAGAAGGAGGGCAGAACATTCTTAAAGGCCTAAGCAAAGGCACTGCTGGCCCATCTCTGACCTGGACAGCATGATAGCCACTGCCCTGGTTTGGTAGGACAGGAATGAATAAGAAGTAAAGTTTTTCTACTCCCTCTTAGTCCCTTTTGTTTAACTGTGAGGCCATTTCCAGTTTTCAGGAACAGTGGCTATAGACGTACAGCTAAGGGTGAGGTTTACCTGTGCACACTGGTGAATTCTTTCACTTTCTGGGGGCCATTTCAGTCATTCTCCCAGACAGTCTTCATCAATTTCAGTAGGGTCATCTGCAGAATGTCTCAGCAGCATTTGAATGTATTAATTAATAAAGAAAATCACCTGGAACTATATCTAGGGGGATCATATTTGTCCTAATGATGACTCAAGAATTACATGAAGTTACTGTCATGATAATGAACTTTGACAGCTACTACAGTAAAAATAAAAGCAACTCCTCTTCTCTTTGTTCCACCCACTCTTTAAAATTTGACTCTCAGCACCAAAAATTTCCCACCAACCTGGAAGCCAAAGGACACTGGTAACTGACCAAAGACAACAAGACTCATTCTTTAAAGTGTGAGATTTAAATTAATGTCCCCCCACCTTCTGATCCAGGTTACTTGCCCAGATTTGTGCCAGTGACTCCTAGACATTTAAAATTTATATCTACTTTCATATTTATTTAATAAAGAAAAAGTTAAATTTCCTGATTTGTTACAGTCTCAAGATATAATCCTACCCCCACCTGTCACCCTGCATCAGTTTTTTTCAAATATTCCCAAAACTTAATGGACAATTGTATATATCTGGTGGAAAAATTTGAAAAATAGCAAAGAGAAAGAATATAGGAAAAAGAAGTATTACTCTGTTCATTATTCATGAGCCAAGAAAACAGTAATATTTCATATGTTCTGGAAATATCTCCATGAAACAGGAGGGTGTTTTTTTTTTTTCCTCCAAACTGTTGATTGTAACAGTTTACATAACTTAGTAGGGGAGGAAACTATTTCCTGAGAGCCTGTTATACTGTTTTGCTTAGACTCATTTATTTAATTCTCATTCCTTCCCTAGGAGATCATTATTACCTTTATTTTATAGATGTGTACAATTTAGCTCAAAAAGGCTAAGTGTTGTGACTAAGGTTACAAACTAGTAAGGAATGGGACTGGATTTTTTTTTTTTAAGATTTTATTTATTTATTTGACAGAGAGAAAGAGAGAGCACAGACAGAGGAAACAGCAGAGGGAGAAAAAGAAACAGGCCCTCTGCCAAGCAGGAAGCCTGATGGGGGGCTCAGTACCAGGACCCCGGGAGCATGACCCAAGCCGAAGGCAGATGCTTAACCGACTGAGCCACCCAGGGGCCCAGGGATGGGCTTGCATTTAAAGCCAGCTCTACCTGACTCAAACTCCCTGTGCCTGTCCTGGCCTTTCTACTTTGATGAAGTAAAGAAAAGGAATGCTTCCCATACATTGAGATTACCACAATATTTGTAGTAATAGGGAAAGAAAATATAAAGTTCATTATTTTGAAAACAAGTTTTATAACATTTCAAAGTTATAGACAGCAGAAAGCCAGAAGATCAAGGTTCTGCTAAAAATCCCAGGTGACACCAGTAAAAACTCAAAATACTACCAAGTTCCCAACTTATTTTTTTTGTTCAATAATCACCTACCTTGATTTAGACACTTTGGAGAGGTCTAATATGGACAGTAGACTTTGAAAATTTAAAAATAAGATGAGTGTAGGGACACGTGGGTGGCTCAGTCAGTTGAGCATCGAATTCCTTTGATTTCAGCTCAGGTTGTGATCTCAACGTCGTGAGATCAAGCCCCACATGGGGCGCTGTGCCAGGCGTGGAGCCTGCTTGAGATTCTCTCTCCCCCTCGGCCCTTCTGACTATTCATGCTCTGTATCTCTCCAAATAAATAAATAAATAAATAAAATCTTTAAAAATAAAGTAAGAAAAAAAAAAAAAGATGAGTGTGGTGCTCAATGAAAATGTTCCTAACTCAATCTCAGTTTGTTGAGAGATTGTTGTTAATGCCATTGTAAATTTTTTTTTAAAGATTTTATTTATTTATTTGAGAGAGAAAGAAAGAGACAGAGCACAAGCAGGGACAGAGGCAGAGGGAGTAGCACACTCCCTGCTGAGCAAGGAGCCCCATGTCAGACTTGATACCAGGATCATGACCTGAGCCAAAGGCAGACCCTAAACCAACTGAACCTCCAGTGCCCCTGCCCTTGTAAATATTCATGAAATGTAAAATATTTACTAGAACACAGTGATCAATAATGCAGCTTTCATGAGGGGCAATCATAAATAGTATTTTTAAAAGCAGTGAGAAATTTATTTTCCTTTGTTATTTAAACCCATAAAGAATGACTTGAACACTTTGGAATGATCATCTTAAAGATCTGTTTTTGTTACATTTTGTGGGGAGATAAATGGCCTTAATAAATAAATGCATAAAAAGTTTTTATGTAACTCATTGAAACTCACACACTGGTTTTTATGTATAATTAGCTACAAAGTCCTTTATCCCTTTTTTTGCTCTTATGGGACACTGACCATGCCTCTGGTTTAATGAACTAAACATTATGCATTGTTTTGAATTAACTGGTCGCGTACGTGGTACAAAACAAGCCTTGAAGTCTCTCTTTCACTTTGTGCAGAAGTAGGAAGGTGTTAGTTTGTAAATACTTGTAGTGAGGAAATAATCCCTGGATTATTTAAGCAAAGATACTCTTCCACAAATAGGAGCAGGTTCATCCAATTGGTTTGCATAGGTTCACCAAATTGCCTTGCTCTGAATGGCCTGGGGACATTGCATAGACAAAACTTGAGTCCACTGTCTTGTTAAGATGAAAGAACAAGGATAACCACATCATCTGAGTTTTTCTCTCTGTATTCAGACCATATTCACGGTTTTGTAGGTGGATTAAATAATGTCATGGATATAACGTATGAGGGAATCGTGACAAGTAGCTCCTGAACCAATTGCTACTGTGATTGCTATTTCTACTACTGTTACTATAACCTCACAGCCTTCACTCCATCACTGAATTGATCAATCACTGGGTGCTTGCTGTGACTCGGGTTCTTTGGGAGGGCGTCAGAGGGAAAGACATTCACGCTGCTCTCAAAGGGCCCATCGTCCAGAAGACCACTCAGGCAAACACAAACACTGCAACTCTTCCTTTTTCACATTTGGGGCAGTCAAAACTTTGCAAGTCCATTTACCAGTCACCCGCCCCTGAAAAACTAAGAGAATCGTTGTTAAACCTCAAGAAATGTGCTTCAGGAAGTGAGGTTTCTCAGAAATGCAAACTCTGTTCTTAAACCTAAATTGAATAAGAAGCTGTAATTCAAAACTTTTCCAAATGGAGGATCTGTGAATCATGCACAGAAATAAATTGCTCTCTTTGAAGGCCAAGACCCTTGATGTGGGGGCCATCCAACAGTAGACTTCTGAGAGACTCATTCCAAAGACTTCGTTCTTCTCTGTTTATTCCCAGTGGTTCATCACTCAATATAGAAACTTAATTGAAAAGTAGAATCTGGGGCCAGTCAGGATCATTGAAAGGCTAGATTCATATTTAGACTGGTCCAGTGTGCATACTGGCCTGTGTCTTACCATCCAAATTTCCACCCATCCACATCTCTCTAAAGAGATTATCCAATGTGGGGCACCTGGGTGGCTTTGTTGGTTGAACACCAGACTCTGTTTCATCTCAGGTCATGATCTCAGGGTCCTGGGATTGATCCCTGTGTTGGGCTCCATGCTCAGCAGGGAGTCTGACATTCTCTCCTCCTCCTTCTGCCTCTCCCCTGCTAACATAAATAAATAAATATTTAAAGAAAGAGAGAGAGATTATCCAATGTATATATATACCTCAGAACTTTCTCCTCCCCTCTCTCATCTTCCCAGCTTCCCGATCTCTGGCCACAGAATGAGACAGGGATAGACACTTGATCCAAGCAAGTTCAATTAGATTTACTCTACAGGGACTTGGAGTTGGGACCCAGAGACTGGGGAGTTCTGGGGAGGGGAATTGGGCAATCATATTGACTCAGAGAATGAAACAGCTGTTTGCAGGTAGATGAATGAATCAGGAAGAGGGTTGTGAATAAAGAAAGATGAAATGAGCCTGTGGAGACAAGGAAGAGAGATACAATTTTCCAATTCCTTGGAAGCCCTGCTGTCCTTTCTGTGTGTTTCTGTAGTATCCCTCTGCATCCTGTAGTAAAAAGCCCTTACTCATTTGAGCTTCTATGAAAGAATTTTAATTCCCAGAAACCAAAAGCTCCCTGGCTAAAACCCTCTCTGGCCACTCTAGCAGTTGAGTTTGAACTAATCATTGACCTTTGCTCGTCTCCCAGAGGCCTCAATCACTTTTAACCTTATGGAGTGCCTAACTGGTAGAAGTTGTGTTGACTGTTGACAAGAGATAGGAAAGAGGTAGACAGAGAAACTTGAGAAGTAAACATTGAGTAACGCTGAAGAGATCAAAGTTCTGTCCTGCCCTAAACAAGAAGGTGGGGCACCACTAACTGGCTTTGAAACATGGGTTGTCTTTTCTTATCTGTGTAGGTAGGTCTTTGATGGTTTCAGTAACATTTAGAGCAATAACTCAAGGAATTCCTGTGGCCCAGCCCCCATTCCTTCATTCCAAGAGGAAGACTGATATAAATTGACCGACACACACACACACACACACACACACACACACACACACACACACACTTTTATCCGCTTTAATAGATAACAAATCTCTATGGTGCTTAAACCAACCATTGTAGGTAATTAATAAAAAAAAGTCTTTCCTGAAGAGGAAACAGAATGATTCGTGAAGAAACAGTGTCCCAAAAGGGACTTAAGGTACCAAAAAGGAAGAAGAGAGTGATTTCAAAGTGGAAAGGGGAAAAGGTGTAGCTTTTATTTGTGTGGTTTTTATACCTCTATAGAATATAAAAACTTAAAGATGGAGTACAGCTCAGTGGCTTTCCTTTTCTTTGGACTTGAATCAAGGAGCTCCTTTGTGGGAAGAGAGATGAGGCAGGCATATAAAGAGAATCTTACCACAAGGAAGTGACAAATGCCCTAAGAGAGGGACAGATAAAGAGGCTGGGACTTTGGGAGAAGGAAAATATTACTTCCATATGGGCAATAAATAAGGACATCATGATAAAAGGCAGAACCAAAGAAATAACTTTGGGGCAAGCTAGTGGGATTGTGGAGTGGATATAGTTTGGGTTGCAGAGCCTTGACAGCAATGGTTGGAGCACGGTGCCTCCCGTGACTGGCCCCAAAGGAAGCTGGCCTTTGTCCTCCCATGATATATATATATATATATCCCATAGATAGATAGATAGATAGATAGATAGATAGGTAGATCTATCTATATATATATCTGTGGCCATTCCTACTCTGGGAGCAAAGGATTGAATCTCTAAAAAGAGTTGTTAGTACCTCTGAGAAAGAGAATAGAAAGCAGGTTTCTCTCAGGAGAAAAATGAGATACCCAGTGAGCTGTGGCCATTTTCCTGGCAGTGGTAGGAAGAGGGTAGGGAGTGATCTAAGACCACAGAACTATAAAGGACACTAAGCAGTTGCTGCATATCCCCACAGACCCTGCAGGCTTCTCCCAGCACCTGTGTGTTCATGAGGCTGCCCTCCCATGGGTCCATGGGCTCATTAGGAGATTAGTTAGAAGGGTCCTCGTGGTTGTCTCTGCCTGGAACCTACACAGACTGCCAGTACAGCACAGATTTTTAGGTTGGTCTCTGGGTTCCCACCCTCTAAGATTTTCACACCACATGTCATAGAAGCGTTTGGGACCCATGGCTCCATCATGTGCCATTGGGGTTTGACTCTCTCCGTTCGCTCTGCTTCTGTTCATGGTCCAGGGCAAGGAGCCCAAGTCTCTGTTATTCTTGGGATGAAGTAGAGAGACCTTCTTGTCCCTATTCATGAGGACTTTCTGGTGCTCATCCTGTCCTGAGAAGCGAGTCTGGCTGCCTCTGACTCATGAGGCCAGACAGCTGCTCTCACGTCGGTTAGGAAACCTTTTCCTCTACACCACATATCTGCTCTCTTTGTCAATACAGACAGTGTGGCCTACATTCTTTCTTCCCACTAGGAAACAAGGGTCCCCTCTTTATCTCTTGTCCTTGAACTTTCCCTTTCCTGCTTTTGAATTCAACCAGGTATTGCAAATACTTGAGTTTTTAAAGCATTATTATGCATGAAGACTGGGGTCAGGGGGTTCCCATGTAAGTTCATACCATCTTGGCTGAAAGTACTTCTCACCTAGTAAGTGACGGGGCTAGGTTTAAAATCTAGGTATTCTGAATCTAAAGCTAGGGTAATTTTTCATTTTACCCTATTTCTTTCAGAGTATCTCAATAAGGTTGAAAGACCTAGTCAAAGTGAACAGTAACAAAGGAAGGAGAGAGGTAAACTCATGGAAATTTTTACTCCCTAACCTATTACAGGCTAAAACTATACATCTGAGATGGTTGTAGCAAACTGCATGGGATGGAACACTGCAGTAGATGAGGATATTCTAGAGACTGATTCAGACCTTCAGAACTTGGCTTGAAGGCAGCTTATGTCTCACAGTGTTTCCCTATGCGAATGGGGGTCTAACCCAACCTGGTAATTCCTGCACCTTTTTTGGCTGTAGCAGGAAGACAGGACTGCTTATAGGTGCCATTTCTCATATACAGATCATTTTATCTCATCACAAACACTTTCATCTGCCTGTGTGCACACACACGCACACACACATGCACACACATACTCCCAGTGTGAAGGCAGCAGGATGATGGCAAGAGCATGGGCTTTGTTTCAGGAAGCAGTGAAGCTTATCATGGAGTCTCTTATGCCTGTGGGAAGGGGCTGCTGATAAAATGCCCATCGCAAGTTCTAGGGAAAGGGGTTCGTCTCCCACTGACTCCAACCCTCAGGTAGCCTGCTGTACAGGCTACCTTACACCACATTTTCATGTACTAAGCAGCTGAGTCCCCTCTCAAACACAGCCATATTGATTATCCACAGTTTCCATTTCCATTAATGCTGCCTCCCATGATGCAAGTGATTGAGTATTGATTAGACTATAACAGTTCAGTTAAGTGACTGGGCTGGGAAATGGAGTGTTTTGGTTAAGTGAGTTTCCTGTTTCTAAATAATTTAGGAGGTTAGAACCTACCCCTGGAATTCTCCCTAATGCATATGTAGATATGCTAATTGACCTAGATTAACAAACATTTATCAAGTATAAAATATAAAAGTGTGGATGTTGGCACCAGTTTGGGTGTCTGTCAAGGCTGCGTCTTGTAGGCTATGTCGTCTTGGGAATGTTACTTAACTAGCTTCTGAGCCTCAGTTTTCTCATCTGTAGATTGGGGGCAATAAACATCACACCCTAGAATTATTGTAGGGATTATATTAGATCATGGGTAAGAATGCTTGGCCTGGGTCCTGGTACAGAGTTCACTAACCAGAACCTCTGACTACTGTTATTGTTATTATGAAATCGAAACTATCTCATTGCAAGAAGGCTCTCACAGCATGATGGATCTGGGATAGACTCAGCAACCTATAACAAAAGTCACCTGGAAAAGGTGGGGTTGGAAAAATGAAGCAAATGATTGACCTATAGATTTGCACAAGAGAAAGTGGGCGAGTAGTGACTAGATCCCAGGTACCCCGGCTGATGACTGAGCTTAAGGCACGTGAGTCAGTGCCCTGAAGCCTCTGTGGTTAGTTGTTGACAGAGAAGAGAATTCTTTGTCCCTATAAGATGCAAATGCCTACGAGAGTCACTTTGGAAGAGCCATATTTTGGACTGGCTTCTGTAACCCAGCAGTCAGAGCCAAGATTGTTTTTCTCTGGGATCATAGCCTGGTAAGAAGAATCAGGGCCTGGAGTTGAGCTACAGAAATTTGGACTCTTGTCATTTATGGAATTCCAGCTAATGAACTCACACAGCAGGACATGGTTTTGGGCAGATCAAGAGACACTGACTTTTAAGAGACACCACCCCTTTTTTGGCCTCCCCAGTCCACCCTCCAGAGCCCCTCTCTGGTTTCCCACACACAGTGTTTGTTCCTCTGGGCACTGCTTCTCAGGAGGCTGGGAAAAAGGAGATTGGGTCTTCCAAGGTTACAAAACTTATCTTTTTTCCTTTGCTGTGCAAACAACTTGTGTGAAGGCCACCCAGGTTTCTGCAATGAAAGAGAAGCTTGCAGGAAAGGGTATAGCCAAGGCTGTTTTATATTTTGCCAAGTGGAGACTCAAGTTGCCTCTGTGGGAGAATTCCCCTGCCATGGCTAACGAGGCAGCCACCCTGTCCATAGGGCAGGGGCATACGGATTTAGGAGCTAGAGTCTCAAATCAGTTTGCTTGTCTCTGTGCAATGTTCTGAGCTCAGTCAGAGACTGCTCAGGGACCACAAGTTGGAAGTGATTTCACATTAGCAGTAGAGATTCCAAACGGGGAAAATCCAGTAAAACTTGATGACCTATAGTCGTGTTTCTCAGAGTGTGACCTGGATTAGGAGCATCAGCATTACCTGGGATGTCGTTACAAATGCAAATTGTTGGGCCCCACCTCATTCCTGCTGATTGATTCAGAAACTCTGAGGATTAGGCCCAGTGTTTTTGAAAGCCCTCCAGGTGATTCTGAAGCATGCTGAAGTCTGAGAACCACTGGCTTCTAGAAACTCTGGCAGAGGGAATAAAGGAAATCATCCCAGAGTCTTATGAAAACCAATGTGTGGCTAAATAGGTATGCCTGTCCCATTTCCCACCTACCACACCCCCAGAATGATATAAGAAAGGAGGGGCACGTGGACGTAAGCAATGGTTTTGGCCAGACCAAATAGAACAAAGGGACACACCTGAGCCTGTGTAAGGGGTGGTTAGCATCTGTTTCCATTTACTCATTTATTAATTAATGTTTTCAGTGCTATAGCAAGGTTTCTGCTTATCCTGCAGAAGTGGCCATTACTATATACAGGATTCCCATACTGGCAATGTGGAGAAATGATCCAGGACAGGCAAGGAATAAGAACGAGAAACAGACCCCCCTCCACACATACACCAATCCTAAAGGTCATTCCCAGAACTCAGCAAGTCCCAGTGGTGTGGCTCAGAGGAGAAGACAAAATTGGTTGAAAAGCAGAGAGAAGCAGAGAATATGAGAAATAAATGGAGGAGTGGGCATGGACAAACCCACCCCAATATTTCCAGGACTGGACAAGAGGACAAGTAAAGATCCATTTACTATATGTCTAAATATTTTAAAGTTATGAATCAATTGGACATCAAATAAAAGACTTACTTAATAGAACAAGAGAAGAAGTGAGAAGACTTAGTAAAGTAAAATATGTCCTCTCCTCCTACCTTGACATAGCAATGAAGAAGTCCAAGATTGATAAATTTACTATTCTTTAATCCCTCAGAGTTTCAGAATGCAATAAGGCAAGGAGAGCGTTCACCTGCCCTGGTGTCTCGTCTACAATCTGCTCCCTTTCTCTCCCCATCCTGGCCCACTCTCTACATCACCAGGGGTTTCATTCACATACTGCGTGGGAGCAAGATCCAAGCTTCATCCATACCCCTTGTCAAATAGCTTCCTGTGGCTGTCATTTAGATCTAAGAGGTGTACCTTAGCCTCAGAGGCTGGACCGAGGGAAGATGCCCATAAAGTCTCTGGAAATAGACACAAGGTCTTTGAGGCAGGGAATTGTGCCTGGTTACTTGGAGCTTGTCTTGAAAAGAGGCAAGGTATAGGGCATGACCCCTTGGCCTGTGGATTCTTTATCCCACGGGGGGAGGAGGAGGAAAACAAGAGCAGGTCCCCTGACTCATGGGTTCAGGGCAAGAACTATCTTGCTAAGGTCTAAGGATGAAACCAGATAGAAAAGAGGAGGAAGGGTCAGGGAAGTAAGAGAGGGGAAGAAGTAGCAGGTAATGAAGACAGAAGATATCCTTCAAAAAGTGGCTTTTACTTTTACTGTACCACAAGGGACCTGATAATCTTCTGGGTATCAAGCTATGATTCTTCCTCTAGATTGCCAGAACCATCCACACTGTGGAGAAAAGTGAGTGTCAATGCCCGATTCGTGTTTTATTCCCCCACCAATGTTACTACTTAGAGACCAGTAACACCTAATTTTCCTTTGATAATAACTATAGATCCATCACAACTTCCTGAGCTGCACACTGACAATGAAGAAGGAAGGAAGGAAGGAAGGAAAGAAAGAAGTTAGTTGGTTATGATCACAGACCAGAAGTTTCTTTGGGTGAATCAAAGTAGTATTTCATCAGATAAACAACTGAAAACAAGTTTACACACACACACAAAATGGGAACTTGAGTCAGCATTTTGGGCTTTGTGATGTGGGTTGGTTGTTACTTGGCTTTGGTTCTGCTGTTGCAAAAATTTCATTTGTGAATTTTTCTATGGCCAATTGTTTTGGTGTAGATTATTTGAGTTTTGCTGTTTGCTCTTTAGCAGACATGAAATATAATACATTTTCACTGGGAATATTTCTTTTCCTGGGGCTGGAAATGTAATGGGGTTAGGTGACGCTCCATTTCTGAGCCACATGTTCCTAGTAGAGAGGTACAGGGTAATGTAATTCACAACGCTGTTGTACTTTCAAAATCATACTGTAAAGTATTGTTTCTTAGGAGGAAAAAAAAAATACTCAGGATAAAATCAACAGAAGGAATCACAAAGGAAGAACTCATAGAAAAGCATCATGCAAAAAGATTTAAAAGGCAAACAGCAAACAGGGAAATAAGTTTATTGTAAATATGGCAAACGGAGCAAAACTTGTACACTTATACTTTAATAATCATCAGTGTTCCAGTTTTTAAAAGGTACAAGTGACACTGCACAAAAGAATATTCAAAAGGACATAAGTTAACAATGAGATGTTAATTGCAATAACTTTTCTGGATGCAGACTGACAAATGGGTCAGGAACGTTAAAAAATGTCCATGGTCTTGACCTTGGCAATTTTTCCTAAGAAAAGTATCTACTGTAGCTTTAGGAAACAAAATAAAACACTGTGTCTTCTCCCATCATGGCCTGTCTAGAACTTGCACTCTGGCCTCTCTGAGGATTTCATTCTCTCCATTAGTCCCTCTGTCTCATTTATCACCACTCTCCCTCTCTCCTTAACACATCCCATCAGCATATGAAAATGCTCCGTATCTTGCAAACTTTTAAATTCTTTTTTGATCCCACATCTTCATCTGGCTACAGCTCCATTTTACTGCTTCCCTTTATAGGGAAACTCAAAAGAATTATCTTTGCACACTCCCTTCACTTCCTCATTTCCTATTCACTCACTGACCTGCTCTCTCTTGCCAACATCAAAGACGACCCCCATCTTGCCAAGGCCAGTGAGCACTTCACTGCTCCATCGTTCTACTCTCAACAGCATTACTCTTGTTTAAGCATTGCCTTCTGTATCTTTCCTTGGCTTCCAGGACACCACATTCTTACTTTCCCTTTTCCCTCAGTGGCCACTCTTACCAGGCTATTTTCCCGAATCTTCCTTTGCCAGGCACCTTTAAAAGACGAGAGCTCATCAGGGTTCATTGCAGAACATCTCTGTCCATATGTGTTTCCTTAGATGTTCTTATCCAATCCCATTGTTTCTGATGTCACTTCACAGCAATGACTCCAAAATTTATGTTTCTGGCTTGAGCCTCTCCCCTGAATTCTAGACTCATAGACAACTCCTTAGTCAATACTGACACTTGTATATTGCCAGCTCCCTAAAATTTATATAACTGAAACTTCATCCCTTCTCCCTCTCCCCCAAATACCCAGCTCTTCTTCTGCCATCCCCAATCTCTTTAATTAGCACCACCCATCTGCTTAATCATTAAAACCAGATGATTGCATGTCATCATTGACCCCTCCTACCCCTAAGATGCTACATCCAATCAACAAATCTTGTTGGTTCTATCTCCAAAATACATTTCTTCCCTCTGCACTGTTGCTACCTTAGTCCAAGTGACTCCTTCCTATAGTAAGTCACTAGTCTCCTAAATGGGCTTTCTTCCTCTACACTTGCCCTGCCCCCGACAGTACTTGCTTTCTTTAAGCAATACCAGGGTTTGAAAAATGCATTTTGATCATGACTGTCCATTTCAGTTAGAATAGTTTCCAAATTCTTATAGTGGACTGGTAAATTGTCCATGATCCACCTCTTGTCTAGTGGTCTTATTTTATCCCTTAGTCCTGCCTCCATGTCTACTCCAGTCCTGTCCGCTCCTCCCTCTCCTGCTTTCTGGAACACGGACTGATGCACATGTGCCTACACAGCAGTGCTCCTAACTGCAGTCAGCTGTCATACCCGGTTTTTTACTTCTCCACCTTATGAGGGGTTTCCACGCCCAGGCCCACCTTCTAGTGTCAGGATGGTTAATACATTTTGTGTCCATGTTCTGAGAAAAGAGGGAAATGGTTAGAATTCCATTTGAGACTAACAAGGTAGCATCTTTGAGAAAGAAAAATACTAAGATAGATCATCTTTCCATCATTTCTCACAAATAATTTCTTAGAAAGGAAAAAGATGGGAAATTAGATTGGAGGTAAAGGAAATGCACTCCTTCTACCACCAAGGTCAAAAGATTCTGGAATTGAGAGAAGGAAGAAAGAGAACTAACCTTTTTAGCATCTTTATCGTGTACCAGGAACTTTATTTCTGATATCTCTTTAGGACAGATGTGTGTTATGGGCTGAATTGTATCATCCCCAAAATTTATATGTTGAAGCCCTAACCTCAGAATGTGACCGCATTTGGAGAAAGGGTCTTTAAAGAGGCAATCAAGTTAAAACGAGGTCATTATGGGAAGGCCTAACCCAACATGACTGGCTGGGGTCCTTGTAAGGGGGATTAGGACACAGACATGCACTGAGGGAAGGCTGTGATGAGACAGGGGAGAATAGCTGTCTACACACTAAGTAGAGAGAGGCCTTAGAAGAAACTAACCCTGCCAACACCTTGATCTTGGACTTCTTGCCTTCCGATCTGTGAGAAAATAAATTTTGGTTGTTTCTTCTACCCAGTGTGTGGTACTCCCTCATGACAGCCCATGAATAATGCATTTGATTATGCCTGCTCTTCAGGGAAGGAAACAGACAGCCCAAGATCACAAACCTGTAAGAGGCAGTGCCCTTGATCCAATCCTAGTTCTGGTCCAGTCTCAGAATCTGTGCCCTTTCCATCCTGTTGGGTGATTCTCTGGCACACCCATCTCTCCTCTTCACTATTGAGAGCTTATTTCCCCCAAACACTGATATGGTCTACATCTTGTTCAGGTGTCCTCATAAAAAGGGGGAACACAAGGGCATCTGGGTGGCTCAATGGGTTAAAACCTCTGCCTTCAGGTTGGGTCATGATCCCAGGGTCCTGGGATTGAGCCCTGCATCAGGCTCTCTGCTCAGCAGGGAGCCTGCTTCTCCCTCTTCCTCTGCCTGCCTCTCTGCCTACTTGTGATCTCTGTCTGTCAAATAAATAAAAAATCTTTAAAAAAAAAAAAAAAAGTTGGGGGTGGACACAAGAAAGAAGTACTGATTAGGAAAGAGAAAAGAATGTTCCAAGGGCTCAACTTCTGGACATCGACCCAGACAAGGTGGCAGTGAAAATCACCTGTAATGCAGCAGGATCAAGAATAAACATTAAAAACCATCTGCCAACCCAGATGGAAGATGACCAACAATTGATTACCAATTTAACTCAACTGTAATTTTTCAGGGATTTTAATCTTTTCATTCTGACATTCTGTTAACAGATTCTGGTGATTGTGGAACTGTTGATTCTACATGAAATTAGGAGGGCATTTTTACTTTTATTTATCCTTAGGTAACAGTCCACTCTGGTTATTTTCTGCGAAGCCACCTTGACGGATTAATATTTAGAGGCAATATATTCAACTGTCAAGGAGATGACAGTTAAATTATAAATTAACATCAGGCAGGACTAGAGAGTCCAACAGAGTGAACTTGCTAAATGACAACAGCTCATCCAATAAACTCAGTCACCCTGACCCATGAGTAGAGGCTGTGCACTTATGGATGTCACCCAGCATCTTACTTAGAAACTGAACCACAAATTTCTGTTCAAGGTGACAATTTGAGGCCATATTTTTATCTTCTCTTCACCTATAATTTTAATGATATGACCAATGAGAAATAACAATGGTAAAAAGTCTTTTTACATAAATAAAATAACAAATATGAAAATAAAATAATATCTTTACCAATATGGAACAGGAAAGGGAAATATGAAAGGCCAAACACTTTGGAAAATGTCTGCAATGTATAGAATTGGGATGGGACTGAAGAAGTCCCTGCCTGCAAGTTCACATATATTTCACTTACCTACTTCTGTGTGACCAAACACCCTGAACTTAGTGAATCTACAGCATTTCTTTCAGTCATGGATCTGCACGTGGTGCAAGACTTGCTAGAATCAGCTTATCTCTGATCCCCTGCACATCAGCTGGGGTAGCTTAAGGGCTGGAGCATGGAATCTTCTGAAGACTTGCTCCCTCACAGGTGTAGGGGTGCTTGCTGGGAAGTTTGAGGGGCCTGGGACACAGCTTTGTCTCTGTGGTCACTTCATACTGTAGCTCCAGCACTGAGGCTTTGGGGCAGCAGACTTCTTCCAAGGTGTATGGGGAGACAGAGGGAGAGAGAAAATCAGGCTGAAGCTCTGTCACCTTTTCTGTCCTAGTCAATGAAGTCATGCAGTGTCACTTCCACCACATTCTATTCCTAGAGGCTCAGTCATGCTCAAGGAGAAGGGGATTACTTGTCCTTTTATGATATGAGGAGATGCATCCTTCTGGGCGAGGATGGCTTGTGGCCATTTTGAAAATGCAATGTCAAATTTATGACAGAAAAACACAACTGGAGGAAGTGCCTGTGATCACTAACAGTGTAGCCAGAATTTACCTTCAAGGTCAATGGGACAGAAGCTAGGAGTTGGGTTAAGGTGAGGGCAAAAAGGTTTGCAAAAACCCCTACCCCACACATGAAGCAGCTCACCCCAGGGATTCCATTAGAATGTCACCTGATATGTAGTGAAGAACCAGGAAAAATGGGACATTGTTTCAACTACCTCTTTAAGAGAGCATTCACCTCAGATAAAAATAAGAGCAGGGGCGCCTGGGTGGCCCAGTGGGTTAAAGCCTCTGCCTTTGGCTCAGGTCATGATCCTGGGGTCCTGGGATCAAGCCCTGCATTGGGCTCTCTGCTAAGCAGGGAGCCGGCTTCCCTTCCTCTCTCTCTGCCTGCCTCTCTGCCTGCTTGTGATCTCTGCCTGTCAAATAAATAAATAAAATCTTTAAAAAAAAAATAGAAAAATAAGAGCAGTTAATCTCAGTGTGCCACAGCATGTATGCCTAGGAAATGCTTCTCAGAGTCCTGTCCATGACTGCCTCTGATCTTGTGCCCTCCCTATGCTTCATAGACAATGAGAATCTTGGTATGATTAAAGTAGACTAGAGGAAGTCTAAACTTTCAATATTCCCCTTTAGTCGGGACTAAAATATTTGGATAAGTACCTACAAAAACCCTGATAAAATCTATCTCAGCACTAATATTAGACATGCATAAACTTCCCTCTGGTTGAGAAAGAAGGGAGGGAAGGAAGAAGGGAGGGAAGAAGGAAGACACTGGGAATACAAAAAACATGAAGTTGTTCAAAACAAAGGGCTATTCTTAAGACCTGGAGTAAATATGACTCCCACTCCTAAAAAAACAGAGAAAGCACTTAAAAAATATGAGACCCATGGACAAGTTGAAATCTGAGAAGACATAATCTAAGATAATTAAAAATTGCTTTGCGATTTTTTAAAAGTTAGCAAGCCCAAGATTCAATGGTGACAAGACAGGTAATACAGAGAACAAGCTAGATACTAAACTCATAAATGAGAATAATAAGATGAGAAATTTGTCACTATTCCCAGGGAAAGGATAAAGAAAATTACACAACGTACCAACCTATAAGAGATGTAGAGGACAAATACAGGAAGACTTTTTTTTTTCCTTATGGGAAAGAAAAGTAATAATGTCCTTGTAGAAAGACTCGAGACTTCTAATCAAAAGGATACAAATTATTTGAGAAAGAAAGTTCCACACATAGGTATGCTCTAGTGATACTGTCAACATTGCAATTAAACTTTGCATTTAAAGACTATGGAAACCCACAAACATGTTGGTATACTATATAAAATGAACTACATTCAAAATGGATATAAATAAGATTATCAGAGTTTCCTATAATACTAAGGGAGTCGAATAATGGCTCCCAATCTTGACAGATAAATAGATCAGTAATGCGATAATGTGACTGGTTTTAAAATAAATAATCAAAAGTAAAAATCTTCACTGTTCTGAACAATAAGGCAGAGTAAACTCAGTTCTAAAAAATACTGGAAAGTGAGAGGGAAATCGAGGATCCCAGAGCCTAACACAAAACCAAAGACAAACCCATGGGAGAGATGAAGTTGTTGGATATTGACAGAGGATTAGGCAGAGGGACGGGTAACCACCAATGGGGTAGGACTGGTGAGCACTTCCTAGCATTTGCCCTTTTTTTTTCTTTCTTTCTTTCTTTCTTTCTTTTTTTTTTTTTTTTAATTTTATGACAGAGAGAGAGACACAGTGAGAGAGGCAACAGAAGCAGGGAGAGTGGAAGAGGGAGAAGCAGGCTTCCTGCTGAGCAGGGAGCCCGATGCGGGGCTCGATTCCAGGACCCTGGGATCATGACCTGAGCTGAAGGCAGATGCTTAATGACTGAGCCACCCAGGCACCCTGCTCTTGCCCTTTCTGCAACCCCACCTTGCCTTGGGCAGGTCAGTGCTTACCTCCTACCCCAGTGGGGCCAGAAGCCTAGTGCCAACTATACCAGTTGGAGGTCATGGGGCAGCACTATGGTGATGTCACAGGCTAGCTGAGCTGAAACTGAGAAGAGCAGGTACAGGTGTGCTGGCCAGCCCTTAAGAAAGTCCTCCTTGTCCAGATTCCTGTGTATCATTACATGTTCCTGTCTTCATAGAATACCAATCCTATTTCCAGGGAATTAAAGATGAACATAGGTATCATTTTCTTAAAAATAAATCCTAAGAACCTTTGTCAGGGGCACCTGGGTGGCTCAGTGGGTTAAAGCCTCTGCTTTCGGCTCAGGTCATGATCCCAGGGTCCTGAGATCGAGCCCCACATCAGGCTCTCTGCTCAGCGGGGAGCCTGCTTCCTCCCCTCTCTGCCTGCCTCTCTGCCTACTTGTAACCTCTGTCTGTCAAATAAATAAATAAAATCTTTAAAAAAAAAAAAAATACACCTGCTTCCGATACAACAGGTCTGCAAAGGGGCTCAGGGCATCTGTATTTTAAAAAAAAAAAAAAAAAAAAAAAAAAAAAAGAACCTTTGTCATCTAGTATTTTCTCCAGTTTATGATGTCTGCTTCACTTCATCTGTGGTGGAAAACACGTACCAGGAGAATCATATTAAGGGATATTTGCTGTTTACCTTTAACGTGCAGTCTCACCTAATAAGTGGAAGCAAGAAGTCTTCCTTCCAGGGATACACACAATACCTACTATAACACTACACACTACACACACACACACACACACACACACACACACACACACGCTTCTCATTTTTTGAAGATTCTACATGTCTACACCATAAACCAGTGGCTCTTCCAATATGTTTAGACTGGTATATAACATTAACTTATTAACATTCACTTATATTTGTTAACTAGAAAGAAGAAAGGGGTTTTAGGTGAATAGAAAAGGAAAATTGCATTGCCAGAAAGTCACTGTTGCCTCTGGGGACATTGCTTAGGGAGCGAAAGTCTACCCTTTCCAACTTTGGAATGGTTCCATGCCTTCCCAAGTTTTTACCTGCCCTCCTTCCCACACCGCATACATACTTTCAGATTCATTCATTTCACATCCTACTCTAAATTATTGCTGAAGGCTGAGCTATCTCTCCCTTGTAATATGTCTATCAAGTCAGCCTGGTTAATAGCAATGCTTTGTTAGTGGTTTCTCAGTATCCCTCTTTCCCACTGGCCCAGAGGAGACTGTAGAAGATGGGTGTGTTTGAACTGGAATGGAAAGGAGCAACAGGGACAATCTTCTCATCCTGGCATTTGCCCACAAACTTTTCTCATGTCTGCAAAAAATTGTGGAGGGTTCTGCCTGTGCCCCCAAGTTGCTGTTGGGAAGTACCCAAGGCAATTGTGCTGGCTGGATCCAGTGCCTCTGTGAGGATTTAAATCCCCACTAGAAAGGCCTAAGAGGCCAGTTGGAGGAAGTTCAGCCCCAAATTTGGTTGCATCATTCAGGAAACAACATAGATGCTCAGGTTGGCAGGGGAGCAGTCTATTTCTGACCTCTGTCCCATCACACCCAGGTCTTAACCAGAATCAGTCTGACCTCTGAGTTGTCCCTAGAATGGTCACAAGGAGAGAAAAGGGGGTTGGAAGGGAGGGTGGATGTTTTAGGAATCAATACAGTATTTAATCAAAGCTTCCTTTTAGTTTTATTTCTTGGAATTATCATCCAGGATGATCGTGTTTAGTAATACTGGGGACCCCAAATTATTCTTACCCTTCATCCACTGGCTAGGTTTCAGAAGGATCTTCTTAAGCCTCATGTTTGGAATGGTGAGAACATATTTCTGTAAAAACAGTGTCACACACTGTGGTCAGACACCAAAGATACTCACAAAAACCTGTGTGATTCATGAGGTTTTTTAGTTTAGGGGCTGACTCTTGGAGCAAAACCTGCCAGCCAAATGGCCATGACACAGAGAAAGCAGGAACCCCATGGCCTGGGATCTAATCCCAGCTCTTCTTTTCCCAGACCTTGAGTAAATTGCCTGATCTCAGTTTTCCTGAGCTTCATCCCTGACACAGGGACTAAAAACAGTATCTACCCTCTAGGGTTGTAGTGATGACTAGATGAGATAATACAAGCAAAATGGTTTGTACAGTTCCTAGATCACTGCCAATACTTCAATAAATACCGAGTCTAATATCCAGTGAGTCTTGATTAAGCATGGCCAGGCTCTGTGCTGGCTGCTGGCATGTGGCATGAGTGAAGATGAAAGATCTAGGAAACTCCCCGCCTTGCTCGGCTGCCTCTCAGGCCCTGGGTGCTGGGATGTCTGGTTGGCATAGGTCCAGCTGAGTGAAGGAAAACATTTAAGGGATGAGGACATCCTGCCAGGAAGATCCTAGACACCCCCACACCCCAGATTTATGCCCCATCACTTTGTTTCCCACACAGGGCTTCAGGATATATCTGCCCATCTGTCTATTCCTATGGCCCATCTCTCCCTCTCCAGGTGACTGCCAAGTTGAAGAGTTTCCTGCTTCCCCTTGTCCCCATCTCTGGCAGACAGTTTTCAAGGGTGTTTTTCTGCTTGGTAACAGTGGGAGGGTCATACTCCCATGGTCATGAAAACCTTGTCATGCCTCTCACCACTATCAAACTGAGGGAGAGACACTGGTGTGTGTCAGATGACGATGTCCTTGCTCTATATGAAGCATCAAATCACAAGCTTATGAAGATAGTGAGTCAAGGACATCTCTGGCACTCACCTGAGAAATTTCAATTCAGTGTGTCTGCAGTGAGGATCAGGCAGGAGTATTCTTCTAAAATTCCCAGGTGATTCTGATGATCAGACAGCTTCCGGTGGGATAAAAGGGACACCCATCTCCCTGGGACTGCTGGCCACTGCAGTCCTCGAGCACTGCCAGACATCTGGGTGGAGGGTGAAGGCTCAGGCGCCAGAATGGGGAGGCAGATGACATCCATGATGGACTCTCTCCCATCGGGAGATGGTGGGACCCCCTTAAGCAGAAGGTGAGGTGGGAGTGGGGGCACAAAAGAAGATGAAACCCCACAGCTAATGGGAAGACTGGAGGGTTTCTTTGGTTCCAGGGCTGACCCAGCCATTCTCAAGATCCCAGGTGACCTCAGGCCTCTTGGGAGCGCCTGTAAATCAATGCTCATGAGCCAGAGACTGCCTGTGTATTGTAAACTGCTTTAAAATATCTTTCCATCAAAAGCTCTGGCCCTTGTTTTCTTTTTTAAGTCATAGGACCCCCAACCTTCCTAGCAGATCCCAGCAGAGACGAGTTACTGCCGAAGAATGAGCTCTGTGCCCCGGTGTCTCTACTTGCTGACTATGCAGCTGGTCCTCTGTGAACTTAGGATGTTATTGTTGCCTTGGGGACAGCCGTGGGGCCCACGTCTCCTGGCAGGTGTGCCGGAGAGGAGGCAGCAGGAGTCTGGAAAAGACAGAGCTCTGTACAGGCTCTCTTTCTGGACCTCAAAGCTGATCCAAGCTACGTTATTATGAAAAGTTATTAACTGATATTCAGTTACAAGATCCTGGGCTGAACAAAGAATGAGGCCCAGGGTAGCCGAAAACCATATGGTCTTAGAGGGCGCACACACCTGCAAGAGGACAGGCAGGCCTGGTCAGACACCGTCATCAATTCGAGGAGAACCATAAAGTTTGGACTTGCTTCATAGCACTTTCTAATTAGCTGCACACTGAGTTTTCTCCGCTTTCTGATAAAGGCCTGTGCCCCCTCTTCCACCCCTGCCCATGTCCCACGGCCCAAGACATCAGGGGAGAAAGTTCCCACCCAGACTCCCAGGCCTCAGTCAGACCAAGGAAGACATGATAAACAGGAAAATAGCCCTTACCTCTGGAGGCAAAACCAAAATAGGAAAGAAACTCCTAGAAAGTTATCCTGAGGCAAAGGTCCCAAAGGGAAAAAGCACAGTGCTTTCACAGAACAGCAAGGAGCTGGAAACTGTTGGAATTGATGAAGTGTAGGAAAATGGTTAAATCAATTACATTATATTTACCCAACAGAATGGCGAATAGAAAGATAAATATAAATGCTTGGTGACGACAGGGAAAAAGGCCTACCATATACTGTTCAGTTAAAAAAAAAAAAGTGGGTGCAAAAATGAATCTCTGCTCTAGTTATGCTGGTCAAGTTCCATATTCATATGGCCCTGGGTAGGATAGGGTGACGAAAATGTGAGCGCAGTTTGACTGCCAGTGGGGGTGGCTTTTCTTGCCTCTGCTTCGACTTGGGTTCATGCTTTTGTAATGTGGCTTTTCTTGCCTCTGCTTCGACTTGGGTTCATGCTTTTGTAATGTTTGTGTAATACACACTCAAAAATACAATGACAGGGAAAATGCAAGGGGTGCCTATTGTTTTAAAAAGCAGGGGAAAGGGTGGAAGAGAAAAAGATGATGGCGTCAGAGCCAAACCTACACCAGAGTTTCCCAGGGCGCAGTCGCATGAAGTGACTTCTGCAGAAAAGAATTCGTTTTCACCACCACTCATCCCCATTAGAAAGAAGAAGAAAAATGAACCTTGTCTTGGAAGGAAACGGAGGTTTCCACGGGCTTCTCCAAAGGTAGAGACACTGAAGTCACTGGTTGGCAGTCACCAGGATGAGGCCCTGCCTGGGTTTACCCCATTGAACCTACACGATGAGCTTGTCAGGAAGATAAATGTCAAGCAGACATGATACAGGGCCCCAGTTTCTGGATGGATGAATGTGCCCCAGCAGCTGCTCACAGGGTGGCAGAGGGAGGCTTGTCAAGAGTTCCCAGAAAGCAGCGCTCAGCCTTCTCCCAGTCTGGGGCCCCTGCTCTGGGGTCAGCTCCCCAGTGCTCTACCAGAAGGCTTGGCTACTAGCCATCTGGCTACTGGAACGGCAAGGCAGGCCATGCCTGGGCCCTGGCTCACACTGGGCTTTGCAAAAAAAAAAAAAAGAAGAAGAAGAAGAAGAAGAAGAAGAAAAGAAGAAGAGTTACCTTATAGGAACTCAAAATTTTACTCTTGATCAATTAAAATGTGCATTTCTACCTTGGATTCATATACATCCAGAATAAGGGGCCAGTTGTTTCTATGAAACTGGAAAACTGAATACATTTGTCCTATAGTTAAAATTCAAGAGATGCATCACAGCAGGGAAACTCATCCTGGGACTAGGTTTTCATTCTTTCTCACTCTGGGGGTGAGAGTATGACTGGGAGGAAGTGATTGTGCATTCAGGGGAGGAGGACAGTGTGTGGGAAGGGTCAGGGAAATAGTTCCCCCTGTGTGCTTCAGAGGATGAGACAAGCTTACAAAATATCTCCTCTTCCCAGTCCCAGAAGGGAGGCGGTCGCGCTGCATTTTTCCAGTTAAGGGAAACCCATAAATGTTCAAGAAACAGCCTGGAACAATCAAGGTTATCATTTCCGCCTGCAGCAATTGGAAGGGAGGGAGGAGGAGGAGCCATGCAAAAGTAATTTGGCAATTGGTGAACACAGCTCGGAACCTGGAGTCCCAAGTCTTAGCTGATAAGCAGGACACGAATGCTTTCTGGGTCCCAAGTCATGGAACACAGCTTTGATACCAGAGAAGCATTCAGACCTTGCCCTTCTGAGGCATCAACTCAAAGCCAGTAAAATCCACCTGTGATTCTCACCCAGAGAAAACGTGCTTCCCACCTTCCTTGCTGCCCTATGTGTCCTAATTGCCATTGCATGTTTTCTTTTGAGGAATTGGGCTCTTGGTGTTTCAGGGACTTGACAGAAACCATGAAAATAGTTTTACCAGTTGCTGCATCCTGGTCACTCAAGGGTGATATTAAATCTGAGGGCGGTTCATGCTCTCCGGAGAAATGAATCTGAGAGATAAAAGTCTTTTTAAGCCCTACAAGATTCTCTGCTTTCAAGCATTTCAATGTTTTTAAAAACATCTCCCTTTCCCTCCTGTCGTGGCATTGATCTTTGCGTCTCAGCAGACAGATGGAAGATAGGATCTGCACGGGGATTTCCACTGGAAGTAGGTCTGAAGGAAGAAATCCTGCATTCCCGCAGTATACTGTTCTCTCATGCCCTTTGGTCAGCTCTTCCTCCAGACTCTTGAGTCTTGCAGCAAAGCATCATGGAGAAGAAGAAAAAAAAGAAAGAAAAGAAAAACTAGGAAAATCAGTAGATTTTATTAATTTATCCTTCCTGAAATGGAAATTGAGTCCCTCACTTAGCAATATTAGGTCATACAAAAGAAACAGAGGACAGAGTCTCAGGTGTGTTGGCATCCGGAATATATTCCTACCATTTAGCTGAAATGCCCTGCACCTATTTCTAAACATCCCACTCCCACCTATTTTTCCAAGGTCAATGCCCCATTCTCCACCAAGCTTCCCCTGATCTTCCAGTCCCATGGGTATGAGACATATCACAGTAAGAGAACATACTCTGAAGCCAGACATCTTGTATTTCCCTCTCAATAAAGCCACTTGGCATCTGGGCAACCCTGGGCTACTTATCCTTGGTCTCCACTGGTTTATTATTGAGGACTTGGTGCCATAGAAAGCCCTCAGGCAGAAAGAAGCCTAATAGAGCCTCCATGCTTGAGGTGGGAAGCTGTCCACCTCAGCTGTAGGGGAGCCCAGAAGTGAGTAGAGAAGACATTCACAGCATCTGCTACACAAAATGGCATGTCGTCTGAGGCTGTGGCACCTTCCTCAGAAGTCATCTTTACTAGATAACAAAAGGAAAAAGGCAAAAAATACCAGGTTAATAGGAAAGAAAGGGTTAACAAAGAAAGCTGCAGTTTGATTCAGTTACCAGAGAAAATACAAAGCACTCATTTTTCACTTAATTGTAGTATTACCGACACAAAGAAAAGGCAAGGAGAAAATTAACTGCAATATGTAATCAAACTGTGTAGAATACTGTTGTTTGAAATGTTATGATCTGAAATGTCTATGACAATAAATTCAGACATTAGTGGTATAAAGATTTCACCTCCAGATTTTCCTTTCTCTGCTTTGGATTTTCTACCCGTGCTCCAGCCATGGATGTCCATCTGCTGGCCACCTCCATGGGGCTTGGGCCTGGAGAGTGACTCATGAAGCCAAACAGAAGGCACGCGTGTATTCACAACCTAAAAGAGGTTTGAGGTCTTCAGGGTTGAAAGACTCCGTGTAATTACTAATTGTCATCATAATACAAATATGTCTGGAGAGACAAGTCCAAGGGAGAAGTGGGTTTTCACCAAGGACCAAGCCCTCGCTTTCATTGATCAAACACACATTGTAGATTTCCTGGCCCAGCATGTTCACACCCCAGCATGTGCGGTCCATCTGGAACACATGGTCAGTGCAGGCAGACAGGCTATGGAGCTGCTGGGGAAAGCGACCTGGGTGCCAGGCCTGCTTCCACCCACAGCTCTGTGGCCTGGGACAAGTGGCCAAAGTTCTCAGAACATGTGGAATTGTGAAGGTGCTTTACAGAGTGAGGAAGGGCTGTGTGTCTCTCATGCCCTTTGGTCAGCTCTTCCTCCAGACTCTTGAGTCTTGCAGCAAAGCAAGGAACTGAGACAGTGAATTACAACTTCTAGCTGCCTGAATCGGGATGCTCACTTTGGTCACCTCCCTGACCCTTTTATCCCATCTTCAGATACATACGCTATACAAATAAAAGCAAACATTTGAAAAATGTCAGTTTTTCAGAGGGAATTCTTCTTAACCTACCTTGCCTTAAGCTCTGAGCAAATGGATAAGTTCCTTTTTGTTCAGCTCTGAGCAAATGGATAAGTTTCTTTTTGTTCTTATTTCAACCATCATTGCCCTCATCTCCTACCACGGCACCCTTTTTGGACACCTCCAGTGTACAAAGCATTGTGCTAAGTAATCAGTTGGGACGCAAGGGCTCACAGTCATGGTTCTCAAGAGGATTTTGTTGAAAGATAAAAATCTTCCATGTGAATAGAGAGCTAAGGACATGAGGCTTCCAGGCTAGAGACCAAGCGAGGGACCTGAATAGTTGGTGCAGTCATGTGTTTGAAATGCCCTCCTTGTGTATAAAGCCAATACCCTCTGTTTGGACCCCATTTTCTTCCACATTCTTCAGAACCCCCACCAACCACCCCCTATCTCTCCCGTATTTACAATCAGTTCCTCTCCTTGGATATTTCGGATCAGATTAAGATGTTCAAGTACTGGGGTGCCTGGGTGGCTCAGTGGGTTAAGCCTCTGCCTTTGGTTCAGTTCGTGATCTCAGGGTCCTGGGATCAAGCCCCACATCGGGCTCTCTGCTCAACAAGGAGCCTGCTTCCCTCTCTCTCTCTCTCTGCCTGCCTCTCTGCCTACTTGTGATCTCTCTCTCTGTCAAATAAATAAAATCTTTAAAAAAAAAAAAAAGATGTTCAAGTACTTTCCATTTAAAAGAAAATCCTCACTGCCCCCTAATTGCTCCTCCAACCACCCCCTTTCCAGGCTAACACCTTGAAAGAGTCACCCCCATACTCTCTTCATCCCTTCCCTTCTCCTCAGCCCTTCCAGGCTGACTGCCACCTGGAGACAACTGCCCTTTTAAGGTTGAGCAGGGTCATCCTGCTTCAAAACCCTAGGAAGAGTTTGCCTTCCTTGTCCTTCCTGACATCTCAGCAGCTCTTGACATTCTTGCTCCCTCCTTCCTTTCATTCTTAGTCTTTTTTATTGACACAGAATGTAATGTAGAAAAGTGCAAAAATCATGTAAGTTCATAGATGTTCATCCTTCTAAGCCCACGTGATAAACAAAACATCACCAGTATCATCGAAGACCCTGACCTTGGTGCCCTCTTCCAGTCACTACCCTTGCTGAGAAGTCATCACCCCTAGGGGACGCTGTGGGGTCACCTCCAGAAATGAAGCATTCATTCCCAACCACCTCCTGGGAATGTTGGTGGCCAAATCCTCTCAGCTTAGTCTCCCTGCAGACTTCCTCAGGATAAAGGGACCCTTACTCAGGTTCACGCACCCTCCTGAGAGCATCCTGCATCCAATTCAAAACAGCAGTTTCAGAGCTCCCATTCAGGTTAGCTGAAGGCTTTGTTGGCAGCTTTATCCGGATCTCCTTGCTCTGCCCTAGGCACCTTCCTTCATTCCCTCACAGGCACTGCCCCCCAGAGCACTCCCAACAAAGTTTCCGGCACACAGACCTGGGCTTCCTAGGCAACCGAAGCTACAATACCCCTAGCCTAACTTCCAACTTCGTGGATTGTTCCATGTGATTTCGAGCCTTATAATGAATGGAAGCATCTACTCTTTTCTGTTTTTTTTGTTGTTGTTGTTCAACATTATGTATATGGGATTCACAGGTGTCATTTTGTACAACAGTAGTTTGCTCTTTTTAGTGTAGTTGAGTAGTCTTTAAACACACCTTGGCATATTTACGTTTTCACTCTTGAGAGCATGTTAGGTCTAGATGTGGTCTAATTGTTGGTTCTTACGAATAATGCTGCAAGGACCATTTGTGGACGTATCTTTGGGCACACCTATGGTAGAATTTCTGTTGGTGTGATCTCTAGAGGTGTAATTTCTGTTACATAAGGTATATTTACATTCGGTTCTAGTGGATATTGCTGAGGGGTGCACAAAGTATTTGTACCCGTTTATTCTCTAATTAGCAAACCATGAGGGTTCTATTTGGGTTTGCCATCTGGACCTTTACAGAAAAACTTGGCCTATCTCAAATCGAAGCCAAAGAATGAGAAAAGCAGGAAGGGGAAAAAAAAGGCCTAAGAGAGAAAAGTACCTGATATGTCTTCAAAGACTGATAAGAACACCAGTTTGTTGGGGTGCCTGGGTGGCTCAGTGGGTTAAGTCACTGCCTTAGGCTCAGGTCATGATCTCAGGGTCCTGGGATCGAGTCCCACATCGGGCTCTCTGCTCAGTGGGGAGCCTGCTTCTCTCTCTCTCTCTGTCTGCCTCTCTGCCTACTTGTGATCTCTCTCTGTCAAATAAATAAATAAAATCTTTTTAAAAAATAACACCAGTTTGTCTAGGTAGTGGAGACTGAGTGGAAAAATAGGGTTTCGATCATAGCTTGGCAAACTTTTTCTGAAAAGGGTCCGATGATAATCTTAGGCTTTTTGGGCCTGATGCTCTCATTGCAGCTCTTCCACGTTGCCCTTACAGCTCAGAAGCAGCCACAGACCAGAAGTAAAACATGAGGGTTAGTTGTATGCCAATAAAACTTTATTTTGGAACCCTGGATTTTCGATCTTATGTCATTTTCATGTTGTCCCAAGATAGTATTCTTTCGATTTTTTTTCCTGCCATTAAAAATTACAAAAATCTTTCTGAGCTCGTGAGGTAAACAAAAACAGGTAGTGAGTGAATATGGCCTGTGGGCAACAGTTGACACTTTCTGTAGATTGTGGAGACCTCTATAAAAAACCAGAACTTCACTTGGGAAGCAATGTAATTAGGGTTTCTAAGGAAGGGAATGATGTGTACAAAGCAGTGTTTTAGGAAAACTGAGGTGGAAGCAGCACTCAGGATCATCTGGAAGGAAGGAGATCAGAGGGGGGGGCAGCCAGTCAGGAGATGGTCTGGACAGGCCTCATAAATACTAGTGAGGGTCTCTAACCTCACGGGATGAAAGAGATGGGTGTATGCAAGAAGGTATTAGGATGAAGTAAGACAAGGATTTGATGGCTGGTGAGAGAAAAAGAGACAAATGTCAGTGTCTGACACCAGGATCTTGAGCATGGGAGACTGGGTAGATGAGGTTGATGATAAATTGGGAGACGGGAAATCTCTGTCTTTAGGGCATGGGCCCTGCGCCAAAATGCTTGAGCCCAAACCTGGCTTCCCAGCCCACTAGCTGTAATCTGTTTCATTCTCTGTAAAATAGAATTAATAATAACACCTACTTCATGAGGTTGTTAGGAGAGTGGAATGAGTTTGTATATATGAAGTGCGTGGAACAGTGTCTGGCACATACAGGCACTCAACAGGTGCTAGCTTTTATTAATCATATTGTCTTATGTAAAAATTGCAAAATGAAAGTTTTAAAGATAGGAAGCAAGTTTAAGGGAAAAAAGGGTATCTGGATTTAGGTGGGTGAGCTTCAGTACACCCTGGGCAGCAGACAGATCATAGAACGGAAGCTCAGAAAGGCCAAGAAAAGTGCTAACAATGTGGCTGGGTGTTCATAAAGAGAGCAGCTTGATTCCATGGAGGCAGATGAGAATACTGTGAGGGCAAGGATACAGATATAGAAACATGTTTAATGGTCAGAACCTCAAGCTCTGCTTAAATCTCTTCTCTGTCTCTTAGTAGCTATAAACCTTTGGGTGGGTTACTTAGGTCTCCGGTACCTTAGTTTCCCCATCTGTAAAATGGGTATAACCATAGTACTTACTGCCTGGTGTGGTTATAAAGATTAACAAAGTAAATGTGAGGCCCAAACAAATCCTGCCACAAAATGAGTGTTGGGTAAGTGCTGGCCTTGATTACTCTGACGACATTAATGGGATCTAGAGGACAGAGAAGCACCCGGTCAGGAATGACTGAAAAGCACAGAGGAATTCGCCCATCCAGATAGTCCTTATAGAACTTCTTTCTCTCTCTGCCTACTACACTGCTTCAGGAGGAGGAAGAATGATCCTCTGAGGAAAACCTGAGCAACTCCTTCTTTAAGATCAATGGGCAGAATCCCAAGCTCTCTACTTAAATGTTGTTGACCTAAATCTGCAGGATGTCAATGTCTCTAGGAGCAGCCCCTGGTGCATTTCAAGTGGCACTAGCTGGGCTGGCTAGAAAATCCTCTGACTTACATAAATCTCCTCCTTACTGAGGCTTGCAGAAAACCCCCAAATTGCTCCTTTTCACTGCAGTGGGGAGGAGCTGCTCCCTCATCATTTCTGAGAAAGTATCAGCTCCGCCTCCAGCTCTCACATTTAACTCTCTATCCCATCAATCAGGCTCTCATACTACAAAGTTGCTCATCTACTAATCCATACTGAGTGAGGCTTATTTCTTTTTAAGCTTCTTAATTTGCTGCTTGGAAAATTACTTTGGGTGGAGGCAATTAGTGTTGCCTATTTTTGAGGAGAAAATTGCAACCTGGCCCACTCTGACCGTGTGGGTCAGGGATTTCTTCAGTACCCCGCTCCCTCCTTCTCTTCGCTTTTTCTCTTAGCCCCTATTCAAATGATCTGGTGCCTTTAAAATTCCAAGATGATTTCCTGGTGCATATTTAAAATTCATCAAAGCAGTACTTGGCAAAGGAGAAGAGCTTGGGTATGCGGAATACAGGTGACAATCCTCCCAAATAGGATTGGCCTCAGGAAGGTTTTCCTTGGCCTTGCTACCTGATGTGTGGGTTTTGGGGTGTGTGTGTGTGTGTGTATTGGAGCGGGGTAGGGGTGGCAGTGCCTGGGTACAGAGTGGAGGTAGACTTAGAAAACATTTTAAGCTTTTCTTAGTAATTACTGCCTCTCTAAGGTCCTCCCGGTCATTTCTGGAAAAGTCATGGTAGAAATCTCTACTAGGCCAAGTAAAAAATCACCGTAGGGACACGGTCTTAATTTGGAGGTCACCAGGAAGTGACTCTAGGTCCTATAGCATCATAGTTGGTCTTCTCCACTTGTGAAGGTAACCATACTAGCCAGCAGCAGCCTTTGCCTCTAGTCTCTGCCCATCGCAGCCACAGATATACCATGACAATAGAGTCGACTGCCCACCTGTACATTGAAGCAACTGCTTGGCAGAAAGACAGTTTTTGTGCCCAAACACCTGGCAGTGGGGAGCAGAGTTGCAGTTCATGTTTAGACCCAGATTCTGTTGTTCTGGGCTCTCAGGATTCCTAGGAGATAATTCTCCACCTGAGACATGTTCACTCCAGACATGTGGTAGATTCTCTGATGACCCCATTAAAGGACATGGGATAGGGGCCTTTGGGTATCAAATCATCTTTACCTTTCTGGAGTGGAAGGTCCAGGACCTACTAGAATTATAGAAGACAGAAGTAAGCAGGGTCCAGAAGTCTTGATGGTAGTAGGTTTTGTGACAACTTTAGGTAACACCCAGCAGGTCTAACCTCTAAGGTACCCTAAAGTATGATTTCAGTGAAGTATGTTCTTTCCTCCTGGCCACAACTCCTTACCCTTTCCCCTGAGACTTGTTTCTGAGAGTTTGATTTTTGGTACCTGGCCCCTAAGATTATGAAAAAACCATATCTCTGATAGCCCTCACCCAGTCCTTGAGAGCAGAAAGAGAATCTGGGCTAAAAGTAGGCTCCTGAGCTTTAGTCCCCAGAGATTTATTTTCTTAAGAGTACAGTGTTTATTGGGGCACCTGGCCAGCTTAGTCAGTAGAAGTGTGACTCTTAATATCAGGGTTGTGAGTTTGAGCCCATGTTGGGGATAAAGATGACTTGAAATTTAAAAAAGAGAGAGAGAGAGTGAGTACAGTATCTGCTATTGACTAAAGGAGAGAGAATAATGTGTCCTCTATCTTTATCTGCCGGGTATGTGAGAATGCTATTGAATTGTAATCAATAAGGGCTATAGTCTCAGTGAGTGGAACAACCTTTTCTCCCTGGATGGATTATTATGTGTCTGGAAATCAGTGGGAGCATTATCCTAACAGGGACTGGGTCTGGATTCTATAATACTTGGAGTGGTTTACTCAGTGGAGTCCGTCAGTTATACAATTAAGTCTTCCCCACAGACCCATCCCCCGACCAACTTTCCCACTCATAAGTCTGATGCTGCTTTGTCTGAAGGATAGCAGATTTGCTTTCATTTTCATTTGAGTTTGAAGTGGGAGGTTGCAAGGGTGAGGTCTGGACTGTAAGAGTAAGTATAAGTTATAATTATATTTCTTCACATTATGCCTTTGATTATGCTTTGATTTGATGGATTGCACACCCCCTACTGCACACACCAGGATGCTTCTGACAAAACTAAATACATATATTTTCATTAACCTTCCCAGCGACATCCCAGAAATACCTTTTGAGAAGTCTCCCAGTGTTACATGACAGCCTCTCTTGCTAAATTTTTACCTCAAAGCCACAAAATGACTATAAAGAAATAAAGAAATACATTCTAGAAGCCTTGCAACATTTCTCTTCCAACACAGAGACTTTGGGGGTCACTGGTGTGGCCATTTTGATCAAGCTGGTCATTTGCTTTATGCAAGTACCAGAATGGACTAATGATTGCCTCCCTGAGGTGAATCTTCCTTTGACTGAATGGATGAATATGAAAATCAGCAATTTATTGGGGCATGTATGGTGATGACCTAAGGGTCACCATATCTGAGTCCAACAACCACTTCCCTGTTACATGACCACAAATAAAATCACTTCCTGTCTACATTTTCATGACTGTAAGATGAGAAACAGAGAACTCCACTTGTTCCCAAATATGGAGATCCAATATTCAGATCTGGTAGGTTGGGATAACTGTTTTTAAGGAACAATAATGTTAATAATGATTATTATTTTTAGCATTCATTTGCCTTGAGTTGATAGGCATGGAGTATTTTGTTTTGGGGGCTGAAAGTGGAGGAAGAACGTTGAGAGGGCTTGTACATTTATTTGAATTTTTCAGTACCTTCAGCTCTGAGAGAGCATGAAGAAATAGGTCACATGGAGGAACACCCGTTAGCTGTTCCCAACCCTACCCTTTGCTGCTGTTAAGCAACCCAAGGAGTGGGGTTCGAACAGCAAGTTAAAGAGCTGGATTTCTGAGAGACTTGTGAGACTCTAGGCAAAGACAGTGCTACTTTAAGCCTCAGAGTCCTTGATTTGAGAAGAAAGCCAGTGTCCCCATTGCTACATGAAACCTGGTGCCCTTTGACACTGTGGAAACAGCACTTCACATGAACATGGGCATTTCCACACAGCAGGGCACATGGTTGGACAGCAGAAAGTGGGTGCAGCTGAGGCACAGAGGGAGTCCATGGCACACAGTGAGGGACAGATTATCCTCATGCACTGCCCCCCAAAAATGGGAACTTCTCTTTAGGAGTACCAAGAAATACCTAGGAACAAAACACTTGAATGGTGGAAAACAAGATTCTTCATAAGCAAGTGGGGAAAAAGAAACTAAGAATTATCAGTACCGTTGTGATTTCATTTGTAGCTGCAGAAAATAGTAGATCAAAATTGTTTTAAATATTTTAAACTAACAATACCAAGGGTTGTCAAGGATGTGGAGCAACTAGAATTTGCATACATTGCTCTTGGGAACGCAAAATGGTAGCCTCACTTTGGAGGAGAGTTTGGCAGTTTCTGATACACATACATATAACCCAGTCCCATGCCTTCGTGTTCACCTGAGGGGAATAAAAGCATGTGTCTGCACAAAGGCTCATAACAATCACTTTCCAGTGTAGGGGGGTATCTTGTTAATATTTGTTTTGCTATTTTTTTAAATGCTAAAATTGTTCTTTAGATAATTTTACAAGCAACTCTGGACTTTTCGGGTTTTTTCTCCTGTTTCTTTTGGAAAACCTAGAATACATAAAATGGAGCTCTTCCATAAGTATTATTAATATTATGATAAGGATCATAAGGTATTATGATCCTTAATGAATGAGAAAAGAGACTGCAGACTCCAAATTGGTACATAATATTGCTAGGTAACACATCTTCCCACCAGTATCCTGAAAAAGTTCTAGGTTTTTAGATGATGTGTATATTGTCATCTCTGAAACCTCTCAAACCTTAGTAGGATAATTATGATTCTCACTTCCTTTGATTTTCCTTTCCCATTACTTTTATATGCAGGCTGTCTTTACATGTCTAAATATTTAACCACATCAGTAGAGCCATTTCTTAGTGTTTTCCTGGAACGTTGGACTCTCTGTAGCTACCCATCTTGACCCCTGACATCTTTATATGCAGAGAACAGTGGTCAAATCAGCAATCATTACTCTTTGGTTTAAGAGGAGGTCAGACAGGACAATGAGCTAAAAGTCAAGGTGACAAAAGAACTGAAGGCTATAGCGGTCCTCTTCACAAGTGAGTGAACTTGATTCTTGCTTACTGAGATGTGAGGAATCTGGGGCTATTTCAGGAATGTCAGCAATTTTGCCCTAAAGCAACTTTGATCTTGTTGCCCGTCCTCAGGCTTGGTCATTAAGGGAAAACCTGGAGACCCAGGGCTGCCTGTTAACAGAGAACCACTATTCCTTGCTTAAATTGATCTCCTCCTATTATTCTCTTTTCCTGGAAGGAAAAGCACCCATTCTCCCAACTCCCCTCGGAAGAGCTCCAAGACCAGGGCTGTTGCCCCCACTAAGAGGAATGCCTTTGAAACTAGTCAACAAAAGCCAGAAGAGGAAAACAGAAGGTCTCAGCCACAACTTCCTCAAGTAATAATTCCGTGCTGTCTTCCCCAGCCCTTGGGCGAATCCCAGCAGAGGTGGCATTTCCTGGGGCTTTAGGAAATTTCTTAAAAAGAGGAAAGGGGGAAATTATGTATAATTTCTATTGTATCTAGTCACAAAAAAGTAATTCTGTTTCCCACCCTTTTTTGCTTTTAAGCTTTGAACTTTTAATAGTGGCAATTAATATCAATTAAGCCCCAACAATGACATTTTATGCTTCATTCTTCTGGAAACAACTGGTTTATGAATGATTAGTCCTACTTACCTCCTAGAGGAGTCTGTGGGAGTTCTCTGGATGAAGAAATCCTCCCAAATTCTCATGTTTCCCCATAAGCAAGGATCAAAGCAAGAATCCCATTGTCTCTGTTTTAATTCTGTTTCTCAAACTATAACATGAGCAGGGTCCTCTTTCGTTCAGATTCTTTCCACATATGCCTGAGGTTTAGGATCTGTCATCTACAAGGTTTAGCGATTTGCATGTATTTTATTGTGTTTTCAAAAATTAAGAGGCCAAATTCCCTCAGAGCAATTACTAAGACTTGTTTAAGAGTCCCTCACCTTAGGAAAAGAAATCGCCGGCACACTTGTCCAAACAAAATGTGTGCCAGTTTTCTTTATTTTATAATCTTATAAAAATGTTTTACTTACACCATGGGATTCTGAACATGTTTATGAACATTTTCCAAATGTCTTCAAGTCCGGAGTTGGGAGCCCAATCGTTGTCAGCTGATGAGTCTGGGGGAACCATTGGAGGGCACGATAGCACTGGGTCGGCTTTCCTCCTCTCTCCCCACTCCCAGGACACTGTCTCTTCAAGATTCTCTGGGCCTTTATGAAGTGCTAGCAATGCTGTACTCAGTGAAGGACCATTCAAAGGAAGGGGAAAGAGGATACTGAGCAAGATTTACTTATCTTTGGATGACTTAAAACATACATCAGAATCCAGCAGCATTTCCAGCCCACTTTGTTGAAGCTCCATCATCTCAATTCTTAGAAGGATTGGGGAAGCGTTCGGGCTATGCCACCTAGAAGCTAATTCATACACATATTAATGGAACTCACCATGGCATTCAGACTTATAGCAGGCCCCCAACTAATAAAAATGTGTGCTTACAAAACAAATACATGTGGCAGTAATTATTCCATTTACAAAGCGTTCATCTTTAGAATTTCTTTACATGGCATTTAAAGGGGAAAGTAATTTACATAAGTTCAAATTACACCTACAGTTTTATGAACATACTTATGGAGCATACAGTCTCCATTCCCTTTCCTCCACTATGACCACGCCCACAAACATACACACACACGCACACACCTGTGCACATATGCTTAAACTTCCCTCCCAAGCAAGCAGAGTTATAAGAATAAAATAAAGAAGGACCTTCTTGCTTTTCTCTAATCATTCTGCCTTCCTCCTAGAATTGAAATCTGATGCATGAAGTCTTTTAGATCTCCTAGTCCAGTCTCACTTTACTGTTGAGAAATCAAGTCCCAGAGAAGTTCAGTGATTTGGCCAGAAGTCACAGAGTTCATTAACAGCAGAGCTGAGACTAGACTCCAAGCTATGAGCCTCTTATCTACAGCCTCTGGTCTTTCCACGAAACTCTGTTTCCATACCTGGGCAGACAAGCGCTTCTTTATTCAGAGACTTATAGAGAAGATAGCTTTACAGCCTGTCCAAGAAGTTCATTTTCCAGTTTCAGTTGTGCACACTCAGCCTGAAGCCTTCCTCTGACTTTATCTAAACTCACAGAACTGCCCACATCTTAAGAAAGAAGGTCATGTCCAGACAGAGAAGGTAACGTTAAGGTGATCGCTGGTCAAGGCAGCATACCACTTCTGCATAAAATGGGTAATAACCTAACCCTCTAGGTTGTGTGTGTGTGTGTGTGTGTGTGTGTGTGTGTGTGTGTGTGTGTGTTTAACAAGGCTGAATATTCTAAATTCCTCAGCTTTGTCTCAAAACCCTATGTTTTATTCTTTAATTATCTTTATAGATTCCTCAGAACCCAAACTACATTCTTAACATCTCTCTTGAATGGTACAGCTCAGACAGAGATATAGGATTGTAAACAGGCCCACTTAGTGGTGACCCTAGAAAAAAGGTAGCACAGACTTACTCACAATTTCAGCTGTTTTGCTTTATAAAATTTTAGTACTTTCCTTTGATTAGAAGAAAATTTCCACAAGATGAACTTTCTTCTTCTTGGCAAGTATACTAAAGCAGTCATTTATTTGGGGCTATGACCAAAAGCATGCAGTTTCCATCATTATGACTATTGTTGCAGCAAACTTTATTTTTAAACTACTTAATATATGACTTCTCAGAGGCCTGATTTGTCTGTTCTTTGAGGTGGAAATATTTGTCACAATCTTGTTCTGCTGCCCAATAAATCAAAATGTTGAGCCTCTTGTAATAAAAATAGTTGCTTTGAAGTATAACCTTAAATGTCTAATTTCCTACTAGTAATAATGAGGCTTTATCCAGCCATTTTGGGGGACTGAGGTTTCTTTTCTTTCTTTTTTTTTTCTCCTCTCTCCTTTTGTTTTTCTAACATGTGGGCTGTCTAATGACAGGATTTTGTATTCCAGATGTTTTGGCGAGAAAAGCAGTAAGTGACGGGTACACATCTCAGACTTTCATACCACCCAAGTGGCTGTTACATCACTGGCCAGGGTGAGCCTATCCAGACTATCTCTACAATGCCTCCCTCCCTTTTACTTCATCTAGCAAACCCTTTAGTTATCAACACAAAATAACAGAAATTCTTTCATGCAGCCATTATTACACAGACATCCCAAGAACGAGTAAAAGAGTCTAAAACCATACAGAAGTTACAACCCATGTGGTTTTAATAAGAAAAAAAGAAAGAGATGGTTTAATTAAGTAATAAGACTAGACTCCCTGGTGGTTAATAAGGTAATTTGCCACATGATTAAAGGTATATGCAAGTGGAATTTCTGGGGTAACATTCTCACTCAAATGGATGCTTTTTGGAGACTGGGATTGTTAGTCACTTGAATACTATGACTCTTTTGAAACAGGAGAAGAGCAACAACAAAGAGACCCTTTTGAAATTCTTTCACCCTTATCCAATCTTTGCAGAAAGACAGAGGAAACAGAGAACCATAAAGGAGTCCACCATCCAGCACCAAGGGCACCCTTCTGTGTTCTCGGCACCATGAGGTTCTCGAGGGGCAGAGACCAGGTCCTGCTCTGACCATTCTGTGGAATGCATGAGCGCATGTGAGGGCTTGGCACAGGGAAGCCTCCAGGACCCTAGCTTAGTTTTAAAAATGTTTCCATTTGTTTATTTACCACCTATCTTCCTGCTTCTGCCTCTCTTCTCTCCACATCCCACCAGCATGTCTCCATTGTTTCTTGAAGTCATTTCTCTCCCTGGGAAATTCTTCCTCAGGTTTGCCAGAGATTCAGGTGACAGGGTTGGTGTAGCTGGGTGAGCAATGACGGCTGCCCAGTGGCTGGCAGTGGTGGGGACACTTGTTCCAAAGCTTTCTGCCAGATGCCTGTGTGCTGGCAAGCTGAACTGTACTCCCAGAATCCAGGCTTTTGGCTGCTACAAGCCATGTGACCCCCAGGAAGTGCTTTTTCTTATTAGTTGAATGAAGGCAGGATAATTCAAAATACTCTATAAACTCCAAGGTGCTGCAGACCAAGGTCAGATTTTTGTCATTATCTTCTCTCCACAGCATCTTCCATGTGTCCACAGAGGGCTTCTTGTCTTGGGGAAAGAAGGACCCTGCCAGGTCTCCTAGTCTACCATTCTTCATTCATTCATTTATTCATTTATTCGTTCACTTTTTGGATTCATATGTATTGAGTTGGGGCTGCTATAGTGACTGGGATTGCAGAGTCCCTGCCCTCATATAGCCGACTTTCTGGGAGATTGACAGACAAGAAACAAGAAAACAGCTAGGATTATTAGAAAGCATAAGAAATGCTTGGAGAAAATGATGAGGCTGATGCAGTGGGCAGTCAGTGGGGTGGGAGCTGCTGTAGGCAGGGGGACAAGGAAGGCCACTCAGATATGGGACTTTCTTGCTGGGATGCCCAAGTTCAGAAAGGATGAGCAGCACAAAGAGCAGCAAGAAACCTAGGAGAGGGGTGAGGCCTTCTCATGTGAATAGCTGGGCAGTGAAAGAACAGAAAAGTGGCCACTGTACCTAAGACAAAATGAATCACTGAGATAAAGTCAGAAAAAGAGGCAGGAGCCAGATCATGCGGGATCCTGCAGGCCAGTGTAGTAAGTGCACACTTTATGCCACGTGCTAGGGGGAGCAGTTAGAGGTGCTGAGCAGGAGTGCGGCATGACCTGATATACACTCTTAGAATTTCACTCTGACATGCGGGGAATGGACTTGAAGGGTATAAGACAGAAGAAGGAGATGGAGAAGAGAATATTGAAGTGGTTCACAGGGGTAACGAGGTGACTCAGATGAGAAAGACGACAATGGATAAAGAAAGAAGTGGAGAAACATGAAGTATAGTTTGGAGGCAGAGCTGAGAGAGATTACAGAGGGTCTGAGCATACATCTGTGCACATTAGCCAGACAGGCTAGACGGTGGGTGGGCTAGACGGTGGGCACAGTGGAAGAGGAAATTCCAAAGAGCTCTCTCTCGTGACCTGCTCTCTAGGAAAACTGTGTGCGCCTCCCAATCAGCCCCCTCCCTGTCTTTTGATGCAGGGGAAGAAGGGGCATCTCTCAATAAACCGGCTCCTGACCACATATGGCTGGGTAAATGGAAATCAATATATTGATTCCCTTGAAAGGGCACAGGAAACCAACATGTGTTCCAGGCACAACATCCTCTTGTTTGAGGCTGACCACAGACGTCTCAGTTCAGTTAGTGTAGTCTCTGTCCAGCCAGAACTGAACTCAGATGTCGTAAAAGCACTTGGGCTTTTCCTAGACAGCCTAAAGTCAAACAACTACAACTGAAAAAAACATGAGAATTGTAGTCCTCTGCTCATTCTCTCTCTCTCTCAACCTTGTATTTTGAAGTAATTGCAGATTCACAGGCAATTGCAAAGATATGACAGATAGTTCCCATGTACCCTTGACCTCATTACCTCAGCTGTTACATCTTGCTTAACTCCATCATGATATTAAAACCAGGAAGTTGACACTGATACATTGTATGTATAGTTCTGTTCCATTTTATCACAGGTATACATTCCTGTAAGCAGCAGCACAATCAAGATACAGATCACCACAAAGATCTCCTGGCACCAGTATCTCACCAGTTTGAGTGAAGTGTAGAAATCTTACCTCCCTTTAAGTCCCCTTGTCCTCCCCACCTACTGCCGGGATTTACAATATAACTGTCTCAAATATTTCCCCCACATATATTGCAATCCACATCAGACAATGTTATGCCTTTTGCTTTGACTAACAAATATAATTTAGAAAACTAAAGGAAAGTCTATTTTATTTATTCATATTTTTACTCTTGCTTTTTTTCTCTCTTCCTTCCAGATGTTCTAAGATTTATTCCTTTCTGTTTTAAGAACTTTCTTTAGCCATGTTTTCAGTGTAGGTTTGTTAATGACAAATTCTCTTGGTTTTCCTTCATCGAAGAATCCTTCTCTTCCTGAAAGATAATTTCACAGGATATAGAATTCGTGGTTGACAGTTCTTTTCTTTCAGTTCTTGAAAAATGTTTTGCTACTTCTTTCTGCCCCTTTCCTACCCCCTCCCCCGTTTCTGATGAGGAATCTACTGTCATTCAAACTGTTTTCCCTGTATTGGTAAAATGGCATTTCTCTCTTGCTGCTTTTCAAGATTCTTTGTTTTTGCTTTTAGTTTTCTGATGTTTGATTATGTCTTAGTGTTGATTTCTTTGGATGTTTCTCATTTTTTGTCAAATTGGGGAGGTTTTCAGCCATGATTTCTCTGAGTATTTTATTCCATCTTACCCTCTTTCTCCTCTCTGAGACTCTGATGATATGAATGCCAGATCCTTTGTTATAGTCCGACAGGTCCCTGAAAGGTTCTGTTCATTTTATCTTTTTTTTTTTATTTTTTTATTTTTAAAGATTTTATTTTTTTTTTTATTTATTTGACAGACAGAAATCACAAGTAGGCAGAGAGGCAGGCAGAGAGAGAGGAGGAAGCAGGCTCCCTGCTGAGCAGAGAGCCCGATGCGGGGCTCGATCCCAGGACCCTGGGATCATGACCTGAGCCAAAGGCAGAGGCTTTAACCCGCTGAGCCACCCAGGCGCCCCTCATTTTATCTTTTTTAGCCTATATTTTCTCTGTTGCTCAGATTGGATCATTCCTATTCTATCTTCAAGTTTATGGGTTCCTTCTTTGTCCTCTCCATTCTGCTGAACCCCGTTATATTTTCAGTTTTTTAAATTGTATTTTTGGCTTCTAAAATTTTCACTTGGTTCCTTTTTTTTTTTTTTTTCTTGCTGAGACTTTTTCATTATTTCAAGCAAATTCACAATTGCTTGTCACAGCATTTTTGTGACGGCTACTTTAGAATCCTTGTCAGATAATTTCCCCCACAGCTGTGACATCTCAGTGTTGGTGTCTATTGATTCCTTCTGTTCTCTTTTACAAAACTTTTTACTCACTACTCCATTGTCAGAGTGATTCATCCATCCCTTGCTCTAAGGACAACCATGTATATAAGTGTCCAGATTGTGGTTAGTTTTTTGGGGGGTTTCTTGGTTTTTGGAGTTTTGTTGGGTTTTTTGTTTTTGGAGTTTTTTTGTCTTTACAGGCATTTTACAGTGGTGAAGACCACAGACATTAGGGTCTGCAGACTCCAGTTCAACTCAATTTTACCACTTGCCAGGTCTGTGGTCATGGACAAGTTACTCAACTTTTGAGCCTCAATTGCCTCATCCATAATCTGAATACATTGTTTATTCATATCATAACATTTGTGGGGGAGAGGAGGGAAAAGAAGGAACAGGGTAAATAGATGATTTTTTTAATTAGTAAAAACTGTTTCACCATATTTGAGAAGTAAGAACATTGAAACAAAAATTTATTATGGAAGATAACATACACAGAAGAACATATAAAACATGTATGTACATAAAAAAATGAAGAACCACAGTCAAAAAAAAGAATAACCATGGTCACAAAATAGAAGATTGCCAGTACCTCAGAAGTATAGCAACTAGATTTACCAAAGAAAAATTTAGAAACTAAGGGGCACCTGGGTGGCTCAGTTGGTTAGCATTTGACTCTTGATTTCAGTTCAGGTCATTGTCTCAGCGTCATGGGATGGGGCACCAAGTGAGGCTATGCGCTCAACAGGAAGTCTGGTTGAGATTCTCTCTCTCCCTCTCCCTCTGTCCCTCCCCCTGCTTGTGTGCTCTCTCTCTCTCTCAAATAATAAATAATCTTTATTATTAATAAATAATAAATCTTTAAATAAATAAATGAATCTTTTAAAAAATTCATGCATTTCATTTCCAGCTTTTTTTCTGAGCATATTTTAAGAGCAATATTATAGGCAATATAATATTCCTTTGTCTATATATACGGCTTCTCACGAAGATCATACTAGCTGCACCTGCCACCAAGTCTTCCCAAGGCCTTTCCAGTGGTCCTGTTGACAGTATGAACCCAAAGAGGGTTTGTATGTGACATAAGATCCCTCCTTTCTCCAAAGCTCAGTATTATTTTTGAGACCTCCCAGCATATCTTATGTTTGTTCTGAAGTCATCTCTGCATACTTTTCTCTTAGTCCTTTTAACGGGTTTCCAGCTTCTGAAAAATCACTGGAGAACTGTGCTCTAACTATCGTTCACTCTTCATGAAATCCAAGGCCCTGGTTGGCCCCTCTGGTACTGGGTCCCAACCCAGAGCAATGCTCTAGGCAGATATAGGGGTATGCTGCTCTTTCTCACTCTCTGAGGTGTACTTGGATACCCTGGGTCTCTCAGGGCAGCACTTCCCATACTTCAATGTGCACACAAATCACCTGGGATATTGTTAAAATGCAGATCTTGGTTCATGAGGTCTTGGATGGGTCCAGATGCTCCTATATGAGGCTGATGCTGCTGATCCCAGCACATGCTTTGAGTATCAAGACTCTAAAAGTCCTCTGTGAACATGATTCTGCTTAAGCCTTAGAGCTCTGCCCAAGGAGGAACCCAGGTAGATATCTTTGTCTTCCCCATCCAACTTGTCTCCTTTTTCCCTTCTTTCTCTCCCCTTCAACATACAGATTGATACTTAAAGGCTATGTACTCCCTCATCTTAACCCATAAGCCCAGATATTTCTGTTTTTTTTTTTTAATTTAGGATTATTATTTTTTTAGTAATCTCTACATTCAACATGGGGCTAAAACTCACAACCCCAAGATCAAGAGTCACATGCTCCACTGACTGAGCCAGCCAGGTACCCCAAGCCCAGACGTTTCTACATAGCTCTTCTGTACCCCACCCCTTCAGATGCTCTGTTCCTAATTCACATTTCTTCCCCATCTCTGTTCTATTGTCACCTTTCTTGACCCCCAGATTCCCGTAATCATTATAGGCAGAGAAGTTGAGTTACCTCTTGGTCTGTTGTTGTCCATCACCCGAGGGCCTCATCTTTATATCCATAACTACCCCAAAAGTTGTGACCCTAACCGAAGGCAGTTTTCTCTCTTAAAGGGATTATTTGCTAGCCCTTAGAATAATTATTTTCCCAGCTGAAAAACACTATTGCAACAAACATATTTACACATAAATCTTTGTCTGCATTTCTGAATATTTCCTCTTCAGGCTAGATAACCTAGAGCTGTAGCTACGGGATCAAAAGTATGAAAACCTTGGGCTTCTTGACACATAGCAGCTCCCATTTTTCTTTCAAGGGGCCACACTGCCTAACACCAAGTCCTTATGGCTTCATTTGTGGGGCTCTGAGAAACAGAAAGATATTCCTTATTCCCAAATAGTTTCAAAACCTGTTTTTTCTTGATAACTAAAATCCACTTCACCCTGCTTTGGTTATGAGCACAGAGGATGCTCTGAAAATATCAGAGTTACCATTACCAAGGCTAGAAAGCAGACACCATAAAGAGGCATTAATGTTTTAAGTGAAAGCTTTCCTTCAACAGGGGAACCCCTCTGTGAGCTCAGAGCGCCAGCAAGTATGGATGTATTGTTGTTGGGGTTGTGTATATAAAGATGAGGAACAATGTTAAAGGGCGGAAATTTGAGACGTGGACCTTGTTCCCCCAACTCTCCCCACCCCGCTTTGCATAAAGCAAGAGACCAGGAAGGCACTACTGTGGACATTATCCTAGGATGGCAGAAAGAAGACAGGTCATTGATGGAGGCTAGGAAAGGCCCACCACCTGCTCACCAATTCTACACAGTTCTGCTTTTCCCAGTCAGAAGACAGCTGAGGATCCTCTGGCTTTCTTCATCTGTAAATGCCAACTCCCCCAGCTCCAAAAGTTCTTGGACTCTAAGGGACTGTGCCAAGGAAGTGACACAGGTACTTTCAGAACTTCCCAGACTCCTTGGGAATCACCCCACATAAAACCACTTCTTTCCTTGTTGCTCACCGAAAGCCCAGGGTCTCCGTGAAAGGCTGCCCTGTCCAGTTCTGATGAACACTTGTGGTTTATCAAAAGTAAATTGTGCAAATGAGAGCACACAAAAGAATGATTAATAAAATTTAGGGAATCAAAGTGGCATCAGGAGCTGTACATTTTATAGAGTCTGCTCATTAAAAGAGAAAAACAATGAGCCCTCTGACCGGAGCCACTCCCTTGAGGCCAGCCACAGTGGATCCCACAATCTATTATCTTTGTGCCTCATTTCCAATTTGAATGGATGCCACCTGTCTTGTTTTGGCCTGCCATGGATGGTGTTTTCTGGTTTAAAAAGCAGAAAGAAAAAGGCTCATGTTGTGCTTTTTACTTAGCTGGCATAGCATCTGTTCTCATCCACAACAGGGCTGCTGGCTAAATGACAAAGGCCAGGATTTTTTTTTTTTTTTTCCCCAGTGATTTTTAAAATTCCCAGTAAAGTTCCTATGACAGCTTTTTGAGAGTAATTTTCATCTTACATCTTTAGGCCCTTGGCTGAAAAAAAATGGGCATTTGCAGACCCTGTACCTACCCAGTCCTAGGCCGTGGGGTGATGTCATCATCTGATTAATCCATTATTCATATGCATTCAGTCTAGGGACCTGGAATTTTTCAGAAGTTGTTTCAGTTCCCACATGTGAAAAGATGGTTGCTAGCAAAATACTTTCTGAAACACCCTTTATTTTTAAAATTAATCTTGTTAGGGGCGCCTGGGTGGCTCAGTGGGTTAAAGCCTCTGCCTTCAGCTCAGGTCATGATCCCAGGGTGTTGGGATCGAGCCCCATGTCGGGCTCTCTGCTCAGCAGGAAGCCTGCTTCCCCCTCTCTCTCTGCCTGCCTCTCTGCCTACTTGTGATCTCTGTCTGTCAAGTAAATAAATAAAATATTTAAAAAAAAATTAGTCTTGTTAGCCTCATTGTGAAAAACAAAAACAAAAACAAAAGAAAAAACACATAGCCCTTGGTGGCTTAGTTGATAGGCCATTGGTTCACAATCAGTCTTTGTGTTTGTTTTAATTCAACAAAGATGAATTAAGAAGCGATTATGTGCAAAACACCTTATAGCCCATGAGATGTGTAAGCTGGAGTAGTATTAGAGAAACAGAAAATTCTAGAATTACATGATATTCTAGGATCACTGGGGGAAAATTGCCCACCTTTTCTTACCTAACATCTTAGAAAGACAATATTTCAAAGTGGATAGCCAAGGATAGATTGGGGTCCCTTTCCCTTCTCAGCTCCTCAGTCCCATTGCTGTGGTGTCTGAATAACTGAAGCTTTGCAGTTTCCTTTCTGAAGCTCACCAGGAAGATGGATGTTACAGTGGTCTTTTGATTCACTTGTCAAGATGATTCTTCTCAGCTTTATCTTGAGAAAAAGGTAATAGTTTGGTACCCAAGTATATGCTCCTTGGGAAATAGGAGCAAAATATGTGCCAGACTTTTCCTAAAGAGACACTAGAATACCAGGGTATCCAACCCTGATGGAGATAGGCAAGATATGAGTGGGAAGTAATGTCAGCAAGAACAAGCACCAACAGAAATAAAAGGGCTAACATAAATCATTGTCATTAATGGATCACCTGCCATGGAACAGACAGAGAGATGTGATTTCCATTTTATTGGTGAGAAAACCAAGGCTCAGAGGGCTGAAGACATTTGCTCAAGAAAACAAAGCCAGTAAACGTGGTAGTAAATAGCATGAGTTTTGGCCAAAGACTGACTTGGGTTGAAAATCCAGCTCTGTCACTTACTGGTTAAGTGATTTAGGGCACAACACTGAGTTTCTCTCTGTTGGTTAATCACATTCTGATGCCTTATAACAAAGAATCTGAACTTTTAAGACTCCACCCCTCCCTCTTTTCCTTCTGCCCTACATTTGGGCAAGATGACCAGAAAGCCTGGGTGCTGTCTTCTGTGGGGATGGCTGGAAATTTAAACCACGCATGGGGACCCTCACTCTGGCCCCACTACCAAACCATAAAAATATCACACCCATCTCCTTTCTCTGCTCTCTCAAGCCATTTTTGGACCTGCTTGGGACACCCATGCTCTCCCAGAAAGCCTCCTTGCATGAGTTAACCCTTTTCATACCCTCTTAGTATATATGTGGTATCATTAGTCTTAACATTCAAACTAAATTTTAGGTAGGGTCTATTCTGCTTCAGGGTGTCCAACCCTCCATTCATTTTTCTCATCCTCTAAGTTGTTTGTGCCCAGGAAATCTGATCTGCAAACCATCCTCCTCCTCCTTCCTTGCCCTCTGGCTTCCCATGGGATCTCATCAGCACAAAGCATGGATGAGAGATCTGGGGAAGAAGAGAGAGAGTTTGAGGCACTCCTCCCTACTTCCTCCTTGATGTGATGGCCCATTTCTGGCTGTCACAGCATGTGTCTTACATCAGCTCCCACCACAAGGCCCTCCTCCACATGCTAGCACTCCCTGTCTCCTCCTCTTGCCCTTTCAGCACTAGGGGTGGTAATAGTTTATGGAGGCTGCAGTCTTCAGTGCCACATCCGCATTTGTTGGTTCTCTTATCCTTGCTCCACCCCTGAAATAAGTCTTTTTATTAAATGTTCCTTATTGGAACCATCTGAATTCGATTCTGCTGCCTGCCAGGACCCTGACTGATTCACAATCTATGCCTCAGTGTTCTCACTTATAAAATAGAGATGACTAATAATATCTAATGATAATACATCACAGAATTGTTGCAACGATTAAATAAGGTAATTCAGGCAAGCATCTAGAATATTGCTTATATGTGTGATGTAAGTTATACTATTTTTGTTATTGTTACTTACAACAGCAATAATAATAATGAACAGTGACACTGGAATTAAAAATTCTTTCTTCTCATAAAGTTCATGCCTTTCTCACCAAGATACACTTCTTCCCTTTAGAAAAAAGAGGTCAGACATCTCCCTCCTGGCCCATCTTGGAAATAACATATTTAGATTGTCACAGGAACTAAATCATTCCTTATTCCTTACTTAAACAAAGCTTCTCCAGCTCAACAGATTTGTCAGTTCAATGGGAATGCGCCAAAAGAACAAAGTGTACTGTTTTCCTTTTAACATCTCAATGCCAGACATGATTCTGTGTCTTTCACTCAGCAGGGACTTTCTGGAACATCAACTGGTGAGGCAGCCAGTGAGAATTCAATATAAATCATAGTAATTAGTATTTAAATGATAGGTGTTTGTCACAAGTCCATTATCAGAAACCAAATATTCATTAGGCAATAGATATGACCTTTATAGATTCTAAACATTTGTGACCACTGCTTGAGATGTTCTCCATCTGCCAATGCTCAGAGAGGCAACTTGTGTGAAAGAGATTGTGCCGTCCTTAAAAATAGCCAGAAAATGTGATTCTCAGAAAGGCTTCCAGATCACTGTGACATAAATAATATATAGTGTGTGTAAAAGAGGAGGATGAACAAAGGAAGGAGGTAGAAAAGCTGTGGAAAATTAAGGGGATTTGGGTGACTGTAGAAATAACTTGAGCTGAAGAGTTCATCCTGCTCTAAAGGAGCTCTCCCACCTTGCCAGGCATCTTTTTTCTACATTGTCTCCTGACCTCCCTGGGGTTTAGAAAGCAGTGGATTGAAGAGGCAGTGCTTTCTGTAACCAGCCTACTTAGGGGACAGGTTCCATCGTTGAAATAATTTTAAATGACCACCACTCCAGGCCACAGTCTCTTAGTAGATGAGTCAAGACAAGGCACAGGGTGTCATTGCCGTAAGGTATGACAAAGAACATAGTCTTTGAAGCAGGAAAACATGGGTGAAAATCCTAACTCTCATGCTCACTAGTCATGAGATCTTGAGCAAGTTACTCAAACTCTCCGTACCCCTTTTTCTTTAGTAAAATGAGGGTAACGGTGCCCATCCCAAAGGCTGTTTTAAGAATCTTATCACATTTAGGAAAACCACTCAACACAGATGTGGTACGTATTTAGTAAATAACAGCTCTATCTATTGGCTTCTAAGAAAATAACATGGGCGGAGCTGGCCTGTGAGTAGACTCCATGGGAAACTGTTCATATCCCACTCCAAAGCACCAACATGGGAGCCATGACACCCAGGATTCCAGTCCAAACACATTGCCAATAACTTGCCAACAACTGGCTGTGACCTTGGGCAAGTTACAATATTTTAGATGCTAATGAGGGCCCTTGAGTAATTTTCAAAATTTGAGAGTCCAGTGGAGATATCTAATTGTTAGAGCTGAGGAGGTACAAGCTCTGCCTTTGCTTTTAGAAGAAATTATCTCAAAAAAAAAAAAAAAAAAGAAATTATCTCAGAGTCACATAATTATCCTCATTATTTTAATTTTGACCTCATATTCTAATTGACATTACCTATGACTTCAATATAGTTGAGAAAAACCAACAGATTGTTATTGCCTTTTATCATCCATAGATGAACGAGGATAGGACGTAGTGACTTATTTTTTCCAAAATAAATTATTGGCACATACTCTGGACCAGGTTCCTGTCTAGATAATGAGAGCATAAAGATGAACCCAACAGAAGAGTTCCCTACCCTTGGGGAGTTTACATTCTAGTGGGAAGAGATAGGCAGTCCAAACGGATGGATTATATGTTAGTGACAGTGCCTTGAAGGAGAAAGCAAGTCTTGGTGAGGTGGAAGAGATAGGCAGTCAGGAAAGGTACAGTGAGGAAGTGAAAATTGAGTCAGTACTTATAGGTGAGGGATGGAGACATGTGGATAGCTGGGAAGAGTGCTCCGGATAGAGAGCTGAGCCAGAGAGGGAGGAAACTTGGCTCATCTGAGGAGCTGTTGGCCACTGTGGCTGAAGAGGAGCCAACTAGGAGTGGGTGGCAAAGGGAGGAGAGAGGCGGCCATGAGCCAGACCCTGTGGGGTCTTGTGGACCATGGACGAGCTTGTAGATTTTATTCCAAGTGTGTGAGGGGAAACCGTTGGGGAGTTTTGCATATGGAATGGGCATTTTCCAAGAATCTTACCAATAGCAAGCCTGGGGCAGGGACACCCAGTAACAGTCTGAACCAAAGAGTTGTGAAAATGTGGGACTACTCCCATAATGAAAAGCAGCAGAATCTGCTGCTCCCACATCCCCGGATTTAAATGGAATGTTCCCATACCAAACAGAGGGAGTCTCTGCCCTGCTTGAAACCCTATTCTGTTCTTCAACCCTGGCCATGGCTCAAAGTAATTAAATGTAAAGCCCCATTTTTAGTGTGAAGATTAAAATGACAGCAAAGACTATTATAGGCAAATTCAAAACCCTTCACAGAATCACATAGATTTTAAACTAGAATAGTGACTGTAAGTCACAGCTTATCTGTTTCCCAATCTAGGCATGCTTCGGTTTGCCAGCATCTGTGCATTGGTTAGAATAAAGCTTCTTTGCTTAGGAGCAATGATGAGGGATGCATCCATTTAACAACAAAATCTCATCTTTCCTGCCTGTCTGCTTGGGACAAAGGACTTGAGGATCCTTTCTCAGTGTACAATGTCTGCTTTTCAACTTGGGGGTCCTCTAATTTTGAATTGAACCTTATAGTTCCTAATAACAGTTCAGGTAAAAACAAAACAAAAAAACATATTTGAGAGAGTTTCAGATTTTGCCTTCCAATCATTCCCAGTGTCAGCAGAGAACAAATATAATTATCAGAAGTTCTGGGGGTATAGCCTGACTTGTCCTGCTAAGTAAAGAAATTTCTGTAGAGATTTCATCATACAAATACTACTGTGACTCTGTTGTTGTTGTTATATACCATATATCATAATATATCTATGTTTGTTTTAACAAGTAGTATTTCAGGATATCGGTTGAACAGCTCAAATTGTTGCCCACCCCTGACGTGTACACGTACTCATATTGGAATAAAGTGAGCATCCTTAGTTGTGCTCTCTGTTCATTGGGGGCTTAGTCCTCCCTGCCATCCCAGGTTGATACCTGAAAGAAATGTCACCTAAAGGAATGCCAGTCATTCCTGAAAGACAGATCAGACTTTACCACTAAATTCCCTTTAGAGTTCCTTCACATCACTGTAACCTAAGAGCATATTCAGCATTTTCACTAAGAAGCAAAGTAAAAAATAGCCATATTTATAGCTGATTGTTACATAATAATTCTTCCACCAAATTCCTCTTGGTACTTGGGAAATGTCTCTCTTTGTGAAATGGCACACTTCTTAAAAATAAGATCTCATGAATCCATCTTCTTCTTCTTTTTTTTTTTTTTTTTTTCTTTGACTGGTAGGTGACTCGGTTGTGTTTTGCATTCAATATTAGTAGCATTCCTTAGTCTTACGTTTCTGGTGTAATTATCTCTCTGATGCCACAACCTTATCCCACCCTATATTAATTGACTTTAAGGTTTTAATTTTCATTTAGATGCCTTTCAGATATATTGAACCTGTGTTTGTTAATGTAAGGCATTTCAAAAATATTTGCCAAGTAGTCAGTGCAGACAACCCGGTGGACTGGCGATTAGGAAACGGAGAAAGAGAGAGAAGTTCATTCACTCATTCATTCAGCAAACCCAGACAGGGCTCCTCCTCTGTCCAAGCCTGGGCTATTTGGGAACAAAGGGTCACAGGGATGTGCAATGGGTTTCTTCTTCCTTTTCACTGGGGTGAGAATCATGGCCTCTAAATATCACTGGTCTTTCCTTTAAGAAAGCAGAACTTTCCTTTTAAACTGTGTATTGTATATTCCATAACTGACCTTGAAGGATCTTATTTTGGAGAATGTTTCTCTAGGTACCTGCATTCCCCACCCTACCTCCCAGAGGAACCATGCTGAATTTTCTTGAAATTCATGTTGTATCATTTGTCCTTTTAAAACAAATGCCTACTTAAAATTGCCAAAGGTGTGTGGAGACTGAAAGATGAGGGAAATATGTCTGACGTTTTCTCTGGAAGCTCAGGTTTTGGCTGTCAAGTCTTCCCTGGGTTAATTATGGTGCAGGCTGGAATGCCAGACCCAGGAATCCTTGAGCCAAGTTCCACAGCACTAATTTGCTTCTAAATACTTAAGAAGCCAATTCTCAGATGCCCTCAAGGAGGCAAATGCCAGTGAGCTATTGCCAGCCCCTGGGGAAAATGGTGACAGCCTTAGCCAGACTCCCTTTTGGTTTTTTTATGTGGTCCACATGACTTTGTGACATCTGTACAAACTTTCTTCTGCTTCCCACCAACTGAACATCCACTTCATATAGACCTGAACACTTAAGCCAAGCTCTTCCCACACCAGCAGGAGACTTCCTTGGAAGAAATAGGCCATTCTCATTGCCCATAAAGCAAGCACCCAAACATGACCAGAACAATGCTCCAACCACCGGTGACTGCTCTCATGGGGGCCTGGGAAAGGGTCATAGAACAGCTGAGATCTACGTCCCCTTCACTCCCACACGGTTAAATACTCATACCTGCATTTACCCCAGACAATGCCTATCACTTTGAAAAGCCCAGAATCCTCTGTTACATCATGTGGATGATTTAAAAGCAGGTCATTAAATTACCTCCTAATTAATTGGCTCTCATGTTGCCAAGTCAGATTGCTAGAGGCGGAGTCCCTTTACTATAGGATTTGCTAACCCTGACAAATTATAAATATCTGTAAAGACAGTGTTGAGAAGACCAGGGGCCAGCATAGAACCATTCCTAACTAATCCACGTTCCACATTTGCTCCTGTGTTATGTCAGAGGCTAAAACAGGATTAACTTAAACAGGAAGCCAAGCTGGGGAAACCTATGTAAAATCACTCTCCCAAGAATTAATCATGCTTTGCACAGAGAGGCTATTCTATCAATATTAGCTCATTGGAAATGTTTCTCAGTGTCTACATGCAAATATTTATTGATCCTAGGCCAATAATTCTTTCAACAAAAACACTTTCAGTCCACTCTCTGGTTCAGCTTTGCCGTAGTTTCAGAATTAGCCCAAGACATAGACCGAGAAAAGAGAACCTTTTCTCCATTAATACAGCTTGCAGTTTAGGAGCTCATCATTTGTGCTGGTAACTTTCTTCAGCTTCTATTCTAGTTATTGTATTTTGACTTGTCTCTTATTCTAACTTAACCAACCTTGGGGCTCCTCCATGTCATCACCCATCCTTAATTAACCCCTCTTATCTCAGAGGAAGAGTCCCTGTTGCTTTTTAAAGCCATTTTCAACCTTAAGTCCCATCCTACCAGCCCAACTTCTCCCAGAGCCTTGCTCATTAAAGTATTTCTTCTCTCCTATCTTCAAAGGATGCTTCCCCCTTCTTCACCTCCCAAGATTTTGCAATCTCTCTGTCCCATTCTAAAAACAACTTTCTCTTGATTCCGCTTTCCCTTCCCACCAGAGTACTTTCTCTCCTGTTCCTTGCCATGATGACGAGGCTTGCCACCTCCTCTTCTCACTTCCCATTCTCTCCTCAACACACTGCCATCTGTCATCTGCCTCCAACGCTCCAGAAAACCAGCTCTCACAAAGGTTACCGGCGACCTCCCTGTCCCCACCCTCAGCATACTTTTGCTTCTCATCTTGCTGCCACATTTGGCCTTATTGTCTATGCCCCAACAACCAAATTGTCTCTGAGCTCACCATTTCTGCCTGGCTTCTCTGTCTTCTGACCAGCCTTTCCCTGTCCCTCTGCCTTGCTTCTAAATATTGATTCTGCCCCTGACTTGTTTCTCTTTTCCTTCTACTCGCCCTCCCTGGAGACAGTCAGGCACACATCTTTAGATTCAGACCTGCTTGAAGTTTCTATTCTGGTTTTACTACTTATAGCTCGTAGGTCTTAGAAAAGCACTTCACCTTTCCAGGATTCAGCTTTGTCTTCTGTAAAATGAGGGAAAGTGATAACAACAATAATCACTCTCCTACAGAACTGTTGTTCCAGGCATGCAGAAGGACCAGCCCAGTGCTGATATATGGAAAATGTACTATGTGGCAGCTATTGCTATTTTATGATTGTCTCTGTTACCATCACCGCCAGAACAAGCTCTTCTCATCTTCTTTCCTGACCTCAGCTCCTATCTTGGTTCATGTTGCTCACCTCTATGGCCCCAGCCTTGACCTCTACCCTGAACTCCAACCGATACTACAAACCATCTACAGGCACTTCAAACTTCATGTCCTGTTATGGGCTGAGTTCTCCTCCCAAATTTCTTAGGTTGGAGCCCAACCTCAGAATGTGACTGCGTTGGGACATAGGGCCTTTAAAGAAGTGATTGACTTAAAATGAGGCCATTAGGATGAGCCCTAATCCAATCTAACTCTGGTGTCCTTAGAAGATGAGAAAACTGGAACACACACAGAGATACCACGGGCACACGCACAGAGGAGAGACCCGGTGAGGACACAGATGGAAGGCAGCCATCTACAAGCCAAGCAGAGAGGCCTCGGGAGAAACCAAACCTGCCTAACACCTTGATCTTGGACTTACGGCTTGAAGAATTGTCAGGGAAAAAAATTGTTGTTAAAGCCACGTCCTGCGTGTTATTTTGTTATGGCAGCCCTGGTAAATTAACACATGTTCCAAGCTGAAACCACCGTGTGTTTCCCAGACATGCTCCTTCTCTGGCTTATTCCCTCTTGGCTGATCAGTGACTCTTCCTTCTCCGTCATCCCCCGCGTGTAATCAGCCCCAAAGGCCTGCTGATTTTAATTCTCCAATAGCTCATGAGCTCACCTTTCTTAGCTCAGGCTCATGTGATCTTTCCTCTGATCTATTGCAATATACTCCCACCTCACTGGTCTCTCTCCCTGCAACCTTCCTCCATATACTAGTTAGATTAATCATTATAAACACAGTCTTATTTGCATCTGCCTTCAGCAAAAGTCCTTTGTTAATTCCCCACTGCTTGGTAAAATTCCTCAGCCTGACACCTGAAACCATCCATAATTTGGCTCCAGCTTACCCATTACTCTTATGTCTTGCCATTTCCTTTCCTAGACCTTTACCCAAACCAGAAAACTCACTGCTTCGGGAAAAGAACTCCATGCTTTTTGACCACTTCCTGAACTAAAATCCTTCTCCATTCCTTAGACTGTCGTATTTTTTCCATTCTTTAGGTTCCAGGTCAAATTCCACACCACTGTACCTTTCTTCCCTTATTCTTAACAGGGGGAGTCTTGGCACTGGGCTCAGTCCCTGACTCATCATGAGAGCCTGTGTCATGTGTGTGTTCTGCTCATTTGCAAACCTAGGGAGGGCCAGACGGCTGGCTCTCATTCACTTTGTATCCCCCATGGTGCTCAGCACATCACCTGGTGCTTACGTCTTCTTGACTGATGAACAAATGGAGAATATTGGAAGCAAGTTCATAAAGACGAGCAGACCTTGCTACCCTGAAAAAGCTGTTCTCAAAAAAGAGCTTCTGTTCCTGATTTCACACTAATAAATTGGGTTGTTGGCTCAACTGGCCAAAATGAATCTATATTCTGGAATTTAAGCATTGGAGAGGAAGCAAATAACCAAAAATTTAAAAAGAGAAAATGGTGGTAAGAGGCACAGGATCGAGTTATGACGTTATTAATACTTAGTCATCATATCTTGATATTAACATTTCTCTAGAAACAATTTTTATCTTTATTAATGACTCCTGGAGAGCTCTTCTCACCCCTTCCCCAAACTGTTCAACTCTGTTAGGATGTCCACCTGGTGCCACCTTACCTGACCTTTCTAGTTCCCATATAATCCCTTCACACCTGCTTTTTCCCCTGAATCGTGACATCAATGACAGAACAGAAGCACCATGAACTTAGGTCAACAACGTGCACCATGGGATCGATTCTGACTGGTCATTCCTAGCAGCCACTGCTTGGGCTCAAAGCGTGACAGCACTCTGATACTTCCCCCAAACCATTCTCAAACAGGGCTGTAGCATCTGGGTTCTCTTTTTACTCATAAACAGAGCATGCATTTGCAAGGATCAGACTGGACATAGTTCTTTGGTTTTTTTTATAAGGTTTTCAAATTAAGAAAGAGTGCCTCCCATGTCCCAGGCCAGTGTCTGTCTGCCTTTCCCCCAACAGTTCTGAGCAGGGGTAATCACAACGTCGCTGTTTTGCCATGGCCCTCGAGCACTGTATGTTATAGCTTGCTACACCCATTCTAAGAAAGGGAGATTCTGCCAAGCTCGTTATTCATTTGCTTGTCTGTTTTGGCATACATAATTAGACCTCTCTTAAAATAAGAATATGAACTTGTCCAAACAAAGCCTTAAAATAAGTTACAGGAACACCTAAGATTCAGAAAATTAAGACCACATATTTATTAGTTAGAAACAGTCCTTGACCTTTTGAGCCTCAGTTTCTTTGTTGGGAAAACAGGCCAACACCCGTTTCTCTCATCCTAGATATGGTGTGAGTCCAGTCAGGTGAATACATCATTTGAAAAATATAAATATATTACTTATTTTACATGTATTTTCATATGTAATAACTGAGCCTTCTTATCTACCCATAAGTTTCTTGACATCAAATAACTCAATATGTGTTTAAGCCAATTAGTCTCCCATCACCAACAAATTTCTGTGCACTGAGTATGAGTGCGAATGTGTTACCATGTGCCTGATACATGGTAAGTATGCAATCAGTACTCCTTGAATCAGCTAATTGCTTAGTAGTATAAGCTCTTTCTGAGTTGCCTACAATTAGGCAGTGACCAGATTCACTTCCCTTAGTTCTGTGGTCTTTCTACACATTTTTCTACACATTATTTTTTATAAAATGTGATTAAAACATTTTGGTCCATTGCACTGTATGTATATACAGTTTCACGTTAAGCCATTTCTTGGCTATTTTCTTGAAATAAGGTTGGAGTGGGAGATGGCAAGCTCCTGGGGCTGAGGACCTACAGGAAGGAGGAAGTAAGCGAATGCACAGGACTTTAAACAGAAGACCCGGGAAGAGTCTACATTCTGATACTTTCTACCCAGGTGTCAGTTTCCTCACATTCAAAAAACCAGGAGGAAATACTAACCTCAATGTTAGATAGACAGATGATTGATAGATAGATAGATATTCTTGGGGGGGAAAACAGGAGGCATAAGGTTTGTCATGTGGCAAATAAGATAATGCTAAGGATTCTAATTTTCACATCATAAAAGGACCCCCAAAATTAAGACATTTTTTCTTTGATCATCAAAGTATACACATGACCCTGGTTCTTAAATCAAGAGTCCTGTTCTTCTCCAGTTGATATTCTCAAGAGGCATTTTATTGTGGCTGCTGGGACTCTGGCATAGTGCTAGGTGATACAGAACCTTATCTTCATGGAACATTCCGGTCTAGCTTTGTTCTGGCTTTAGCCAAAGTTCTGAGAGACACCTCCAAAAAGCTGAGTGATGATGTACATGCAGCTGAAGGCAGAATATATTCTGGGAAAATAAAACTTTTAAAAGTAGATTCGTGTCTCATCACACCATATGGCCATGTGAGTGATCAGATGCATCTATTTGGGCTATTGATAGAAAAATAGAGCGTATTACATATACTTATAACTGTGAGCAGTTACATCATTAAAGAATTCAAAAATAGAAATTAGCTCTTATTTGGTTAGAAAGAGCATTGGGGGAAAATGAGATGCATCACCAGATGGGTAACCTTAATTCCAATTTGCATTTTAATGGAAATGAAGCTTCAAATGCCTCCTTTTCTTCAGTAAGCCTTTTGTGGGTCTCTCTCGCTTGAGCAAACCAGATTTCAGCTGGTGTCTAGGTTTCGACCTAAAAGCATTCCAGGTGAGACTATCAAACATTGGTATGTGAAGCCACATGTATGAGGAATTCTTAAAATTTGGCACAAAAAGTACATGATTCTTTTTTGTAAAGAAGTGTTTTTCCCTATTTTAAAGGTAATCTATATATTGGAAAGAGAAACATAAAGGGGTGCCTGGGTGGCTCAGTTGGTTAATCGTCCAGCTCTTGGTTTCAGCTCAAGTCATGATCTTATGGGTCATGGGATTGAGCCCTGCATCAGACTCTGTGCTGGGTGTTGAGCCTGCTTACGATTCTCTCTCTTCCTCTCCCCCTGACTCTTCCCTCCTCCAGAAAAGTTGCTAAAATCAGTATATATATTAAGTGTGAACACACAATATTATTAAAGGATATTCTATATTCTTTATTTCTCTACCTACATAAATGATTATAATTTTTATTGCTTTCATTTTTGCAAATTAGAATATAAGACATTCGGGGCACCTGGGTGGCTAAGTCGGTTAAAGCCTCTGCCTTCGGCTCAGGTCATGATCCCGGGGTCCTTGGATCGAGCCCCACATCGGGCTCTCTGCTCCAAGCCTGCTTCCTCCTGTTTCTCTGCCTGCCTCTCTGCCTACTTGTGATCTCTGTCTGTCCAATAAATAAATTAAAACTTTAAAAAAAAAAAAGATTTTTTCTCTCCCTCTCCCTCTGTCAAAAAAAAATATATATATATATATAAGACATTCAATTTGTGATCCATATGTGTTCCTTTAAAGCATATTGTGAATATCTTTCCCTGTTTATATATATAGATCAACATTAGGGTTCTTAGGGGCTGCAATATTATACTATATGAATGTGCCATAGTTTATTTAACTTGCTTTCTATTGGTAGATATTTAGTTTTCGGTTTTTGCTATTATAAACAACATTGTACAATTATTCATTGTACTTTGGGTACATTTTCAATACTTTTCTAATTTTTAAAAATGGTACACAAAAATTTGTCACATCCTTTAGAAGAAGACACTCTGGCATAACTGAAAAAAAGAAAACTTCAGCTCTTAAAATTATCAGGTATGTCAAGGTACTTTAGAGGTAGTCTTTAGCAAATGGTGCTGGATAAAAAAACCAAGTACAAATAAATGAATCTCATTCTTGGCCTTACCTTAGGAAATAATTCACTCAAAGTAATCTTAGGCCTAAAAGTTAAAAACAGCATAAAATTCTACAAGAAAACATGAGAGAAAATATGACCTTAGTGTAAGCAGATTCTTAGGTGGAATACAAAAAATAAAGTCTATTTTTTAAAGTGATAAATTGGGGGCACCTGGGTGGCTCAGTGGGTTAAAGTCTCTGCCTTCCGCTCAGGTCATGATCTCAGGGTCCTGGGATCGAGCCCTGCATCAGGCTCTCTGCTCAGTGGGGAGCCTGCTTCTTCCTCTCTCTCTCTGCCTGCCTCTCTGCCTACTTGTGATCTCTGTCTGTCAAATAAATAAAATAAATATATAAATAAAGTGATAAATTGAACTTCATCAAAATTAAAAACTTCTGCTCTTCAAAAGATACTGTTAAGAAAATGAAAAGGCAAGGAATAGACCAGGAAAAATAGTTGCAGGACATATGTCTACTAAAGGACATTTATAATAAGTGAATAACTCTTATTATACAATAATAAGACAAAGATGGTGATAAAAGTAAATGGGAAAAAGATTTAAGAGACCCTTCCCCAAAGAAGATGTAGAAATGGCCTCTAAGCATGTGAAAAGGTATTTAACACCAAAGTCACTTGGGAAATGAAACTTGAAAGCTAAACACACCACTATATACCCACCAGGATGGCTAAAATCAGAAAGATTAACCATATTGTTGAGAATGGGGAGCTGGAGCTCTCAAACGCTGCTGGTGAGAATATAAAATGGTTCGGTCACTTTGCAAAACAGACTGACGGTTTCATCCAAAGTTAAACATATACTTACTCTACAAACTAGCATCCTCCCTCCTAGATACTTACTCATGTGAAATAAAAACATATGTCTGGGCAAAAACTCATATATGAATGCTCTTAACAGCATTGTTCGTAATAGCCAAAGAGTAGAAACCACCCAAATGTCCATCAACTGGTAAATGGAAAAACAGACTGGGGTATAGTGGGATATACCACTCAATGACAAAAAGGAATGAACTACTGATACATGCAACCACATGACTCAATATCAAAAGAAATATGCTATGGAGGTTCCTCAAAAAGTTGAAAATAGAGCTACCCTAAGACCCAGCAATTGCACTACTGGATATTTACCCTAAAGATACAAATGTGGTGAACCGAAGGGGCACATTCACCCAAATGTTTATAGCAGCAATGTCCACAATAGCCAAACTATGGAAAGAACCTGTTGATGTTGTCCCATCAACAAATGAATGGATAAAGAAGATGTGGGGTATATATACAATGGAATACTATGCAGCCATCAAAAGAAATGAAATCTTGCCATTTGCGACGACGTGGATGGAACTAGAGGGTGTTATGCTTAGCAAAATAAGTCAATCAGAGAAAGACAATTATCATATGATCTCCCTGATATCAGGAAATTGAGAGGCAACATGGGGGGTTTGAGGGGTAGGAAAAGAATAAATGAAACAAGATGGGATCGGGGGGGAGACAAACCATAAGAGACTCTTAATCTTACAAAACAAACAGGGTTTCCAGGAGGAGGCGGGTGGGGAGAGGGTGGTGCGGTTATGGACATTGGGGAAAGTATGTGCTATGAAGTGTGTAAACCTGGCGATTCACAGACCTGTACCCCTGGTGCTAATAATACATTAAATGTTAATAAAAAATTTAAAAAAAAAGAAATATGCTAAAAGAAAGAAGCCAGAAATGAAGTCTACCTATCATACGATTTCATTCCTATGAAATTCTAGAATGGGTAGAAGTACAGTGGTAGAAGGAGGTCAATGGCTGAAAGGGGCTATGTGTGGTAGATGGGACTGACTGCAAAGGCTCTTGAGGGACTCTTCTGGGATGATGGAAAGATTTTCTGTATCTTGATGTGGTGATGACATATATCTTTCAAGACTCATTAAACTGTATACTTGAAATTGATTAATTTTATTGAATGTAAGTTATACCTCAAATTTTTAAAAAAAGCCTCATGAGACTATATACTGCAATACATGCAAGAGATAGTCTCACCAAGGGGCACATGTGTGGCTCAGTTGGTTAAGCATCTGCCTTTAGCTCAGGTCATGATCTCAGAGTCTTGGGATCGAGTCCCATGTCAGGCTCCCTGCTCAGTGGGGAGTCTGATTCTCCCTCTCCTCTCCCTCTGTCCTCTCACTCTCTCTCTCTCTCTCTCTCTCTGTCAAATAAATAAAATCTTAAAAAGAGAGAGAGAGAGGGTCTCACCTCATTCCTCATTTTCTTCTCATCCTTCATCTTGCAAGGATATATGGTGATTTACCCATTTCTTGGTAGAAATGATTTTAAAAACTGTTTTGATTCATCAAAATGACTTGTATCAATAAGCTGTGACACATGGGTTCTATAAAAGTGGCTTGTTTCTTTCCAGCCTTGTCTGGGATAAGGCAGTGTCATCTCATGCCAGACGACATCCAAATGCGGACCAAAAATTTCCAACAATCCTCCAGATATTTAGAACAACCTAAGCAGTTAGTACCTGATATGTTGGCCATCTGAGCATTTGATCGAGTTTTTCATTTCATCTGGGTGCTCAGATGCAGAAGAGACATGATGATTCTGAGGTCAGTGAGTAGACGTTGTGGAGGTCTGGGCTTGTGGAAACAGGAGGCAACCACATGACCTAAAGACGTGAATTTAGGAGAGAACTCTACTGGGGACACATGAGAAAGACTGTTGTGAGGACTTTGCTCGGGAATTGATGATGGTGACAGTAATGCCGCTGACAGCAACTGCAGTGGCTTCTCTTCCCCCGGCGCCTCCTCAGTACCAGGCTCTGTGTGAGGCCACCAACTTGCATTACCTTATTCACTTACTACAGTCCCGGGAGTGTGGTGCTGTCAATATTCCCACTTCATTAAGAGGAAGAGAGAAGCTTAAAGAGTATGAGAGTCTCCCCCAACTCTGTACCACAAGTAAATGATGGACAAGGGGCTTTCAAGAGAGACCCAGGGCACAAGGAAACCTAGAGCCCCAAGGAAGCTTGCCACAAGCAGCCAATTAGTGAGAGGGGGCAGACACACCAGGCCAGTGGTCAGGAGGAAGATGAGGGGAAGTGCTCTGTGACAGCCACAGCACTGTTAGAGAACCAAAGGAATTTCAGATTCATACCCAAAAGACAATGCAACTTTGACTAGTCGGTGGTCAAGAGGCTGCATTTTAACTTACAACTGGTCTAAAGGGAAAATCAATCCAGTCTCCCCTTCTTACTATAAACTTGAAAAGCATGGTTTTCTTCTTGATAATTTTGGCCAAAACCTCTTCTCATCCTTGGGGGTCTTCCATTCCTAAAAATGCAAATCTGTGCCCAGGTGGAGTCTTCCATTGTCCCAGAGCTCTGTGCAGGGAGTGCTACCTCTGAGACACTAGTGCCGTAAAATGACAATTCGATTTTGGAAACATGACCCAGAGGTTTGTATGGATAGAAACAATCTAATTAAATCCTGGTTAGTTGTTTGAGGTATTCCAAAGCCTGTGAAGTATTGCATCCTGACAACCTAAAATGCCTTATTCTTTATTGGAAGAATGATACTTGTAACTCAGTGAGAGCTCATGCTCATGGGACATTCACCATGCACCATGTACTCTGCCCAGCACTTCACATGCATGGTCATGTTTGAGTCTCATCACAACCCTCTGAGGTGGATACTATTATGTTCCTGTATTATACACAAGGTAAGAGAAGACAGAAGCCAGTGACTGCCCAATACCCTCACTCGTCACCTCTACTCCTTTCTGCCCTTCTCCTTGGACCTTAGACTGGAGAGAGACCAAGAACTGAATGCCCATGTGTCTACACCACCTGTGTTTATTTCCTTGTGGGCAGAAACTTGGACCACACAGAAGCTGGCTCTGCATCTGCTGATGGGGGACTTCGGGAAGCTCAGAAGCAAATGTCCTCAGGGTGGGTGATTGTCATACAATCAGCTCAGCCCACCAAGTCTCCTCCTCTCCCATCAAGCATGGAGGATTGAATAAATCCAGTATGTTCTATGGAGTGCTGCAAAGCATCAGGAATACATTCTTTATAGTCAGGGATGGCAGTCTTCTGCAGGGAGTTGCCTGGAAGGTAGTCACGAATAGAAAGACAGCCACTAAGGTGAAACTCCACCATGGATTCAGGAAGAGATCATAGCAATGCTCTTAACCAATGTCTGTTGCTTGCTACCTGATCACTTCCCACACTGTTGGGATTGTTGACTTATTTTTTAGAGGAGGAGAGGGGAAGGGACCTGAAAAGACGGTCCTTTCCACCACAATTTTGTTGTAAAAAGCATTGCTGGTGATGCACGCTGCAAGGAGTAAGAAGAACTGTTGCCCCTGGGTGGTGACTGGGCAGAGGCTCAGGGACACTCCTGGGGGCAGGTGACATGCTCCCTCCTGACCTGTGTGCTTGTGACACAGGTGTGTTCAGTTTGGAAATTCATCCACACTTTTCTTCATGTTTGTTATGCTTCTATAAAAGGTAAAAGAAAAGGGACATTGAAAATGAAGATGACCAATTAATAAATTTATCCTCTTTTAATCTTTCTGGAGCACAAACCCTGGCAAGAAGTACAAATTAAAACTGACTTGTGATGCAGACCCAGGTTTCTGCTGCCTTGCTGAAAACACAGTAACCACTGTCACGGGTTCCTGATGGTGACCTCCTGTGAGTAGATTTCACTCTCTTTATGGCTTTGGATACCTCTGATGGTAAAAGAGAAAAGGAGGATGAGCAGAGGTCAATTAACTCTGACTCCTGCTTCCTGCAGAGACCAGAACTATTCGTTCCTGCCCATTTTCCACACTTCAATTCTGTTTTAGTGACTGTCAGCAAGAAGATGCCTGTCACACATTCCTGCCAGAGTTAATGGAGAAGGCCGGATGCTTGTCTGCCCTCAGCAGAGGGTTTCCCAAGTGGCAGTTCATACCACACGCGTACACCATCTTAAGCTCAGGGACATCATGAACTGAAGCTGGGGAAGGCCCCAGAATAGGATATGTCAACTACTTTATTTTGCGATAGTTATAAACGAATAGTCAAAAAATTCCAAAGGGAGATAATGTTTTTTTCTTCCTCAAATCTCACCTTCATCATTTTTACCCCAAATTTATGTTAAACAACATGCTCTATGCTAGAAAGAAAAGGGTTGACCCTCAGTGAGTCATAAGAAAAGGCAGCCAGCATATTCCCTCATCCAAGAAAATAAATGGTGGGGTGGGGGGATAAGTGACAGAGTGGATGAAACAAGACTGACCAGATATGGTAATTATTGAGACTGCATGGGAAGTATTATTTCAAACATCTCCTCTGTGCAGATGACTCCTGAACCTCCAGCCAAAACTTGACTGACCATCAACACAGTGAGGTGTTGGACATTGTACTTGATCACTGGGGCCTTCACTTAAGCCTCCACATCTAGGCCTAAGTTTACCATCTGACCCCAGAATGGTCTTCTCTTCAGATTTCTCCATTATTCCAGTCTCTTGAGACTGAAATCTGAGTTGTATGTCTCCTCCCTCCTCTACAAAGAGTATCTAGTTAGTGACCACATCCTGCTTTTATTTCACAATACTGATTACAGTTCTACCACCAACACACCCAAAATGGACCCTTTTACCTTTCCTAATACTATTGAACAACCTCCCTTCCAGTCTTCTTAGCTCTGGTTTCTGTTAACCTCCATTTTTATTCCCCACTTCAATGTCAAATTATTCATCCCCAAGACAGTTTGATTGGACCAGTGCCACTCTCTCTCTCAAAGACCTTCCATAACTCCTCATTGCTTACTGGATTACCCCTAAAACCTACAGCTAAGCCTTCACAATTGGTCCCAATGTATTTTTACAACCTCCCCTCCATTCTAGTCCTCTACACAAAACATCAACCATAGACACGTCTATTTGCTCATTCTCTTCCAAATATAGTTTGCTCCTTCCATTCATCTTGCTTTTTCATAGGTTGCTTTTCCCACCAGGACTGTCTTCCTAGCCTGATTCTGACTCCCAAGACTAAGATCAGTTCCCCCTTCTTAATGAGGTTCCTCATTCTCTAGCTTGAACTAGTCACTCCATCCTAAAAATTTCCCATAATTATTCATCTAATTCCTTTGCTAATTTACCACCCACTACCTACTGACATCTCTTCAATTACTATTTATTTTTAAATGTTTTAAGTTCATATTTGTAAATCTTATAATGTCTTCAATTTTTCTTGCCGCCTCTTTGGAAAGAGACAAATTTATCCTCTTTGTAATTCCCAAAGCCTTTAAGAATAACTTGCACATGGTAACACCTCAATGAATGCTTGTCAATTTGCTTTCTTGTCTAGATGAGTTGAAAAGTGCTTACCTCTAACATTTAATACATTTTTAAGGTTATCATTTCATATTCTTCCAGTTAACATGGTTTCATGGTTGTCTTCAGAGCTCTGAAAATGTCTGCCCCTCCAATGTGTTTATGCCTCCAGCCATGAGTTCCTGCAGTGTACCTAGTGTATTCTTCCTAGCTTTATGTATCACTCTATCATGGATTTAGCCTTTGACTCACCAATCAGACTAACTGAACGTGATTTCTAAATATTGAGAGTAGAGAGCTTGATTAATTCTGCTATAGTTAGATGAAATGAGAACTCCCTGCACATCCCACACAGATGTCACTCAACAAAAGTGTATTAAAAAATAGTTTAGTTATCCACATTATTTTCATGTAGTATTATTTAAAATGCTTTGAAAAGGAATGAGCATGACATGCATTGACCTATTTGAAGGAAGCTAGATATCTGCTAACCTTGAAATACAGTCAAGTTACTATTATCCTCACACAGCTTTAGGGTTTTCCAGACAACTGGTAACTGGTGATCAACTGTTGATCAGCTGTATTCTACCCCAGCTCCCACCAAGCCCACTTCACCTAACCACACTGAAAGTGAATGTTCATTTGGTCCAAGTCACTCAATATCAATCTAAGGCTGCAAAAAAGTATTTTCTCAGGTGCCAGTGTCTATTGATTTGTAATGGCTGCCTGGAGTGCAGTGAGTGAAGAATTCTAAAACCGTACCCATGCTCTATAAGAAGGGCTCATCCGTGATGTCTGCCACGGGCACAAGAGGCAGGAGTGTTGGCAACCTGAACCATGAATTTGCTATTTCTGGCCTAAACAAAATTTAAGGTGCTGCATTCCTCAGTGGCAAAGATTCTGCTTTCTTCATCTTGGCACCTATCTGCCTCTTCTTTCCCTTTCACCCGGACTTAGTCCAGTGTCTGCCATGAAGTTGGCACCATTTCTGAGCATGGCTACTTAGATGTACCTGTCCATATAGTGGACCTGTGTGTTCTTCATAACACTGGGTTTCCACTCCGCTTCTTATGGAAACAGTCCCATTCCCATTTAGAAACCTATTCATCTCCTTCTTTCAGTCCATAGGGTTCTGGGGAAGATGATTCTACCCCAAGCTCATTGTGACATGTGATGTAGGCTATCCAAATGGACCATTGCATTTCTCAATAATTGGCTTAGGAAGGGCACATGATCCTAAGGGTCTATGAGATATATTGAGATTTTTTGCTGAGGTGTTTGTCAGAGGGATTGTCATTCTTCTTACTTACTGCATTTGAACCTAGTTCCATGTGATCACACGGAATTGAGAGTTTTAAACTAACAAACAGATAAGTCAAAACATGATGACGACAATAGCTGTCCTGATTACCCCAATTAAGTCCCAAAGTCTGTCATTCCTGAACCCTGACCGCCTCTCATCCATAAATTCCCCTTCCCACTTAAGCCTTTTTGAGTTTTTTGTTACTTGTAACTAACACAGCACCCCTGTAAACCTTTTTAAGGGTCTTCTTTGGCTTGACATCTGCAAAAATGGTAATAATACCTAGCAAAAACTAGATATTATGAGAAAAGGCTGCTTGGTCGTGATTTATGCTGATGGTAAGAAAGATTATACCCTGCCAGTAGAAAGCACAGCTATTCAAAAGCAAAAAGTTTTGGAATTTGAAGGTTTGGGCATGTCTTCTGTTTTACTGCTCTGCTTTCTTCTGTGAGTGTTGATCATTGAGAATGGGCTATTTACTTTATAAGTGCTTTAACAGCAATTCAAATGGGCTGGTAAGGGAAAGTTGGTGGCTAAATCACTGTCAGAGCCATGTTGGGGGGCACTCTCCAAAGCAAGAAGAGAGGACTTCTCTATAAGCAGGAGGACTGGGCCAGGCCACTGTGGGAAGAATTGATAGCCATAGAAACCCCAAGGCTTGGAGCGGAGCCTCCCAGGCTCACACACCTTGAACACTCTTCACGGGGGATGGGGAGGTAGCAGGGAGGGGCTGTGGCCTCCTACTTTAAGAAGGCAGTTCTCAAGAGTAAGGTTCTTCATAAATGTGTCTACCCTGGCTGGAATTTGCTGGCTTTGTTACATTACTTGAGTACCTAATCATGTCCCAAAAACTGACCAGAGGGTTATGCCCATTGCTTAGCAAGTATCTTTTTAACCTTGAGTAATCTGAAGAAACAGTAGAATCTTGGCCATGACCTGATTCTCTTCATCTTATGTTGATATTTTTCCCAGCTAAAAATAGTAGCTTCCTGCTTCCCTGAGATCAGGCTCTGAGGGAGCCTTAAACATCAATGTTGAAATGCTTATTTCAGCTCCAGGAAAATGAGCCTGTTGTATTTCAACGAAATTGCTGTCTGAGGCAAAACTATCTTTTGCTGCAACGCCCCCACAAAAGCCTTCAAGAAAGGGTCACGTAAGCATCCACAAAGAGAAAAATCAGCAAAAATTTCCTTTCTTCCCTCTCTTTTTTTCTCCCTTTTAGCTCTGGGCTATGAACATGCTTAAAAGTCCAAGTGATGAGGCCAATTCTGAATGGTCCTTGTTCTTCAGGGCAGGTTCAAAGATACTGAAAGTCAGTCTCTAGGGCTGAATGGGAAATGGTGCTTTTATACTTAGCCGCCAAAGGACTTAAAAGTCTGAGGCTTCATAGAAATTCAAAGGTGAGAACTGAGAGGGAAGTTGAAGATCGTTCCCTGACATTGGAAGATAGGGCTTTTTTCTTTTTTTTTCTGCAGGCAAACTCACACAGCTGTGCCTTTGGAACAATTAGGCACACCTAGATCAGACTGAGATGCCAAGAAAATGTCCCCAGGAGAGAAACAGTAAACATTCTGACATCATATGCACTGATTGACTTTTTAAAATCTGAGGTATTTTCACATAGATTTTGCTCTGATAAAAATGCAAGCGTCTGAACCATACACCTAAGTGTTTTCTCTCTGCTACTAGCCTGAGCAGCTGAACATGACTCAGGAAGGGTGAGCCATCCTGACCAAAGCATTTCAGGGGTACGTGTGGGAGAGGGTCTGGAAGATGTCTGTATTTTAAAAAGGTACTAATTGCTCAAAGGATGAAACTATTCTTCTGAAATCTAACCCAATACCTTATTAGGACCTAGAATGACACTGAGAGAGTCTCAGAGAGAAAACCTGCTTGTTTTCTGACTCCTTCAGATGAGGAAGAAAAGCATCCCCACTAAGCACAGTGGTGCTTAGTGATGTAGAAGAAGGCACTGACTAGAGCTTTGCAGGCACTGAGGAGTCCTTCAAGAACTTTAACAAAAAGTTGACTTTAGCAACTGAGCAAGAGATGAAGGAGCGAAAACCCATTACCAAGGACTGGCTGGAGAGGAGGTTACTGGTTTCTGTGCAGACCTCGAGATCTGTCAGTTCAGTCGTTCCAACAGCTAATGCAGAGGGAAGGGACTTGTGCCCACCCAGCAGGAATGGTAGGCCCATCTACATACAAAGTACTTCTAACCCTCCAGGGAGAACATGAACCCCGCAACTGGGGCCTAGGCTGCCCCTTTGGCATAGGCACTTTGAATTCCATATCAGCAATCAACAGCTGTCTGATACAAATTTATGAAACATATAAACTCCTACATTAACTGGGCACTGAAACCAAGTAAGGATTTAAATGGCCAGATGCCATCTGGACCAGTAAGGGCCTGGGGACTTGGGTGCCCACTGCCATGTTTTCTGTGGCCACGGTGTCTTCACATCAGGCAATCTCAAAGGTATCAGGTTTTCTAGTGGTCATTTCTCATCCCAATTTTTGATCTAAAAAAGTTGAAACTTAAAAATGAGTAAACATTCCCAAATCTCACCCACGAAAATCTGTTCAGGTAGCATCCTCAGCTCTTGGTCCCCATTGCCAGTGGCAATGAACCAAATCAAATAAAGAATAATGGCTTCATTAAAAAAAAAAAAGAGTTATAGTTTCAGGATAGCTATTCTGTGCCCCTGACAACAATTAATGTAGTAGTGTTGTCTGTAAAAATATGATCTAAACAAATAACAACATTAAAAATTCCCAAGCTTGTTTGGTAGGCACACATCAATCTCTGATGATGTCGCCAGGAATTAATTGAGTATAAAATACTGTGCAGAAATGGAGGTACTCTCATGGTAATGAAGACTAATAATTTTACAGAATACAGCAGGGAACCCAGTGTCCCATCACCCTCCCCTCCACCCTCTTCTTCTCTGCCTCTTCCCTCCACTGAGGCAGCAGTGCCCAACTGAGAGAGTTACCAAGATTACTAAACAGGAAATGAATCATGGCTGTGTGGCCTATAGCTCTGCCTGAGCTTCGGAAGAGAGTCACAGTCCCTCTCAGATGCAGATGGTAATGGCCTCATTAGTGATGATACAGAGGCAGCAGCCTGTCTTGTCTAAAAGAGAAACTGGTATTAGCCAATGTCACAGGGTAAGTTAAATTCCTTGTGGCTTATTAACCAGCTTAAGATGGACATATTCTCTATGAGCAGAAGCTTTAGAGTGAGATGATGCTAATGCCTGATCCTTGTGTCTCACTGGGACAGCACAAGAGGGATGACTAGTCACAGGGTGTTTGTGTAGAGGATACTCTCTCCTGTCTTCAGAATATGCTGGAATCCAGCCTTCTGTGTGGCTGCATTTCTGAGTTGTGGGGGAGGGGAGGTTATATGCTTGTTTGGAGAGCAAGAAAATAATGTTATCCTCTTTGCCGCTACCTACTATGGAGGTCTTAGAGTTTCTCGTTCACCTACTACAATGCCAGGCTCCGTGCTCAGTCCATAACACATATGTGATCTCATTTAAAGATAATCATCGTCTCTTAAAGTCGATATCATATCTTACCATTATACAAACTGATATTCCAAGAAATGAAGTTTCTTGCTCAAAGTCAAATGCAGTAGTAAATGATAGAAAAATTGGAAGCTCAACATGTGTTCTCTGTCTATTTGAGAGCTACTTGCCCAGGGCTGTAGCTTGGCTAGGTGCATAAGGACTGGGAAGAGGCTGCCACTATGTATTTGGTGTGTAACAGCAGAAACTGACCACAGTGTCCACCTGAGTGAAAAACAAGTCTGTGTCCGCACTTAAGTGCCTGTCACTCCTCCCAGCTGCTGAGAACTGAAGGACAGCAGTGGCATTCTTTTCCTCTGCAGGTGAGAATCTACAACTGAACCTCGATGTATAACTGGCTGATATGGCTGTCCAGAAGAAGTATCTAGAGCTTATTAATGTGGTATGTGAACCACCCCATGTGTTACCAACTCCTTGGTACCCAGTGCAAACCTTCCTGCCTGGACTCTTGAGAAAAACATAAAGATCAAAGTAATCAATGTTACCATTCATTAGACAGTCTCAACATATGGTTGCATGCAGGCACAAAACAATCATAAATTGAGACACATTTTTGGAACATAATTTTTTTCATATTTGTGAATTTATATGCTCTGCTGACTGGAAAAAATTAAAATCTGGAGAGAACCATGTTGAAGAACACTGGTTCTTGGTGCACAGGCAAGGTGACCTCATCACCATTTCTGGGCCATCTGTCCTTCTTTTATTACATCAGAGCAATAATGACTACCATAGTGGGAATAGCTATGATAACATAACCATGTATCAGAAATTTTATCAGATTAGAATCTCATTGGCATTTTCTCCAAAACCCTACCTCCCAGTTTTGCTGGGCATGGGGTGCGCAAGAAATCACTATTCTTCCAAAAATAGCCAGAGAGACAGTCAAGGTCAACAGTCACCAAATCACAAAAACACTTCTCATGCTTTTCTACCAAGTTCTCCCAAAGACAGAGTCAACCCATCACCTGGACAGTTAGTCCAAGGCTAGTATCTTATATTACTTACATATTAAGATCTAAAGCTTCAAAAAGATGCATCCTATGTGTCCAGTATTTCAAGGGCCACCTTGCATTCTGAGGGTACGAATACAGAATCTAATGTCCTTGGCTCTTAAAAATCAGGACAGAATTAAATTTATTGTAGAGCGATAACAAGAACAAACCCCAGTGTGTCCTGTTTTAAACAAGACAGTACATATGTGCAAGAGCTTTGTGTCCGGATTGTGCTGACAACACAGCCAACATGTCACAGAAGGGAACAATTGTCATATCATTACTGAAGGGCTTAATTCCCAGGCAGGGTTCCCAGTCCACAACCAGAAAGCTGACTCATCAGAATGCTTCTGCACCTACCCAGCCTGGGAATCCCCGGAGAAGCCCCCCAGTCCCTCATTCCTTCCTTAGCAGGGAGCGGGAGCCTGGGGTGGGGGTGGGATGGGTGTCCCGCTGTTTCTCTCTGGGACGGAGTCTCCGTTGTCCCCAGCTCAACCAAATAGGTCTTCTTCCGGATTCAGGTTCCCATATGGAATGGGCACCAGGGTGTGCAAGGGATGGCCTCCCATCTGTTGAGGTCCTGTCACAGCCAGCAGGCTGTTGTCACCAGGCCTTATCTGGCCATTGAGGTCTATTTGTGAGGATGGTTACTGGGCACCAAGCCTGTGGGCAGTGATTGAGGTAGTGCCAGCAAGTAGGTTCCTCACAGGACTAATGCTCGTGTGGGCACATAGAGTGGTGGGACCTCTCGGAAGTCCTGGGAGGTGCTGAGAGGGCAGTCAGAGCCTGAAGGACCCCAGAGGCAGGTCAAGGAGGAGCAGAGAATGTTCTGGAGGTTCCGGAAGGTTATGCCAGAGGCAGTGCCATTCCCTAAAGCCCCCCTTAGAAAGAGTCATCAGTCTTCTTCTCTTGCCGGACCTTCTTGGGTCACCATGGTTGCCTTTGGATCTCAGGTTGGGCCAACTCTATATAAGGATAAAATAAACACTTGAATGTATATGATGTGTGAGTGTCTGGGTCATGCCCTCATTGTAAAACAGTCACTTTTCCCTTTTCTTTCCTAGAGACAAAAACAAAAACAAAAAAAAAAACAAAAAACAGCAACAACAAAAACACAAAAATATTAAAAACCCAGCATATTTTTAAAAAATCAAGCTAAATTAATGTCTCCAGTTTTCAAGTAAAGGAAAGCATACATACTGTAGTTAAACTTCTATTTCCTCCACACCTCTGGAGCATAGAGGGGTGGGGAAGGTTGTAATATCTTCTGGTGTGAGGATAAATCAAAAAAGGGAGAAGAAAAAAGTGGAAAATAAAAAGGAAAGAGAATAACTCATGAGTAAGTAAAGGCCATTTCATAGTCAGGCCATTAATATTTTGAAAGCTTGAAGAGTGAATAAACTCCCAGACTTCACCTCAATGGAATACGAAGAGATTAAAAGTGTGAATTATGTAGAGATCACAAAGCTGGATTTTGTACTTTCCCCTGCACAAGCCGAGCAGGAAGAAATGGAACAGAGGGCCCAGGAGGCAATAACACCCGATACTTACATGACACATACTATATGCAGATGCTCTTGTGAGTGTTTCTCATGATTCAGTGCTCACAGCAAACCTGGGCGTAGGGAGGAAAGGGGCACAGGACTGTATCACTGTCCTTCTCTTGTGGATGTGAAACCTATGGCCCAGAGGGTTCACAAGACTTGCCCAAGTTCGCATAGCTTATAAGTGGGACACCCAGGATTTGAGCACAGGTGGTCTGACCCGGAACCCTCCAACCTGACCACTACCCTATACCACTTCTCCAGGACAGTAGTTCTTGAGTGTGTGTTCACTGTTACTCTTGGAAGGTTTCCTAAAGGCAAAATTACACATTTAAAAAGAGAAAAAGTAGGTAGAGAGAGATGTCAGGCTGGTCTTGGGAAATAATCTGAACAAGAGTGTGGGAGGGTCAGTAAGATGGCCTCTACTTGGAAGCCTGTCTGCATGGTTGGATGGTTAGCTGTGCTCCACGCACAGGATCATGGGACAGGCTGAGCACAGAATCCCAGACTTCCCTCTGTTCTTTAATTGGTTCTGAGTACTAGATAAGTAAAGGAAGGGTTTCCCAGGGATGTCTTATCTCCTGCCTTAAAACGCTCAGCCTTGAGTTTCCAGTATCCTTGAGTCTTTCTGAAAAATGCAAACTATAGCTGAAGACCAAAATAAAAAACAAAACAAAAAAGTGTTCTGCCTTAGTTACCTAAGGGCTCATTGACTATAGTTAAAGCAGTTAGGTAGAGCAATACTGGAAATCATTCAGTCACAGAACACAGTGGAGTATTCTTTTTTTTTTTTTTTAAGGTTTTATTTATTTATTTGACAGAGAGAAAAAGAGAGAGACACAGAGAGAGAAAGCACAAGCAGGGGAAGCGGTTGGCAGAGGGAGAAGCAGGCTCCCAGCCGAACAGGGAGCCAATGTGGGGCTTGATCCCAGGACCCTGGGATCGTGACCTGGGCCGAAGGCAGACTTTAAGGACTGAGCCACTCAGGCGCCCCAACACACTGGAGTATTCTTGTTGGCATTTCTGGCATCATCCTACCTACATACCTTGTCTTCTTCCCCTTGGCCTTGAAGGCAAATTGCTGGGAAACAAGTTCTCACCAGATGCCCCAGCCAAGTGCCTATCTTTTTGCTCTTCCATTTTTTTTTTTTCTTTTTGCTACATTCTAGCATTTATCATCCTCAGCTTTTCGTGGTCTTTGCAGAGCCTGAAGAGCCACTGTGCATTTGGAATACTATTTAAGTGGTCTGCAGCACTCTTCAGATTTAAATTCCTTGCTGGGGATGGGGGGAGCCCATAAATTTCTGCTCAACTAAACAAAGGCTATTTGAATAAAACAAACCTCGGGAAAAATTTAAAACTCTTAAAAATTTATCATCATAACTTTTTCTCTCTGGATGCTACTGCATAACCAAGTTGGATAGGTAGGACTCACTCTCAAATACATAATCACTAAATACTGACATGGGAGGAGTGATAGATGTTCTGGTTTGGGTTCCAAACCTCGGACCTCAGAGTTTCTGTAGATGAAGAGAGACGTTGTTTCTAATAAGTGTCTCTGATTAAACCACTTGGGGGGAAAAATCTTGTTACATGATGGGCTTCCTTTTGTCCTTTTGCTTTCACCCTCCCTTTTTGTAGCACCCATCTAGGGGAGAATGTGCTGTTTTCTTTGGGTGTGTGACAAGAATCCATGGTGAATTAAAAACTCAAATCAGTGAGGAGCGATTCTCAATTGATGCCATGATTGACTGCTCCATCTCAATAACTCATGAGGAATATCACAAATAAGTTGTTACTTATAAGAGAATACCAAAACGTGGGAATGAGTTCCTTTACAAAAGACATATTAGAGCCGACTCAATGTTCTCAGCCTTTCAAAGTCACTCAAAAGCCCCTGTATTCCACTATGCCTTCATAAATGGCAAAGAAAGACAGTTACAGCTCGTGAGAGAAACTGCACATACTCAGTATACAACCCAGGGTCACTCATACCCGGTAGGATGGCTAGCACAAACCAACGGAAGAGAAGTGTAGACAAGGAGGAACAGAAATTGGAAGCTTTGTGCCCTGTTGGTGGGAATTACTTGTACAGCTGCCGTAGAGAATAGTATGGAGATTCCTCAAAAATCGACAATTAAAAATTGACAATAAGATTACCACATCATCCAGCAATTCTACTTCTGGGTATATAGCCAAAAGAATTGAAAGCAGGGTCTTGAAGAGGTATTTGTACACCATGTCCCTAGCAGCATTATTCACAAGAACCAAAAAGTAGAAGCAACCCAAGTGCCCATCAGTGGGTGAATAGATAAACAAAATAAACAAAATATGGCATATATATACAATGGAATATTGTATTTAGCCTAAAAAGGGAAGGGAATTCTGATACATACTCCAACATGCTCCAACATGAATGAACCTTGAGGACATTATGCTAAGTGAAATAAACCAGTCACAAAAACAAATACTGTATGAAAATGGTCAAATTCATAGAGACAGAAGGTAGAAAGCTGGTATCCAGGGACTGGTGGGAGAGAAAAATGGGGAGTTGCTGTTTAGTGGCTCGGGAGTTTCCATTTTGTAAGATTAAAAGTGTTCTAGAGATCAAGTACTCAATGGTGTGAATGAACTTTACTGAACTGTATATCCAAGAACAGTTAAGATGGTGAATTTTATGTGTATTTTATTTAATTTTAATATTATTTTATTACATTATTGCAGAGTTACTCTGACTTACAAGATGAAAGGGGACTGTTATGAAAGTCAAATCTCCTGGTGGTCTTCACACTCCATGCACCTTGTGGCAACATCTAGGTACTTCAACCAAGGGAAGAACATCTCAGAAATAGACAACAGATTTTTTTTTTAAATTAACACATAATATATTACTTGTTTAAGGGGTACAGGTCTGTGATTCATCAGTCTTACACAATTCACAGTCCTCACCATAGCACATACCCTCCCCAATGTCCATCACCCAGCCACCCCATGCCTCCTACCCTCCTCCACTCCTACAACCCTCAGTTTGTTTCCTGAGATTAAGAGTCTCTTATGGTTTGTCTCCCTCTCTGGTTTTCTCTTGTTTCATTTTTCCCTCCCTTCCCCTATGATCCTCTGTCTTGTTTCTCAAATTCCTCATATCAGTGAGATCATATGATAACTGTTTTTTTCTGATTGATTTGTTTGCTCAGCATCAGAGAAAGACAATTACCATATAATTTGCATATATATATATATAACATCTTCTTTATCCATTCTTCTGTTAATGGACATCTCGGCTCCTTCCATAGTCTGGCTATTGTGGACATTGCTGTTGTAAACATTGGGGTGCACATGCCCCTTCAGATCATAACATTTGTGTCTTTAGGGTAAATACCCAGTAGTGCAATTGCTAGGTTGTAAGGTAGCTCTATTTCCAACTTTTTGAGGAACCTCCATACTGTTTTCCAGAGTGGGTGCACAAGCTTGCATTCCCACCAACAGTGTAGGAGGGTTCCCCTTTCTCTGCATCCTCACCAACAACTGTCATTTCCTGACTTGTTAATTTTAGCCATTCTGACTGGTGTAAAGTAGTATCTCATTGTGGTTTTGATTTGTATTTCCCTGATGCCAAGTGATGTTAAGCACTTTTTCATGTATCTGTTGGCCATTTGGATGTCTTCTTTGCAGAAATGTCTGTTCATATCTTCTGCCCATTTTGTGATTGGATTATTTGTTCTTTGGGTGTTGAGTTTGAGAAGTTCTTTACAGATTTTGGATACTAGCCCTTTATCTGATATGTCATTTGTAAATATCTTCTCCCATTCTGTCGGGACAACAGATTTTCTAACACCCTAAGAAAATCTTAATAAATGTTGTCCTTAAGTCCTGATAGAAGTGGATGATTAGTCAGAAACCTGTCCAGGGAAGCCCACACCCTGGCAGGACTTGCTTGATGGCTCCCAAGCGCTCAAAGGCCTTCCTGAACATTCGGGGCTGGCTCCTACTGAAAACACCGAAGGGGATGACAATTAATCAAAAAACACTCCTTCCAGCCCTGGCACAATAGTCCTTTGTTTTGTATATTCTCTATGCAAGAGCATGGCAATTATTTTCTGAGCCAAGTTGTTTGAGCAATAAAGTGTTACAGGGTGAAATGTAGAGATATAATTAGAATATAAAGACTAATGAAACTAATAGTTTCAAATTAAACCCATATACAACTGTGGCAACACAAAACTGCCTTCTCTTCTTTGTGGTCTTAAGGAAACATCCCAGATGTATCAGGAAAAATTGGTTGTCTATTCTAGGAGTTAAAATGAAGAAACACCTGCCTCACAGAATATGCTTCACAATTTTTAAGTAAGGGGAACAAAGCTTCCGTTGCCAGGGTGATTTTCACCAGTGGGACCCTCATTCCCGACATGCAGAGTGAAATCTTGCTGGCACCCCCGACAAAGAATATCAAGGTCCCTTTTTCTACTCATTCTTTGCCTCCTCCAACTACACTCTCTCTCCCCTTCCTAACACCTGCATCAATAAGGAAACCATGGTAACATCAGTGCCTCTGCTGAGCACACTGATAGCTCAAAAGAGAGAACGGTTCAGCTTATTATTTGAAATCAGAAGTATGATTTGAAGAAATACTCAAAGATATCTCATGATTGAAAGAAATTGCTAGGTGGCTAAAATAATGTTCTTGGTGGTTACTAACTGCAGTGTTGGCTTGATAAAATTCTCACCAAGTCTCTAAAATTCAGGAGCAATATGAGATCTGGTTGGTGGGTTAAATTCCAGGTGAGAAGAATCTGGTCTGTAAGAGTTGGCAGCACCTTTGAGCTTGCCATGTAATCTGACTGGGTGGCTCTGGTAGCAGTGCCTAGTGAAGTCCCAGGAATCTTTGCTAACAACTTTTATCACCTACCATTTTGTACTCCTGTTGAACCACCACGCACAGGCTGTTGAGTTCAGCTGTCTGTGGAAAAATTATACCAACCACATGCTTAGGCAGAAGGAATACAATATATTGCTTATTTTGTATCTACAGAGTGAAGCAATGTGGAAAACATCAAGCCTGTTCTGTCACCTTCCGTGAGGACAAATGAAAATGCATCATAGTAACCTTATACCAAGCACATATCAATCTATAATCAGATGACATTTGAGATAATTAGAATCTTTGGAATCGAATGCTACTGAACATGTCATCTTAGTTTTCAATGAGATAGGAGTTGTTCATCCGAATGGCTTGGGTTTGCCCACCTAAAATTTTGGTATCATTGACAAGTTTTCTTTCTGAAATTTAGTTGCTTTATTTGTAAAAGCAGACTCCTTCTTTGTAAAGATAAATACTTTTACAGGGATATTTCTTCTTCTCCTTCCCCTTCCTCCTCCTCCTTCCTCTCCTCTTCTCCTCCTCCTTCTTCCTCTTCTTCTTCTTCTTTGTATTCTTCTGCTATATGTAACATAAACACTTGCCCATAGTTGGCACTCAGGAAATATTTCCTGAAGAAACAAATGGATGAATGAAGGACAACATAGGATGTATCACAAGGCTGCTGAGAGAATGATGTAAAATCACTTTGAAAAAGTTAATAGACAATAAACACAAGAAATTTTATTTATGATAAGGTAGATGCTATTATTTTATTAATGTCCCAGAGAAATAAATGTGTCCAAAGAACATTTATTTGGTGAATACAATCAAATAACTGGAAATTCTTAACTTCCTAGGTATTTAACTGAAGGGCCTGGGTAGTTTAGTTGATCAAGTAGGCACTTCTCTGGTCAATGTCACATTATGCTTCATGGTGACCCAGCATTCCTATTAGGAACTGGAAAGAAAGGAAAAGGAAGGCAGGGCTGCAGCAGTGACATGGTGTGGTCAAGAGAATATTGGCTGAGAGCTAGTAGACTTGGTTTCTACAAGATCATAATTAACATAACCTCTCGAAACAAAGCTTCTTTTTACCAAGATGGCCTTGGCATGAGATAGGTTGGGAAACTTCTGTTCTCCTCAGGGGCAGTAAAGAGATGTGGAGCAGGAAATAGACAGTAGTGAGAAGATCAATCAAATTCTGAGGTTGTGTACTACTCTGTGGATGGGTCCCCTCCTCAGACCTGGGAAGGAGCTTCCTGGCCATTTCTCTCTGATGCTCCATTCCTAGTCACTGGTCCTCCTTCTCAGCACCATTGATTGACCAGTGTCCCTCAGAGTAGCCCCACAGAGGACTATCGTCTGATGTCCCAGACTCCTACCTGTTCTTCCGTGCTCTCCTCTCTACAGCGGGGGACTGGGAGCCAGTCCACTTGCTACAGGGGAAACTAGAAGATATGGGGAAGAAGAGGCTTTTTTGCCTGTTGCTGGCAGTACCACTAACAACAGTAGTAAGGGGACCAGCAATGATGGGGCCCAGAAGCTTCCAGTTGAATCTGAGCTCTGGCAGTGTCAGCCCTGGTCTCAGCAGCATCAAAATGTGGCATCCTGGGTTCTTGTTCAGAGGGAACAGCACAGATCCAACAGCAATAGTAACAGCAACAACAGCTCAGCAGAGAGAGTGGGCCTGTAGGCTCCAACCCCAGTCAAAACCAGCATCCTGATCTCTGTGGAACAACTCCCTCCTTTTTGTGCTCCCCCCAGCCCTTCTAGTTTCTTTGTAAAATTTTTCCTCTATTCATCCCCCTCCGTGTAAAGCATCCAGAGCAGTTTCTGTCTTTCTGTCTAGATATTGAGTGATACCCCTCCAACAGCCCACCTCTCTCCCAGAAGAAGCTCCAGGCTTGGGGGGGGTGGGGGGTGGGTCACAGCCTGTTCATCTCTAAGGTAGATGAGGAAAGGTGAACTGAACAGAGCACCACAACTTAACAAAGCTAAACTCCATTTTGAAAATCATGAAATATGACAAGCCATCCTTCAGCCAACTAATCTATTGTGACATTCCTTCATGGTGGGTGCTGTGATGTGCCACCCAGATCCTTCCTGAGGAATGAAGGGCTCATGCCCCCAACAGCTGGGACTGCTCCCAAAAGACTGTCCCTACTATCAACCTTCTTCAGGAATTGTATTGGCTGAAGAAAGTCACCTTGCCCAAGGTCATACCTCCTTCCAGAGGCAACCCACACCCAAAAATAGATTGACAGGAGGTACAAAGGCCCAGACCCACGTTCTAACTTGAAGGGCCATCTGAGTTCCAGATGGAGTCAGCTGAGGCCTTCAGTGGGACTACATATCAACATAGCTTGATGTCTCCCTCTTCCCAGTCTGCTTTTTTCTCTTCTCTTCTACAGGAATTTATCCCAAAAGTACTCCCTTACAAACTTCCTTCATGCCAACCCCTTCCTCCGAGTCTGCTGTCCAAGGGACCTATATTAGTTTGCTGGGGCTGCTGTAACTAAGTACCACAGACTGAATGGCTTAGAAAACAGAAATGTATTGTCTCACAGTTCTGGAAGCCAGAAGTCCAAGGTCAAGGTGTCAGCAGGGTCAGTCCCTTCTGGGGGCTATAGGAAAGGATCCGTTGCAGACCTCTCTCCTTGACTTGTATGTGACTATTTTACATTCATATGTCATTCTCCCTGTGTGTGAGAGTCCCTGAATTTCCACTTTTTATAAGATACCAGTCATATTGGATGTGGGCTTGACCTAAGGATCCCATTTTAATTTGATTATTTCTGCAAAGTGTCCATCTCTGAATAAGTTGATGTTCCAAGGTGATGGAGTTAGGACTTGAACATAGGAATTTGGAGGCTGGGGACAAGTCAACTCACAACAGAACCCAGCTGGCAACTACATTCAATTACATCTTCAACGAGGAGGTAAATGGACATGGACACAACAGCTTTCTGAGCCCTCTCTCAGATCCAAGTCCCGTCTTATCAGGTTGCCCTTATTAAAGGGTCTGCCCTCTCAGCAAGCAGAGGCAGAAAGATGCTCAGCAAGGTTATCCATGGCTTCTCCAACACAAGCTGGCAAGATTTAAATCAGGAAGGACAGAGTCTGGTTCTCAGGCTAGAGGGAAACCTGAAATGGGGATTCTATTGGGAAATCTGCATTTACAAGGAAGCTATTTATTACACATAGCAAGGTGATGAGAAATGTGGCCAATGTATTCACCTCTGGAAGGGTGTCTGGGAATCTCACATAATTAGCTTTTTATGTCCTTTGTTCTCAAAATTAATAACAGTATGACAATGAGTAGAGTTAGGAGGAGAAAGATGGCAGGCAGATAGATGACGGATTTTTCACTAGAGAATGGTGGATTTTTTTTTTTTTTTCTTAATTTACTGGTAGAGTTGTAATGGCACTGAGGTTTTTCTCCACATGCATATTGCCTTAGTTTCAAGCTGGAAATGCAAAGACACATTGTAGTGGAAAGCACTGTTGCAGTAAAACCCCTTAAGCATCAACATTTTGTTAGTGGGGGCAGGGCAGCAGGAAATGTGAGTTAGGGAGAAATTTATACACAAATGCCTGAAAGCAACTCAGAAGGCCAGCCCGTAGTTGGGAACTCAAGGATATCCTTATTCAAGTTGGTGTTACAACCGGTATCTGGAGCCATCAAAACCATGTTCAGAGGGGGGCATTTGAAGGGGCACAAACAGGCAGGGTTACAATCTGGCCCCGGGCCCTAATTCCCAAGAACACTCACCTCAAAGACATCAGAAAGCAGTGGAGGTCTGAGAATCAAGGGCAAATGTGCTCGTGTGCCAAGAAAACCTAAGACGGCTATTTTCACAGCATATTGGGGCTTGGCCAGGTTCCAGAAACCATCAGCCAAGTAGCCTGCCCTGATACTTCAAAGGAAGAACTCTCACTGATAAATCCTGCCCCACACTTTCCACAGCACACATTTAATCTGGAAGCATATAATACCACAGCAATGAGTCACTGCGCTGAGCCTCAGGGCCCGTCCACAGGACAGGGAAAAAGAAAAAGGTCCCCCACATCTGTTGTGTAGGGCAATTCCCCTCACTCTGCAAAACTGCACTGAAACAGAGCAATAAAAACTGTCATGAGGCAAGTGAGTTACAGCCCGGTTACCTGCACAGAGCCCCTCACTGAATGATAATGAATTCAGCCCACCATTTTTCATTACTTTGTTTTATCACATTTTGATAAAACCCACCAGACAGAGGTAACCAATCTGCTTTCTTCCTTGGGTTGAGCTCAGAGATCCCAGAAGGCCTTTCGGTGAGGAGACAAGCAGAGAAATTTTCTTTCTTACACACACATACACACCTTTCTCAGGAGGTTTGAAATTTGAAAAACCTCAGTCTTCTGAATTGCATTCAATCTAAATTAAAATTCAGCAAATATTCACTGGAATACCTAAGATAAAATCAAACCTAGGTGTCATGGAAGAGAAGACAGCAGCGAGGGAATGCCAGGGTCAAGAGTGGAGGCCTTTGTTTCTTCATGGTTGGGGGGGTGGGGAACAAGAAGAATATTAATTCCTTTGCTGTGAGTTCTGCACCGTCTGGAACTTTCACAGGCTGCTGGCAGTTAGGTCAGGCCGTGGACATGTTCTCATCTGGTCATTTAGCAGTGGTCTATGGAAGGAGTGGAAATAGTCTGAATCTTTTCCTGAGTCACACAAGCAAGCCAACAAATTCAGTGATTACATAATAAGCTGAGGGCCAAGTCTTAGGAGCCACATTTGTTTTAGGTGTTCGCATGCGGCTGTGTGTGCATTTGAGTGGGTTTCTGGGCACACGGACATTTCTCTACCTCATCCCACCCCTGTTCTCTTCTCAAGGCTATTATGATGCATAGCTCCTAAGGGTACATGCTTTCCAGATGACCTACACACAAGTCCTGTTCCAGACTCTTCCTGGTTTCTCTGAATCCTAGTTTTCCTTTCACTTCAGTTTTCACTGATCTCTTCCACGATACCAGCTGCAGTCAAATTAGCCTCTGGCAGGCATCTAAGGACAAGCTCCACTGCCACATCTGTCCGTGAAGAAGAAAATGAAGAGCTGCCAATTTGCCTATTTACAGGTGCCAATAAAATCCTGCCCATGCCATTCCTTGGACTTTCCAGAACTTTAGTCCACAGGACTGTTTTGGAAGAGGTGGCCAACAGGGTGGCCTTTCCCCAGGAAGGGCCACCTTTTTCATCACCTAAGAAAAATCTGCCATGTTTTATGTGGGGCCCTTTATAAATCTTATTGAGTAACTCCATGCACATTAGCTACCCTAAGAAGAAAGTGAAACTTGGTGAGCCTTATGTTGATTTTCCAAGGCAAGGAGGCTAGCTTCTGTGGCAAGAAGTGCTTGGGGTCTCTTAAGGAATGGCAGACAGGCCCAACCATAGGCAGAGGTGGAGGAGGAACACAGTTCTCCTCAAACACCTCCAGAGTCGAGGATCCTTCCACCTTTCAGGGAAGAGGGGTGGTGAACATTCAGAAAGTTCTCAAGATGCCCAGTAGGAAAGGAACCTCGAGATAGGGACTGCGGTGGGGCCCCTGAATCCTGGGTGCGGAGACTCAGATCGAGGTTCCCCCTGCTCAGCCCTCTTTGGGAAGGAGAGAAAAGCAGGAAGATATTTTCCAGCTCTGGGACCTTCTCCAGAACATTCTCCCAACTATAGGGTTTGTGGGTAGTAGTTCTGATGAGCAAAAAGGCCACCAAAAAAAAAAAAATTTGTTTTTGCTCTTAGTGGCCACAGCCTTAATAGGCCGACCAGAGACCAAGATGGCTCCTTCTTCTAACTGAAGTCAGAAAATTTGTTTCCTATTCCTCTAACTCTCTCCCTTAGTACCTTCTAGAAAAGTGAATTACTTCACTTTGCAGAAGCTTCATTCTTCATAAAGTTCTTAAGATGACTAAATAAAATGGTATGTAATATTAGTAGGTGGTGTTTATTAAACACTTGCTATAAGCCATGCACAGGGCTAGGAAAATTAATAATCCAGTGTTCAGATGAGAAACAAAGTTAAGTACAAAGACTAAGTAACTTGCCCAAGGCCATACAGTTAAAACAGCAGATACCTAATGCATATTTTAGTTATTTTGTTTATCACTTAAGAATAATGAGAATCTTGGCTATCACCGTAACACGTGAAATTTTTTAAAAAATCCAGTGGCAATATTGTTTGTGTTTTTTGTTGGCAGGACTCAAAATTTATAAAAAGGCTCACCCAGGATGGCCATTGTTTGTGTGATTAAGTTTGAGAGTTTGGTTTAGCTGCCGGGGCATTTGGCTAGTGGTGTTTGGTTTGTTTTTGCTCTTAGTGGCCACAGCCTCAATAGGCCGACCAGAGACCAAGATGGCTCCTTCTTCTAGATATTTGGGAACAACTTTGAGGCTGAGGCAATTGGAGGTGAGAATGGGACATACAGAAATGGCATGGAAACACCCAAGGGCTAAAGACAAATTTTAGAAAATACACCACCGTCTTACAGAAACAGCAGATTTCTGTTTTATAAAAGCAATATTGACAACCATTCCAGGCCAGCTACCCCAAATGGCAGGGGTAAACTTTTCGAGCCAATCAAGTTTTCATCTCCACAAGGGCCCCAGTGGAATCTATCTGACCAGAGTTAGCAGTTTGAGGGCAGAGAATCCCTTAGCTGAAATCATTCCTTTGTTTCGCAGTCACAGAGCAAAGGCACTCTCTCCCTAGTGACCCACATTTCTGTTTCTCTATGGTGAAGGGGTTAGACCATGCAAAACGAAGAGGGGGGTTACCTCAAGCTTTCTTTCTGTTCAAAAATTCTGGGATTCTTAAGGATGTTGAAGAAGCTTCTTTGCCTCTACTTTAGGTAAAATAACCAGAATCTGAAATAACTCTCAATTTGGGCCAAGTACACTATTCCTGGCACTCGAGAACATACATTTCCTGTCTCTTTTCAGAGTGGCTTTCAGAGAAAGGCTTTCACACAAGATATCTCAAAATCCTCACACTTTTCTTTTTCTCTTTCCTCCTCCTCCTCCTCGTTCATCTTCTCTACCATCATCATCATATTTTTGTATGGGGGATGGGTATGTTTAATTTGTTTGCCCTAAAAGAAAGTTCTTTACAGGGTTTCTACTGACTTAGTAATGGGAAGTAAACCACAGAGCTCCAAGCACCCTCACATACATCCTGAAGCTGTAGAAGATGTGCCCACCAACAGACTCCTGCCTCATGCCCTGTCAAGAGGGTCCCAACTGACAGCCCCAAGATAAGGGGTTCTTGAGGCATACATTGGTATATTCATACCATGTGACCTACCTCCTGGACCACAGGTAACTAGTTGGTCCAGGTATAGAAGCCTGACCTAAGAGCAGTCAGTCTGAGTTGGCCTGACAAAAAAGTCACATCCGGCAGACAATGGGATAAATGGAACGTCTCAGATTCTCTCTCCTGAAGAGTCTAAATGTGAACTAGAGAGAGAGAGAGATTTGTGAGTTGGAAGGTAGGAAGGAAACAGAAGCTAAGAAATAATCAGCAGGAACGTAGAACAGTAGAAGCCACAGGCAAGACAAACCGTGGGCAGGTAGGAGCTGAGGTAAGTCTGGATGGAGTACTAGAAAGCAGAAACCAAGTGACATACTGAGGAGAAGATGAGCTTCTTGGTTGTGTAGGGACATGAAGAGAAGAAAATTAGAAACTCCTGTCGCTCTAGGGCAACAAGATAATCCAGTTCCTACAGTTGCTTTTCATCCTACATAACCTCCCAGTTCCTGCTATGCATTCCATTCTCCATGGGACTTGGCTGTTTGCAATTTCCCATGAGGTGTGGTACAGATCTCTGTCTACATGTATCCATCAATGGATCTCCATTTCTTTCTTGTAACCTGAGTCAGTCTCCTTTTCTTATAACCAAAAATGCCTATTAAATGCAAAACATTCAGGACTTGGCTGAACGATGACTTCTAACCTGTTCACAGTTCCATTGACACTGATGCTTCTGTTCTGGAAAAATTTTGAGGGCTCATCTCCCATTTTAAAAAATGCTCTGAACTTTTTATTTCCACAGTGCCCTTATACCCTCTTTCACATATGTCTCACAGCATCTCTAGCCACCCACAACTAAAAGCCTTGATGCTATTGGTTCAACTACCACTCTACATTTGTACCCTTCCAGACAGAGTTTTCCACACGATTTCAAATACATGATCTCTTTTGAACCTTGCAATATCCCTATGAGGTACTACTACTAATAACAATACCTAATATTGTACAGTGCTATATAATTTACACATGATTTTATATACATAGTCTCATTTGATTAGATCCACTTAACAACACTGTGAAGTAGTTTTCTCATTTTACAGAGGAGCAATCTGAAATTCACTAATGGCAAAGAACCTATCCAGTTCACACAACAAAGAATGGTTTCTACTGGGATTTTCGGCCTCCATGTCAGTGTGAAATATTTTGTGGTCATTTTTTCTACCACAGGCAAACAGGAGCTACCCTTAGATGTACTTGTATGGCATTGCAAATGTCTAGTTTCTTGTCTCTGTATATTAAGTCAGAGGACCATTAGGTTTACTGTGCCTCATCTCCTAGGACTGTAGTCTGCCCACCTATCTGGCTCCCACTGCTACAGCAACACTCAGAACATGGCTATTTCATGAGGAAACTCATCTTTGTCTTCTATAGGTGCACCATTAACCCATTGATAATATGAATTTAGCACAAAGACCTGTTTCTTCCTGGTCACTGACTCTGATGTGCACATGTTCCATTACCAGGTTACCTGAGGCAAAGCCTTGCTCTAATTCCAAGGACTTATTTTTAACACCACAGAACTGACATGGTTAGAGTCATGAATCAAACCAGCCTTCTATAGATACTGGACCATTTCAGCTCGTGGGACAGAATGTTGTGGTTTAAGAGAGAAAGAGAGACTCAAAACATAAATTGTCGTTCGTTTTTCTATAACAAACGTGGTTGCTCTAATGATAGCACATGAAGCTCCAAGCTCCTTGTTTTATCATTCCTCAGATAAGACCTTGACATTCAGTACCTCCTGGTGCTATTATTTGAAAGCCAATGGGGGGTAAATTTTGTTTGCCCCAGTAGCTGTTCTTCCCAGGCTCACAGATGGCTGATGCTGTTGACAGTGGCAACTGTGGTGATTAGAGCAGCACTGTACGTGTAATAATGTAAACAATACATAGACCAGCATGAGCTGGATTGTGGAGGACTCCCCCAGAGTGGCCCCATCTACTGCAGAGAGAGGCATTTGGATACAAGTCAGCAACTCCATGACACATGAGCCCCCACGCTATCAGTCAAGGCTTTCTGGCTGATACAAGACATAGCCTCAGATTCCTCAAAATACAGTACCCTGGGCACCTACTTACCAGCTCAGACCGGGCTATAAGATGAATGTCGTTTGCCATTTAACATGTGATGATCCCTAGCATGTAAGGCTGCCCAGAATTGATCTCAGCCCCACAATAACTGGGTCCAACTACATAGTCCAACTCTAATTAGCCTGCACGTCCAGCACGGTGACGTAATGATTCACGGTGAAGGTAATGATTCAAAATGTATCTGTTACCCTATATTATAAATGTGTGCTGTAACACTTACAGTCCTGTTCCTATCAGGAACTCTCTTTAGAATTGCTCGAGCGTCACACCCCGATAATACAGGACCATGGTTCTCCCAACATACCACGTGGTTGCATCCCTCTATTCCCTGTGCCTGGCATGCCTTTTTTCTTATAGGGACTTATAAACTCTTCCTGATCTTTTCAAGACTTCCAGATTAAATATCATCAAGACTAGATAAAACCCCTAGAGAAACATGTACACCAGGAGACAAACAGAAATGTTTGTAGCAGAAAATGGCCAGTGGGCGTGGGCAAATTGTGGTGTATTCATACAGGGGGACACTACATGACAGGTGAAACAAATAAACTAGAGGTGTATCTAACATGAATGAAGCTTATAAACAATGTAGAGAGAAAGAAGCCAAGACACAAAATAATTTACACTCTGTGATTTTCTTTATAAAATTCAGAGCAGACAAAACTAAGCTACACTATTTAAGGATACATAGGTGTTCACACTGTAAAGAAAAGGACAGCTGTGGTCACTCTAAAAGCCAGAACAGAGAAGCCTCCATGGAGAGATGAGAGGGTTGGGGGGAAAGTAACACGAGGGCTTCTGGGTTGTAACGATGTGCTGTTCCTTGAAATAGATCAAGATGACTTTATCTTCATTCTTTGTTAGGCTGTACATTAATATTTTATGCACTTTTCTATAAGTGTGCTATATTTAATAATTTTTTAAAGAGGTAAAAGGAAAAAAATGAGTACAGAAATTCGTGGTTAAGAAATACTATAAAAAATGCAGACATCATCTTCCTGATGAAAGAGTCCATTTTAATGGACAGAAGGGCCTGTCATGCAGTCATTTATTAGTGGGGAAGCCCCCTGCATCAATGTAAAACATGCTGCTTTAGGAGAAGGGTGACAAAATAGCCTTCCTCTGGTATGCCATGACTACTGTCACATAAAATATATGTTTACAGAAAATGAGTTGCTTCAGTATTTTTTTTTTTTTGAAAATGTTAAATTCAGGCTTTGTCTTATCTGCCTAGAGCAGAGCCTTCAGAAATGTGGTCTGTAGTGGCTATATTCTCCTTCCCGGTGTCATCCCCTCTCTAGAGGCAGATTTTAAAACTGTTTCTGTAATCCACCTTTGCCTGGCATTAGGACCATGTATGGTTTTTTAAAAATTTTTAAGCAGGAGGAATTCATAACTCCTTGATGTTGGGGAGGCAGAGAGGTGCAGCAAAGGTAATTACACCCTGCCTTCTTCAGTCCCCACTGTGACTGCTATTGGATATTGTCCCCTTCTTCATTTCCCATCCTAAACAGGTGTGCCCCGCCACTCTGGGTACTCAACAGCAGCCGTGGCCATCCACAGGTAGCTGCTCTGTGAGGCTGTGTGAAATGAGTCCAATATGCCTGGCACTCCAGCACATCGGTTCTAGCGTCTGTGATACGTTCCAGAGTACAGGTGGAAATGATATGCTCAGAGCTGGAGATGTGCTTTCGGCCACTTGTTTTGCAAGCCCCAGAGATCAGCACTTGCCAGGGAAGCTCAGGTTGGGTGAGGCAGGGGCTGATTTAATTAGCTGAGTGGCTTGAAATTTTTCCCATGGACCTAAGAGCCTAAACCAAAGGAGGGAGCAGGGGTGGTGTGAGTCAGTACGAGGACTTCTCTGAAATCTAACCACAGAGTAAGTGCATTACTCTGGCTAGAGTTGGCAGGATGCCTAAAATAAAGGGCAGGTTGCTGAGAGCAGGGGCAGTGGGGTGAGGTTTGGTTTGGTTTGGTTTTCATTTCCGGAAGATTTTACTTAAGTTATTAGATGCTGTAATGTTATATTGAGGAAGAAGGATTTTGTAAAAAGTGAGAGTAATCTGCTGGAAAAAGAGAGACAGGGATATACGGAGAGTGAAAATCCAAGAGATCCAGAACCCAGAGGAAAACAAGAGATGGAGAGAGGTGCTGGAAGCAGAGATAGATGGAGAGAGGGACAGCAGGAGGCAGGGGACAGGAACTTTCCTTGCCTTTGCTCGTTTTTTTAAGTTGGGATGTCAAAATGGACCTCTTTGTGCCATTCCCAATTTGTGCTGTACTTAAACCCATTTAATTACTATGATGGATTGCATACTTGCCACCAAAATTCTTGTTCTCACTTGCCCTAACTACGAATGGGCTGCAAGCATGGCCTTTAAAAAAATGAACCAAGTTCGATGTGGATTTGTGTTCATCTCTGTTAATGGCAGGCAGGAGGTAGACTAGTTTTTCTCCTCCAGTGACTCAATGCATTGCCCTGGCCTGGCCTGGGTTCCACTGGACAGAGGGCCCTGACCTGACTGCATGCAAATCCCGGCTTTTCTCATCCAAAGAAACATCTCCAGGAAAGGGGAGAAGCATTTACAGCAGGGGCAGAAAGAGCTTCGGTTATTGTTTGATGCACAGTTGGGTCCTAAGGGACTCTTTCCGGCGATGAGCAGCTTCAGCTGCAAATAACTAAACAGCTTTAAAGGAAAGGAGCTGAGGAGGTGGGGAATTAATGAGCTCCAACCAGCAAGAGTTACAGCATAATTAACTCCCAGACGGTCTCACTGGTGCTGCAGCAGTGCTGTACAACCCAACCCAGAGCTTCCTCCCCAGATAGAATTAAAGTTTAATTCAGTGTCAAAGGGCATTAGAAAAAAAGCCCAGCACAGGACAAGAGGGAGCAATCAAGAATTTCACCGAGAAAGGGTCATGCAGTGGCTACTCCCTCCTTCGTAGATTGCCCAGTGCACAGGCTTTAAGGTGAGACTGTTTGAGTGTCTGAAATAGACCAAAGGAAGTCTGAGTCTGGGCCATTTGGGAAAGAAAATGATGGAAATATCTGCCTGATGCCTGGAGAAGCTATTTGTTTTGACTACTGCTGCTGCTATTTTCCTTAAGGTTAGAGCCCACAGGACTGTGAAAAACCAGTGCCCTGAACCAAGAAAAAGTTTTCTCTTCCAGCAGCTGGGAAGCCCTGTGCTTTTGGCTCCCACTTGCCGACTTGGTGTTCCGCACTCAGGACAGGGAGACCAGGATCACTGGCTTATCATGTGTATTTAATCCCCCAAGCAGTTCACTCATAACATCCCCCATCTGTTCAACAAAATTATTTTCATCAAAATCTTGAAATAAAAATAAAAATAGCGTGGCCAGAAAAGCCAGTGAAAGTTTCAGAGACAGTGAAAATGTTCCTTTACTACACTTTGTATGTATAATTTGCCAGTTAAAAAAAATACTGTATGTGCATAAAAGGAAAAAAGCACTTTTTATTCAAGAATTTTATCTCTAAATTAGGGTTTGACTTTGATCCTTTCTTTACAAGAAGCTATAATATTATTTTCTATAAAGAAACTAGGAACTTCTAAGTAAATTTTAATAAAATCAAAATGTCGGCAAAAAATACAAGTCAGATAATTATGAAATGATATCATTGTGGTGATTATTTACTGGATTCATTCTTTCACTTAAAAGCTAAAATAATTGTAAAAGAAGAGCACATTTCAATTTTAAAGATATTGTTCACACTCAGTAAGATATTTCACATACGAACTAAAATTTACACTTAACAAAAATATGCTACCCCAGGTGTAGTAATGTCATTGTTTCATATTTCAGAGATAACACTCAAAATGCTCCCAGAGAATGACAGAAAGGATGTAACTCAAATTCAGTTTCTTTATCTTTTGCAATGATCGTTTACCTTAAATCTAGTGTTTAAATGCAGGAATGTGCTGTACAATGGAGTCCAGGAAACAGACCCGGCGTGATGTAAGCTCAGATGATTCCAAGTCTTTATGAACTGGTTCATGAAATAAAAGTGTGTAGCTTATTCCCACAAAACTAGGAATTCTCTGAATTCACTTTCATATAAAATATAATGTATATTGAAGGAAGCATAATAAAAATGTGCTGATTCGAAGCTTACACAGAGCATTAAAACCCAACAATAACCACGGCTGTTGCTTCAAATTTAGATCATCAAAAACTTGTTTCAGGGAAGATATGTTATCTTGACATTATTTAGAATCAGGAGCACATGGTGGTAATGGAAAGCAAATCCCATTTTCACTGGTTTGATAATTGTTTTTAAATTCTTCACTCATTTGCCCACCCTTTTGCTGGCATCGGTGTGGACCTCTCGCATGCCCCCCCCCTTATATCCCTCTGCATTATTCTCTGCCCATGACCCCAGCCTTGGGGATCATCTCAGTAGGGGCAGCTCTGGGCATCTGCAATAATCATGACTGGAGTAAGGAGGTGAAGAAGTGGGCAGGAGTCACATTATGGAGGCGCTGCTCTGTGTGAAGCCCACCACCAGGCATTTCCACTCAAAATGGCTCCTTCCTGCTTCCCAAAACTGCTCACACAAGGGGTTCTAATCCCAGTATCTGGAAATGAGGAAAAACAGACAACATGAAGCTCCGTGGCTTGTCCATGGCACAAATAGCAGAAAATGGATTAGAACCCAGCCGAGACTAGGGACAAGGCTCAGGTTACCTCCTAAAAGTGAGTCCCACAGATTCTGTGGAACTCCTAAGAACATGACCTTGACTTTGCACAGATGCAGAGAAGACATGCTGAGTGTCCCACTGCTCTAGTTAGAATAAGCTTACCCCTCCCAAATTCAAGGAAATCGCGTTTTGAACATCATTGAACCACTAACCCTATGCCAACAAAGGTCTTGCATTTAATTCGAAGTGGTAGAGAAAATTTACCCGAGTTTCTAGACCTTTTTCCTTTTCGTTTCTCTTCTTTTCACTTCTCTTTTCTTTCCTTCTTCCTTTCTTTCTTTCTCATTGTCTCACTCTCTCCCTTTGCCTTTCTCTCTTTCTTTCTTTTTTCTTACTTTTTAAATGTACTTCCTTACCAAGCTTTGTATCTTGAGTAAAATTGCTGGAGCTATCACATTAAGTTCCAGAGAATTTCTCAGTGGGGACCTTGCATATAACACATAGCTCCAAAGAGTTGATGGATCTTTTTAATGTCCTCTTTATTGCTAACACTTAGGGGGAACATCTTACGTCTTTCTTCTTCCTCCTACATTAAAAAGATGGTAATGTCACTCTCCATATGTCCTGAGTATGGCTGAGGTCTTGCCTATTGGTTAGTATTGATTAGTATTCCTTTATAGTTGGCATAATATTCTCCCTAAAGGGTGCATATTGCAATTTCCAGAATCAGGTCACAGAAAGCTTTGGCTCACAGAAGTCTAGGAGTTGACAAAACTGAACCTGTAATCATAGTCTCTCTTCTCCTTTCCACTTCCAGGGAGAGCTATTTTATCTCTTATTGTCTTACCCTTGAGTCTGTCCAGGAACAACAAATAAAACACTGGCTACCTCAGACTCCTGGGAGAAGGGCTCCTCCCCACTCACTACCAGAACAAGGATGGTCTAGTGGGAGCTAACGTACACAGATATGTACACGGGGCCTGGCACACAGCAGAGCCTTCTCTGAGCTTTGTCTCCTGGAAGCACACCCTTGAGAGATTTCATAGCAAAGAGGCTGGTGAGTGAGGAACGGGGAGAGTAATGGAGGGTTTCTTCTCCTTCCATATACCAGAAGGATGGGTTGTACCATCATTTTCCTCTTTACTAGCTTACCTATTCAAAAACACATTGGGGGTACCTGGGTGGTTCAGATGCTTAAGCATCTGCCTTCGGCACAGGTCATGATCCCAGGGTCCTGAGATCAAACCCCGCTTCTCCCTCTCCCTCTACTGTTCCCCCTGCTTGTGCTCTCTCGCTCTGTCAAATAAATAAAATCTTTAAAACAAAAACAAAATGCTTTGGAGGGAAGCAAATATCTTCAGAAAAACAAAAGCATATCAATTTGGATTAGGTTCAGCTGCATATAGCAGAAGCACAAATAAGTGACTTAAAAATATACACGTTTATTTTCCACATGTAAAAACAGTCCTGAAGTGGGCAGCCCAGGGCTGTAACAGCAGCTCCACAGTCATCGGGGACCCAGACACTTTCTACCATTCTTATCCATCAAACTTAGCACGTGCCTTGCATCTTTAAGGTCACCTCATGATTCAAGATGGCTATCAAAATGCCAGCCACCATCTTTATGCGACAGAAAAGGGACGTTAGAAAAAGGGCCAAAAGAAACCTCTCCCAGCTGAGGCAGCATTCTTAAATATTTCTAGAAGCCCAATCAACAACTTCAACTCACAAGAGACTCAGGAAATGCATCTCTCTATCTAGGCACATCACCACCCAGAATAAATTCAAAGCTCTACTGGTGAGGAAAAGGGGAGACTCAGTGTTGAGATGGCATCCAGCCGTCTCTGCTACAAGCCAGGTGCCTGTTCCCAACCTAATAGTTTTGTATACGTTACCTGCTTCTTCCTCAAAACACTTCTACTGGTCTTAGGCCAGTAGAGTTAGGGAAGTCTTAGGAATTATCAAGCCAACAACCCAATATTATTTTAATGAACACAGGAATGGAGCTTTGGCATTTATAGAACTTCCCACAAATATCATTTATTTCTCAAACCGCCCCCCCCCCACACCTTGAGGTAAAAAGCATTCTTAACTTGATTTTTCAGAGGAGGACGAAGATCTTGAAAGATTTAAGTGATTGGCTCAAAGCCAGGTAGCTAATTAGAGGAAAATTGGTACTAGCATTCAGATCTCTGACACCTGGCCCCCCATTTTTCCATGTCTTTTTATTTTTTTTTTAAGATTTTATTTATTTATTTGTCAGAGAGAGTGAGCACAGGCAGACAGAGTGGCAGGCAGAGGCAGAGGGAGAAGCAGGCTCCCTGCTGAGCAAGGAGCCCGATGTGGGACTCATCCCAGGACGCTGGTATCATGACCTGAGCCGAAGGCCGCTGCTTAACCAGTTGAGCCACCCAGGCGTTCCTCCATGTCTTTTTAAAAAGAAATTTCAAATACAGAGAAGTTCAGAGAATATTAACAAATGTCTAGCCACAACTCAGAATTAACGAATGTTGAATTTTTGTCATTTTGCTTGAGAATTTCTTTCTTTTAGATTAAAAAAAAATTCGACAGTTGAAATCCATTTTGTACCCTGAGGGCTCCCCAGAGATAATCAATATCAATTTGGTGGGTATTCTCCTGGTCCATACCTTTCCATTTTAACTTCTGATAAGTATGCATAAATAAGTTATTTTTGTAGTTTTATTTTTCACCCAACTTTTTTTTTTTTTAATTTGACAGTGAGAGAGAGAAAGAGCACACAAGCAGGGAGAGTGGCAGGCAGAGGGAGATGCAGGCTTCCCGCTGAGCAGGGAGCCCAATGCAGGGCTCGATCCCAGAACCTTGGGATCATGACCTGAGCCAAAGGCAGACGCTTAACCGACTGAGCCACCTAGGTGTCCCTCACCCAATATATTTTTTGAACTTTATCTAGGTTAATGCATAAAGTTCAGTCATTTAAATTGCTATGTGATATTCTGTTATATAAACATACAGTGCATTCTATTTATTCATTTCCATTTTCCTACTATATATATTGAGTGCTTACTCAATAAGGATATGAGGAAGTGTTTTAGGAGTTTTTTATATTAGTTTCCTTAATCTTCATAACAAATCCATGAGGAAGGGTTGTTATAACCCCAGTATTGTACACAACAACGAAACTAAAAGAACAGACAAAGGAATTTGCCCAAGGTTTCACAGCCAATATGCAATAGATCCAGAATTCAACCCCAGAGGAGTTAAATCCAGAGCCCCTACCCGTGACTTCTAGTCTCCTTACTTTGGCCTACTACTCAAGCATCTTTACTAGTACAACCACCTCTGTTGTGCAGAAACTATCCCCAGAGCCCTGCCGTCACCTGGTAGAACTCAGCCTGAGTTTATGGCCAGCATGTGTTCTGACTAATTGGTGCCTGTATCTACTTTATGATACAGATATGATGCTATTTTGAAAAGCATGCCCATTCTAAATTGACTAGACACTTAAGTTGTTTTCAATTCTTCACCCTGCAAATAAGAGAACCTAGAAATAGACATGCTGAGACGTAGATTATATGCCTCAAAGTTTTACTAAAAACTATTGATTGTTCTTGATCATTGGTTATACTAATGAACTAATAAACTATACTAATACGCTAATGTAATTCATGTATTCTTCATGAATATTATATACCATCAATCTTCTTAATTTTGCCAGAATGTTGGGTGTAAAGTGGTATCTCCTTCTTTATTTGCATTTTGCTTATTACTTGTAAGGTAGGGAAGGTTTTGTTTTTTTTTAATGTGTTTATTAGCCATTTAGGTTTAGTCTGATTTGAATTACATTTCTCTTCTCTTTGCTCATTTTCAAAGTAGCTTCAAAAAAAAAAAGTACCTTCTATTTTCTTTCAAGTATTTTCTTTTTTAAAATATGGTTTTGACATTCATCTTCTGGCCATTATATCTGGTACGAATTCTCCATACCACTTCTTACCTCTGGCCCCATCTCTGTCTTCTGTCATATAAGAGTTTTTAATTCAATATAGTCAAATCTATAAATCTTTTTCTTTATAAGATATACTTTTGCTACTTTAAAGAAAACCTCACTTTTGAGGTAGTGAAGAAATTCTCTGTTTATTTCTAATTATTTTGTAACTGTGTTTCTTGAATTTGTTTTTCTGTATGGAGTGAGAAAGGAATCTAGCTGAACTTTTTTCTACTTGGTTCCAATACCATTAATTTATTAAGTTACCTTTTCTCCACTGATTTTTTAGTACCACTTCTAACATACATGACAATGTCTGTATATACACCAATCTGTTTCTCAGTTTTTTATACTGTTTCACTGACCTATTTCTCTATTCTTAATTTTCTTTCAATTTAATTCTCTGACTTAAAAATAATGCATGTCTGAGTCTAATACATTCTATCTACTCTTGTAATTTTTATGGTCCTGATGCTGAACACAAGCCTGAAAATTTAGAAAGTGCCTTACAGTTCTTTAGGAAGGTAAGCTAGAAGGCATATGGTCTCTTTGGTTTCCATTTGGAGACTCCACTTGCACTGGTGAAGGATCTGGGTATTTGGAGTACTATAGAAGGAAAAATAAATTCTAAGGATAATGAGGAAGAAGGAATGAGTCTTGATTTATGCATCTTCAGAGATACCCCACTATTGATACACATTCTCTAACATCTTCCAAGTAAATCTCAATGACCACACATCATTCATAAACATCATTCTTATTAATTTAGGTGGACCAGATATCCCAGTTTTTAAAATGACAAATATAAAAAAAAAGACTTGGGAAAAAAAAGTCATTCCCAGAGTTTCGAGAACAAATTTTTAAATTGCATTGCTTTTTGTAAATGACTATCCAAATTATATAATGATCTATAGTTCAGAGTATTTTCCAGGGTTCAGCTGTCTATATATTTATGGCGTAGAATCTGACTTGGAAAAGTTCCCCTCAAGCACGGTTACAAACACTATATACAGAATGTGGATCGCTGTCCTGCATACAACACTGAAGTAAAAAGGGTAGAAAAGAAATAGATCCTTCATAGCAATCCTGAGATTGGCCATAGCAAGGTCTCTCCTCTGCCTGAGAAACCCGACCCAGGCCTGCGGTGGGGAGTGGAGGTGGAAGTGTGAAGGATGGGGCCAGGCCAGGAACTGGCATCTCACGGAGTCTAGCTTACGACCATCACCTCAACCCAACCATAATGGTTAAAAACATGATCATATTCTTAGTTAATGTTAAGATCATAGGCAGGCCTGATAAAAATCTTTTTAAATTCAAACCACCAGCTTTATTTTTCATATTCTATAAACCACAAAGTACCTGATCTGTAGAATTTTAAAGCTCCTGCAAAAGACTCCTGCGTGGCAGCTTCAAGAATAAGCCACAGTCCAACCAGAATATTGTTTTCACTATCAGAATGTATTTTTCCAGGCAATTTGACTTTCATGGGCCAGTGGAAGGTGGGGGTGGGGGGTGTGGGGAGAAGCAATTTCTAAAGACATGCTAACTTTCTGGTTTTGCTGGTGAAGTTGCTTAAGAAAAGGCAGGATACTAATTGCATGAGCCAATATTCAAAATTCAGTCTGTATTTTCTGATCATATCTCCCTCCGCCCTCCCCCTCCTCCCTTTCCTACCCCTGTCTTTCCTCAAATAAAATTCTGTCAAAGTGAAGAAAGATCGTTTTTAATCGTTTAAGGAAATTTGAGGATATTTCTGATTTGTAGCCTCTAATTTCTATAATTAAAATTATATATTCCTCAGTTTAAATTTAAATAAAAAAGCAGCCACTGTATACCCAAGGATATTTACCTTAAAAACTTTTTTTCTCCTGTATTAGAACTGACATGGCTCTTTTCATCTTCACCAAACAAAACAATTGGTTTTAAAAAGGAGAATAATCCAGGCTACTCATTTGTTCAAAGCAAGAAGCTGAACAGAGGATGAAATGAGAACTCTGTCCCTGTCTTAGAACTAAACTGGAGCCTCCCTGGGACATTGTTCTCCGGATCCCTGTCTGGGACCGTGTTTTAGGTAAAGCTGTGTTTTAACAAGATTCTCCTTTTTCATCCAGTAATAAACCATGTTGGGCAGAGTCCAGCACTAAAATGCCATGCATTGAATTATGCATAATAGTGGGTCATGTTTATGCAGCGCCCTACTGCAATTGTTCATAAATTTTTACTTATTTTTATTCCATTGCTTCACTTGCAGGCTTGGCTGGCATGCTTACATCAGTTGCTCTGTTTTTCTTGCTTTGTTGTGGTTGTATGTTTTAATGAAAACCCTTCCTCCTCAAAGACATCCAGCTCTCTGCCAAACCTATGGAATCTATAGATTTTCTCCCTGGTACATAAAATAAGAGCTCTGATTCAACTGGCCAACAAACACATTTGCTAAATGAGACTTTCCTCAAATGTCACTCTTGCATGCAACAGGTATTTCCTGAGCACCTTGGGCTCTAGGCATTGTGCTTGTCCATGAACATCACAGGGGATGGAGCTGATGTATGGAGTCCCTGCCTGTGTGGTGGATGTGATCCAGGGGGAAGACAGTGACAAGTAAATATCTAATCGCCCGTAGTGTTCAGTCAGGGGAGGAAAAAGCAGGATACTCTGAGAGAGAATAATGCAGTGGAGAGGACTGCTCCTTTGACATGGTAGCTGAAGTAGACCTCTTGGAAGCAGAACATTTAAACCAAGTCCTCAAAGATGAGGAGGACCCACCATTCCAAAGGGGAGAGGGGGCGGGAAACCTTTTGGGAGAAGAGCAGCAGATGAGAGTGCTTAGCCTATCTCTTCTGCCATCTTGGCTCATCCACCCCCTGGCCAGCCTTGCAGGTCCAGTCCAGTCCTTCTGTCCCCAAGAAGCCTTCCTGCCCAGCCAGAAAGCATGGGACTCTGTCCCCTCCGGCCTCCTCCGGCACTTCATCTGTTTCCCATGACTTCCCACTTAACCATATGCCGGGTTGTATTGTCCTCAGATGGTTCCTGTGGTTAAACTTGTCTCCTCAACAAGTTTTGTAAACCCACTGAGGACAGAGGGGAGTGCACCCCTTTGCACCCCACCCCATGTCCACTGCAGCACTGGAGCGGAACTGACGCGGGCTGCATTGAAATGGGCTGGAGATGTTTGGCCTGGCAGGGCAGGTGAACAGCCGTGGCTAAGCTGCTTTTCTATCTGCATCTGCTCACATTAGACAAAATGCAAATAGATAGGCCCCCATCTCTCTCTGTTCTATTTAGCATTTATATGACACCTTTCAGCACAGAGAAATGAGTAAGTGGAACCAGAAGTGGCTATTCCATGTGCTCATCCCCCAGCCCGGCTGCAGCCAGGCATCTGGTCCCCACCTGCCCCCAACACACCCCTCCTCCCCAGAGGGGCAAGCTGCAGGCACCAGTGCTCTGCTTTCAGCAGCGCTCTTCCCACTGAGCCTCATGCTGTTGAAAGAATGCATTGTCTGGGCTAAAGGGAGAACGGCGGGTAGCACGTTACAAATCTGAGCTGTTAAGTGATAAATGAGCAATGAAAAGCGTCCTGACATCATTAAGGTGTTCCCAAACATGCTCTCGGCTCAGCCTCGCCCTTGCAAAACCTCGTGAAGACAGAGTGGCTTGTAGGGTGACCAGAGCCTGGCCGAGGAGTCACCAAACTGGGTCATTCTGACCCCATGGGGTTTTTCTGCATTCTGCCAATTGGAAACATAGGCACTTACAGAAACTGCTAGACTCGCTTCTCCATAAACCTTCTTGGAGGCACGGCTCTCCTCAACCATATAAAAATGAACTTGCCTTGCCCCCACTCGTAGTACTCGCAGAGTCTGAAGCAGTCCTTCGGCAGTGCCTCCCACCTCCACACTTGGGAAGCCCTGGCCCCAGGCCACAGGGCATGCACGTCTTCACTGGCCACTGTAGAAGCCGCACCACATCCTCCTGCCCACCATCCCCCCACCCCAGGACCCAATACGGACAGGCCATAGGGATAGACTGCCTGCTGGGGGACAAAACAGCTGATCCAACTTTTTTGAGATGAAATTTGCCAGGGCCAGAAAGGGCATCCCCTTAAAAATCCTTTAAAGAGCATCTTAACCCTTGCAGTGCCTCCTTGGGGGCTAAAAGCTACCCTTGTCCTCTGACTCACTAATGCTGTAGAGTTCTAAGTTTCTAGAGAAGAACTCGGTACTGGTTCACAAAAGCAGTTTGGGGGAGGAGAGAGTCGATTTCTTTTCCTCACGGCTCTGCCACCCCTATTTGCTTGCAGGGATCTCACGGCCATTGGTGTAGAAGAAGGTACATAATTCTATAATAACGTAGGGTGACAATATGGAAAAAAATGTTGGTTCCATCGCTTGCCAGCTATGTGACCTTAGGCAACTCACTTGAGCATCTTGCTTTCCCTATCTGTAAACTAGGGGGAAATAGCACCCATCACATAAAGTACGAAGGAAGAAGGATCAAACAATGCCAAAGTTACATGTTGAGCACAGGATCTGGCACACAGAAGGGGAATCGTAAATATTTACTGTTCATTGAGACCTAGTCAATGTATCTCATAAGGGATTATGTGCTTTATCCGGTCCTCTAATTTGATCTTACAACTCTCAAAGATAAGGCCTGTATTTATAATCACTATGATATCCTTCTCACCTTATTTCTCTAGGAGAAATAATTTCATGTCGGTGGCATTCCTGTCTGCAGTTTTCCCTTGAAAAATTGCTCCAGGATGGGTACTTTCTAAGGGGAAGCTTTCTCTATTAGGTAGACAGGAGGGGAAACATAAGGGCAAGCCTTGACCCACCATTACCAAGAAATCAACTGTGGAAATGAGTCATCTTTCTCTCGCCACTGGGCTGGACTTGGTGATTAATGGGAGACATTTAAGATAATATACTTTCTTGTTCTAGTTTTGATAATTCAAGCTCTTGGAAATGTGAGCCCGGAGAATGAAGAAAAAAGAACAAAGTCGAACAATATTCTCTTTCTAGTTGCTTGCTTTTAAAAAACTCAGTGCCTTTCTGCCAAAATTTACAGAATCGCCTATTCCTTGTCTATGTCACATTGCTTTCCTTTTTTCCCTCCTCACCTCCAAAAGGAAATGAGTTCCAGCCAAAATGGTTATCATAGATCCCCAGCACAAACAGTTTCCAAGTTACCAAACGAGACAGAGGAACAATTGATCTTACTGGCACAGGCCAACGATGGGAGATAAGGGAGTAACATGTGGGCCCAAGCAGCTATTGTTGTTGCGTTGTTTTATTTTATTTTTTTCAAAGCATGAGTGTACAGACTCTGCTGGCCTGAGCCCTTCTGATTCTTGGGAAAGGAAAGATACCTCAGCTGGTGTCTCCCCAGAGCCAGGGTCCTCAACATTCAGTCCATCCTTGCCACTCAGCAGAGCGTCATGACCCACCTTATGAGATGGGCTCTGAGGTCCAGCCACCAAGAGCACCATTTGGCCTCAAATGTCACCCCCAGAGTGAGGCCACAAGAGTGATCATGAATGACATTGATTGAGCACTTTCCTAGGAGTTAAAAGGGCTTCTCAAATGTTCATTTAAATATCAAAAGAGAGGCCGTTAAAAGGGGACTTGAAATTTCTCCTTTATGAGGATGAGGAAGCCCAGAGACATTGCGAGCCTCACCTTCAATGGTACAGCTGGGAAGTGGTAGAGCCAGAAAGGAGCCCAGGTCTTGTCTCAGACCCTAAGCATGCTGCTTGGAAATGAGGAGAGAGAAAAGGGAGGCCGGGGAAGTGAGGAAAAAGAAGGAGAGCAAGACCTGAAATGAAGATTCCCTACTCAGTGTGGCCTTGACGTCTGCACAAGACTGGAGGGCCTCCATGGTGAGCCAAAGGCTATCCACTGATTTCTGCTCCCCGGTACACCCTCTGGCCAGACAACCCTCTTTACCCATGCGCTCTGGTGCCAAGCCCTCGGAAACTGCCGCAGCCTCTATGTGACAGAGGTGCCAGAGTTTGTTAAGCCAAGAGGAATCAATAAACTTGCCAGAAAGCAGGGGCACAGTCCGCGGGGTATCCTGCCAGGACTTCTACTCCCCCACAGGAGCTTCCCGAGCCTCTGCCATGCTGCAGCCCTGTTACCGGTGCCCATGCCAGTTTCCTCAGTGCTGGTCGCACGGCCTGTGAAACAGGGACATGTGCATTGCCCTGATTTTGCAGAGAAGGAAAGTGAAGCAGAGACAGGTTCAGCAGTTCATGCATAGTTTGGAAACCGTGGAGCGGGTCTGGGGAAAGGGCTCAGGCAGCAATCTATGTTCAGAGCACTTCCGGCGCCATCTGGTGCACTGTGGCCATGGAGAGCTACTTGACTGGGTTCCTAGGTGGCTTAGGTCATGATCTCAGGGGCCTGGGATCGAGCCCTGTGTCTGGCTCCCTGCTCTGCGGGGAGCTTGCTTGTCCGACCCCCCCCCCCGCCCCGCCTTGCTTGTGCTCTCTGTCTCTCTCTTCCCCAAACAAATAAAGTCTTAAAAATCTAAAAACAAAACAAAACAAAACAAAAAAAAAAAAACTACTTGACCGAGCCAGCGCAATGATCCTGTGAGCCTATCATCGCATAAGTTCTTGCGCCCTGAACTATTCCCCATGAAAGTTTTATGTCTGTAATCAGAGTATTCCAACAATGGTAAGGTCAAACAAGGTCTTTCTTTTTTTAAATTAATATATAATGTATTATTTGTACAGGGGTATTTGTACAGGGGTACAGGTCTGTGAATCATCAGTCTAGAAACAAGGTCTTGGAGTAACTTGGAATCTGTTCCTTCAGTACTAGCCCCAAGGGCTATACTGAGTAGGTACTCAGTATAGTTGAGGCCTTCTGACTCGGACTGTGCACAGCAATTGCACACTTTCATCTTCAAGGTAGGCTTCACATCAACTCTTCCATTTATTCTATGAAGTCAGTATTACTATTCTTGCTTTCATTTTATAAATGAGGAAACCCAGGCAGAGATAAAAGCCAGGAACACATAACTGGTGAACAGTAGAGCTTTGGATTGAAAACAGTCTGACTCCAGAGCATGGTCTCATTGACTGTGATACACTGGCGGGGGGTGGGGGGGGGGGCGGGGGGGGCACACTATAAACAGGAAGATGGAGAAAAATAGAGCATTCCAAGTCAGAGTAGTTTTCTAGGACTGCTGTATCCAAGTACCATAGATTGGGTGGCTTAAACCACAGAAACTTATTGTCTCACAGATTTAGAGACCAGAGGCCAGAGATCAAGGTCCTTTGAATTTGCACGGTCAAAGTTGTCAGTCCTTTCTTCACAGGCTGTGAGGAAAATCAATTCCAGGTCTCTCACCCGCTCCTGGCAGTGTGCTGGAAGTCTTGGGCATTCCTTGGCATAGGGAAACATCACTCTGATCTCTGCCTTTATCTTCCACATGGATGCCTTCCTGTGTTTGGGTCTGCCTTCAAACTTCCCCTTTTACAAGGATACCAGTCACACTGAATTCGGGCCCACTCTCAAGACCTTATTATAACTGGATTACCTCTATAAAGATCCCATAGAGGAGCAAAGTTTGCCACTCCCAACTGTGTGTCTTTGTCACGTGGACTGTTTTGTGATGACTACTTTTTTTTAATTAACATATAATGTATTATTAGCCCCAGGGGTATAGGTCTGTGAATCGCCAGGTTTACACACTTCACAGCACTCACCATATGTGCTAGTTACTTTTAAGAAACAGAAGGCTCAGGAAGAAACTTGGACTTTCCTCCCAACTGCCTGAAAGAATTGAGATGGAGGAGCTGCTGCAGGAAGGGAGCTCTCACCGCTGATATAAGTACAGTATAGCGTGAGCAGCAGACAGGGAGGAACTGAGCAAAGTCTGTTGGTGAAAATTCCTCTCTAGGTCCCAGCAAACATTTGTTCACCAAACATTTACTCTTTTTCATCCTCCTGCGTGCTGTCTTCCTTCCCAAATCCCTACACCCTTCTCTCCCTAGCTCTGAATGGCGTACCAGCCTCCACTACCTGACTGCCTCTGGGCCTCATTTTCTTATGGAGACCCTGTACATACAGAATTAAGTTTTATTTTCTCCTGTTAATCTGTTTAATGTCCATTGCATTCTCAGAGCAGCCAGGGAAACCCTGAAGGAAGGGGAAATTTTTTTCCTTTCCAACAACCCTATCTCCAAATAAGGGCATGTTCTGAGGTACTGGCAGTTAGGACTTCAACATAGGAATGTGGGCAGGGGGCACAATTCAAGACGTGACACATCACTTCTCAGCCTTTTGGCTAAGATCAAGTGAAGACGTGACACAAGCTAAGGGCCATGCGGCCTGTAGGCTAGTAAGCCGGAACTCCACAGGAATGGGGAAGGAGAGAATCCCTGAGAAAGGAGACTCAGAGCTCCCTGGAGAACAGCTTAGTGTCTCCAGAGGAGGATGGTCAAACTTCAGCAGAGGCCAGGGCAGGAAAGGCCAGGCTCAGGCTTTCTCTGGCACCAAGAAGGAGTGCTCCTGGATGTGTTACCAGTTTTTCCTGACATTGCCTCAGGCCCTCCTTGCACAACCCTCTCATCAATGAAAGCCAATAAGGTTTAAAAAAAAAAAAATGGAACAAAACCAAAAAACCCTAAACAACAACAACAAAAAACCACATATAAAAAAAGAGTAACTTTAGCTTGTCTGTAGAAAGCCTCAAAAAATGTCAACAAGTGCTGAGTCAGGAAATTCTCCCCTAATAGCTTTTGTTGGAAACGTTTAACATTTCAACTTTATCTCTTCTTTTCTTTCAGACAGCTCCTCAGAAGTATTCAAAAGCAACAATATCATCATTCAGGACTTCTGGCTCCCTGAGGATTAGACCTGAGCCATGGCCAGCAAACACCCTTTAGAATCAGACCAGTGGACCAGGCAAACACTCTGAGGAGCTGCTTTCCTTCAGCCCTTCTGAGCTGGGGAGAGGAGGTCCCCACGTCTGATACACCAGTGCCTGTTGCCATCTGGCCACCGAAGAGAGCGTCCCCCCTATAGGGACTGCTTAGCGTCCAGACGCACACCAAGACCTGAGGTATCATCTTTGGCAGTGGGCAGGAAATACCAAGGAACTTCCTTCATGGGCCCTTGGATGCCCCCCAGAACTCATGGTCACCCTCACATCACAGGACAAGAAAGAGTTCCGGTAAGGAAGGAGCACAACACTTGCTTATTTCAGCTTTCCTCACACCTCAGTCTCCATGTGGGGTCCCAGGCCACTCTGCTATCTCTGCTTCCCTGTGCCATTGGCCACGCTATGACTGTTAGCTCCCTGAGCACCTCCATGGTCTTCGCCATCGTGTCTCACCTAAGCAGGGTGGCCATCTTTTTCTGAACCAAACAAGCCAACAAGTGCAGTAGCAGAAGTTGTGAGTAAAAGCCAGGAGAGACTATCCAGAGGGAATGGAAGTACAGCAATTTCATGTGGCCTAAGCTGGTTGCTGGCTTAATTAATATGTGCCCATCTTTCACACCATCTTTCTGGCCAAAGAAGAGGTGTTTTTTAACGCAGAGCCATAAACAGCAAGGAAAATAGAGGCACGTTGCCCTCCTATTACACTCATGCCCAAAGTGGGCATGAGTCTCCTCCGAAAGTGGACTCACAGACTTCCAGGATGGCATCCAGTGGGCCTTACATGGAAAGTGCATCCTTCCAAACAACTTGGGTGGAATCAATGAGCCCACTGTTCTCAAGCGTGAGCTGAGGAATAGCATGTCCAGGACAAAAGACGAGTCGGTACCAAAGGTAATCTTTTGTCACACAATCACCCTGCTAGAATAAATAATGCATCGTCATACATTGATTAGGATATTAATTATCCAAATATTGTGAAATCATTATCCCCATATGTGAGATCTGAAGGAAGAAGCTGAGCCAGCCACCTTTGCCCTTTTCAGCATGAGCATTAAACATTGCTGAAGACACAGGAGCGAGGGCCAGGCTTACCCTCCAGACACAGACCTGGGATCACAGCCCAGCAGTCCCTGAAGGAGCCACTCCAAGAAAGGCTGGGGAGACTGAGTCACAGGCATCACCCCTGCAAACTTGAGAATGTTCACATTTCTCAGCCTGCGCCATGTTTTTACATTCATTGCCCAGTAGAGGACTGGCACGGAAAGAAGTATGTGCTGGGCCTGTGCTCTCGTGCATTTCCTCACGCCAGGAGCAGGTACCATCATTCTTATCTTACAGATGACATTAAGAGAAGAGAAGTGACTCATACTCAAAGACCAAATTATCAGGGTAATAACCATTTTCCTTGCAAAAGGATGTTCAAGTCAGATTCAAGGCCAAGGCAAAGGGTAAGGAGTTTGGTGTTAGAAGATTGTGAGCACAGAATCTCTGGCATAGAACCAGCCCAGTGAACTCGTTGGGATATGAAAGGAGACCAGTTTATCCTTAGCCCAACTCAAGCTCTCTTTAGATGCCCTCCTCACCCCCACACAGCATCCTGGGTTTACCCTAGAGCTTTCTGAGCTGCTCCCACCTATAGAACCAGTTGCACTGTGATACTTAAAAGCTTTTCAGGTACTAAAAAAAATCCTGTCTAAGTCAAAAGTTCTCTCTCCCTCTAGACTGAAGCTTTTTTTTTTCTGTAGCTGAGGACTGACTCCCCTTGGGTCAGAAATTACAAGGGACCTGAGAATGTCCTTCCCCTTTTTCCCTTTTGGGAAAATGTCCCACATCATTTTCCTCCCCACTTCTGAGTCTTTGTGGGTCAGAGTAGAATGGGGGTGGGAGGGGCTACAAGGTGTTCAGGAGTTTTGCTTGGTGGTACTCACAGCAGTGATTTCTTGACCCTGAATGTTCTCTGTGCCACAGGCATTCAAATGTTATTTATGAGAACCCATACAGGAGACCTCCTCCCTACACACTTTTGGGCTATGACTAAAGAACACTCTGGCTGACCTTTGAGGAACACCCCAGCTGCTTCCTGGCTAGCTTCCCACTTCTGTCCCTTATGCTCACAGGAAGACCTCTGGCTCAGGGTCCCCTGAAGGCACAGGTGTATATGGCCCAAAGAAAGCTCACACATGCTTGCCATACCAAATGGCAGGGGAGTGGGCTGCCCACAGCCATCTTGTCTCCTTACTGTGCTTGCTTGCTGTGCTGGGCTACTCCAGCTAGCCTCCTGACTTCAGAGTGCCCCACACAAGCTCTAGGCTTTAGATTCACATCTCCCAGCCCTGCCAGACTTTCATGGGGGAACTAGAAACCTCTCGCAAGGTACTGGGTGAACCTCTTCTTTTCCTGTAGCTCCAAGCCAGATAGCCAGAGGGCAAGGGTCCGTCTTCTCTTCCTGCAGGCCCTCTGATCTCCTTGAGGCAGGCCCACCCCTAACCCTGCAGGGCCCAAGGCAGGAGTCCAGATGGAGGTCCACATGCCAGATACCCAAATAGTTAAGAGTTAGAAATCTAGCTAACAATACTGTGAAGTAAAGTGCCTTCTAGCCTCCTACCTTGACAAATACACCTTCCCCATGGCCTGCAAGATCAGTTTGAATTTAGAATTCTCAGTCCCCTTGGAATTTAAATCTCTGAGACATGTTCCTCCCATCCTCAGACCCTGGACCCCAACAGGCCCTGGAATTCTAGGAGAAGTGGATACCTGAAATGGTGGAGAGGGGCTTCAGGAGGACATGTCCCCTAATGCCACAGCTTGTCTGCTCCATGGGGAGGATGCCGGAGGAATTCCTGAGATACTTTCTCTAAAACATAGAGGTCAGAATGGGGACTCCACATTAGGGTGGTTCCAATGAGTATTTTCTCAGCCTTCCCTCACCAGACTAGAGGGCATACCATGGGAAGGGGCAGGCAAAAACAGCAGTCCTATCCCCCAAAGGCCCTCAGCGCCCTCCTCAAGGACTCCCCTTTCTATGAACGTGCTCGTAGAAACTGCACAGGATGGTGCAGGAAAAGGGCAAAAGGGCCATCTGGCCACCTGTGATAAGAGCCTTGAGGGAGATATTCCGCAGTAACTCGGCTGCTCCCACCAGGTGATGGAGACCAGTCTTTGCCTCTTGTCCTCAGCTTTGAGGCTTTAGCTACAGTCCTGAGACAGCCAGCCAGCCCCATCAGGTTACAGAATAGACAGGCACATAGTACTAATGTGACATGGATTTTCAGCTAAGCAGGAGTGTTTCACACGCCTACAGTTTAACACCGTGTGAGGTGGGGAAAGAAAAAGCATGGTTCACAGATGGGCAGCTTGAAAACCAGACTCTATTCTGTGACAGAAATAGATTTATGGAAATGTGTTTGCAGTGAGGAAGGAGACACCAAGTCCCTGCTGAAGGAAACTCCACAAGGACTTTGGGAGAGAAATGTGCTGTTTCCTTCAACTGAGAGCAACTGGTGGTGTGCCAAGGCCTCCAGTTGGGAGATCACTGCCCTCACATCGCAACACTCCTTAGAACTACCGTCCCCACCACACAGTGTCCTCACTTCCTCTTAGTGCCATCACTTCCGTCCAGAACCCAGACTCCCTGGCCTCTTCTTCCCACAGCTGGGATCACCTGGCACAGTGGGATCCATAGACTCAACCCCACTCTGGTCTCTGGTCAAGGGGGAGTTGACGTTAGCCTAGTACCTCAGCACACAGGAGGGCACAGAGAAAATAGAACTTGTCAGGAACTGAAGCACCTGGATTTCAGTTGTGATCTGGCTACTTATTATTATAAACTTTTTAGATGTCAGTGAATTTTCGAGGCTTCATCTGGAAATGGGGGCTGTGAAGAATATCTGCTTGCCTACTTCAGTGGAAGTTGGTAGATCCAACAGTATCATTTGGAAAGTATAAGTTCTGAGTTACTAGTGGTACAAGACAGGGCTTTGGGTAGGAGTGTGGTGGTCTTTATCTCTTAGAACCATAGCTCTGCCTTAACTAGAAGACCAAATAATGACAAAAATTTTGTGGGATTCATACAGAAGGAGAAATCTGTAATCCTACTGAGGGCCTACTACTACCACTGCTCCTCCCAGCTCAACCATGTTCCTGATGATTACCACACTGACCACAACAGACACAATGTCGTCCTAACCTACACCTGGCAAACACCCCTGAGGGAGCCCGCTGCCACTCCCCTCATGCCTGCAACATTCATTCCAGTCTAAACGGAGTCGAGCTCTGTCAGAGGCCTCTGAATGGACACTGATGTCATTCCTCCCTCCCAGGAGGAAAGCCCTTTCGGCCGTTCCTTACTGAGCACACCAGCCTCGTGCTGGCCTTGGCACTCTTACCCTGGGCCAGCATGGAGCTATTTGTTTCACCCATATCTGTCACTCCATTTCTGACATCCAGTGTGGATCTCACCAAAGCAGCCGGGCTAACCTCTAGATGGCTCAATACCATGATCTTTAATCAGGTTACTCCAGGACATGGACAAGAAAGGACTTAACTGTGTAATTCACTGAAAGTATGAACTCTGGGCATCCCTTCACCTTCCGAGTTTCTGTGATATTGAGATAAAAGAATCTGCTGGGCTTGCTGTACAGGCTTATCCTCAGGTTCAAATAAGGTCTATGTGAAAATGAGTGGAAGAAGACATGTAATAGTAATTCTTGTATTACTATTACATGTGTAATAGTACACCTGTGTAACATGTCACAGTAATTCTTGTGACAGCTGTCCTCACACTGCTTCTATATTCTCTTCCCCAGCCTACAGAGACTGTGGACTTTCAGCCCATCCCCTCTCAGCCATCCCACTCAGAGCCCAAGAGCTCATCGACTCCTCATCCTCCTGGGCATCCCTGCAGTGAGACGGGTCCCGTGGACACCAAGCTGACCCCACCCTCACAGGTAGGACGCCCGCTATCTCAGCCTCTTAGCAGCACCCTACCAATGCCAAATGAGAATGGGGTGATCTCAGGGCTGGGCCCTGGTGATTGGTCCCACAGGCATGGTCATACTCCAGCCACCCTAATTGTGAGCAGTCAGGCCCATGGCAGGGCCTCCCCACAGCTAGGCAGAGTGCCTCCTCCACCTGTGTCCACTCCCGTTCTGCTTCCTGGGGGGAAGATGGCAAATAAGTCCACCAGAACAGGCCAAGCCCCCAGGAAGGACAATAGCCACTGTATATAGATGAGGGAGCAGAGCCTAGGCAGGCCCATTGTTCCCCTCCCATAGGGCTCTAACGGGCCATGCTTAGAGTAAACTCCCAAGGACAATGCCGTTTCTGCCTGTGTGGACAACCCCTGGCAGGAAGGAAAGCTTTGGAAGGTTCCAACTCAATGCTTCTGGACTCTGGGTTTTTTTCCTTATCCTCATCTTTCCCACACAAGAAAAGGGGATGCTGGGCCAGCTCTGAAAATCTGGCCTGATTGTGGTATAAAGGGGTTTATTCCCAACTGCCGGAGTGCCAGTGGTGCTGGAGAGGCTGAGGAAAAAAAGGATGGAACTGGTTATCATTTGAGAAAACCCAGAGGGCAGCGACAATCAAGATTAGACTGGGCAGCTGTGCTGGCAGAGATGGGGGGTGCAGGAGGGGGGCTGCCTTGCAGGCCACCGTGATCCAGGGTTTTAAAACTTTTACAGACATTTGTCTTTACTCCTTATAATAGCTGCGGGGAGAAAAAGAGTGAGAGTTTAATATGTCTATCCTTGCCGATCTTTATTTCCTCCTGACAAACCAACCCAATGCTGTCCACCGTGCCTAGAAGAGCCCCCGGGTGTCAACTGGGGCCAAGTGGTGGTTCATGGAAAGCAGCTGGAGCCCTTGCCCCAGCTGATGCTTATTTCACGCAAAGAACCTTGGGAGGTATTTAAACGGGAGCCAAGAGGCTGACTCTAGGGCTGACGGTAGGTGTGGGCCGAGTGTGCTGGGGTGGAAGGAGCAGCTAGAGGTCTAAAACCAGAGAATCAGGCCTGGAAGAGCAGCAAAGGAAAGGGCCAAATAACTTAAGCAGAGAGAAAGTGAAGAGCCTGCCCTGAGAGGAAAGTAGAGTAGAGGAGGGAAAGGAGGAAGATCAAGGGATGAGAAAAGAAAGGGCTAGGAAATGAGGAAGAGAAAAAAAAACAAGAGAAAGTCTTTGGAGGAGAGGAATTAAAAAGAAATGTGTGACGGAACACTTCCTTGGGTGGCTTAGTCCTTAAGCATCTGCTTTCAGTTCAGGTAATGGCCCCAGAGTCCTGGGATTGAGCCCTGTATGGGGTCCCTGCTCCCTGGGAAGCCTGCTTCTCCCTCTCCCACTCCCCCTGCTTGTGTTCCTGCTCTTTTTCTGTCAAATAAGTGAAATCTTAAAAAAAGTGTAAGAGAAACAGGTGAGGAAGGGAGAAATCCCCAAATGATAAATGAATGAGTCCTGTAAAAGGCTTCTTTGTGCAAGTTAAAACTAAAAATCTGTCCAAAACATGGAATCAAATGTTGACTAAGTTCCTAATGCAACCCCCCAAAACAGGGCTGATCTGCACCACCCTGAAAGTGAGCTCTGCCTTCAACTGTGCCCCTAGAGGCCTCGTGTCACCAGAACCCTAGGGCCCTCCGCACTGTCTGCATTAGAATTTCCAGGGAAACTTGTTAAAAGCACCCAGGCCTGGGCTCCTGCTTGGAGCCCTGAATCCAACTCTGGGGAAGGGCTCCCCTGGCAGGACTTAGCACTCCCAGGTGATTCCAATGTGTCAGGTGATTCCAGTGTGCCATCAGTCTAAAATCACGAATCAAACTTGGGACGTTGAGCTCTAGGAAGGTAAAGCTGGCTTTCTGGCCTTCCCAGATAATCTTGTTTCTAGGGGAAAATGCGCTGAGATCTTAACTCCAGATGTCAGGCACACAGCAGCCCCCTCAGCTTGTGTCTCACCCACCCATACACTACAGAGCTTATCAGTCAGTGAGGATGGGGAACAAAGCGGCCTGCAGAGCTTCCCCCCCTGCTCTGCACCCCCACTCTGCCTGGGATCCACTTGTAGGCCATTCAGTCCCATGGGGGAGAACATTTCATAACTTGTTTACAACTTAGGGGGTTTTATTCGAGTTGGGTTCAAGCTGAGCAGAAAGGGGGAAGGAAACGTGTCAACAATAACAGGAAAGGAGCTCTATAAGAAACAGCAGAGTCTTCAAGTTAATAAATAAAGAAGACACACGCCTGGAAACGGAGTTGAAATGTGGCTTAACAATTCCATACTCGGAAACTTGCTGAGCCAAAATGTCAGAGAAGCTCGTTCTTAAAAGTGCGTTAACGTGTGTCAGAGCCACCAGACAGAACAAGATCATCCCAGTTAAACAAATACCGTCATTTTTCCTGGGGTAACAGAAAGGGGTCCCAATGTGTATGCTAAGTTCTACAACCTGGGGGGGCCCCCCGAAGGGATTTCTCAGGAACCTTCTGTGGCCCTCACTCCCCACTTGTGGGCCCACCACTGCAGGGGTCAGTCCCAGTCCCACTTCCTATGGATCCCTCAAACATAGGCGCCTGGGAAGTAGGATGCGGCTTGTGAAAAACACCCGGGGAAACAGTTGGCAGCAACACAAAGCTTCGTGAAATCCTTAAAGCCAACAAGACAGAACAGAACAGGCCAGAGGGTACAGCCAAAAACCTGTCGTTTCTTCACCTCTTCCAGCATCACACAACAAGAAGTCAGTCAAATAATTGAATTACATAAGCAACAGCCAAGGGAGGACTTGCTACGGGGAGCCAGTGTCGGGGGGGCAAAGTGGGTCTCCTAAATTCCCTTCCAGCAAGACTCCCAGTCCATAAATGGGCTCGGGTCCAGTGGCCGGGCTGATGAGCCACTGGGACTGCACAAAAGAGACTCCAGTGTCCTCGGAGAGGTTTTTTCCCCACTGAGAACGACTGGTCGTTAAGAAGCAACTGGTGTGGGAGATGATGTGGAGGCCTATGCCTGGGTCTCCCTCCCTCTTACTCCTTTAGGAGTAAAATAGCACTTTGATGCCTAAATTCTATGAATTCCTTTGTGAGCCAGGCTTTGCAGTTACCAGGATTGAGACTTCCGTAAGGCACCCCAGAATGGGGTGTTGATAGAGGGACATGGAACAAGGAAGGTGATACTCAGCCAGGGTACAATCGGGACAAGCTCAGGATACAGGGTAGCTCCAGGGATCTGGTCATCTTGTCCTCACAGAACGGACTGCTGTTCCCATCGCAGGCGCTCCACCAAACCCTGTTCCCCTCCTATAGCTTCTGTGGTGACCTCAGCCATGAACTTCATGCTTTGCATCTACTCACGGCTTCTGTTCCTTGTGGCTTCTGCTTACTTGTCCCTTCTCTGTGCCCTTTGGTTTCTGTACAACTCTAGAATTTTGCATTCAAGGAGTCCCTCTAAGATGGAGGGGCTGATGAAGTCAGTTAATGACTACCCTATATGGAGGTTTCTTATTGTGCAGAATTCTCCCTGCGGCCTCTTGCTGGCTGCCTCTGGGTCCTGCACCAACCACTGGTCCATACTGCTGAAGCCAGGGTAGAAGAGGGCATTGTGCAAAGCCTAACAACTTATCTAAGCATGAATTCCCTGTACCTTTGTCAGAAGGGGGCTCTGGGTAGGCAAGAATCCCTTGTCCAGGATAATCTCTGCCTACTCTGCCACTCAACATTTTTTTCCTTAAAGTATGCTGTGAACCTGCACAACACAGTAAAGCTAGTGTGTGCAAAGCATACACAGAAAAGTAATGTATAACAATAAGGGAAAGAAGTCCAATAACTTCCTAGTACCAATACCAGTGATTCAGGATTCACATACTATATATGGTTGAAAATCACTGTGGTGAGGCTGAATCAGGTGCAAGGGAAAGAAAAATAGGTTCTTAGAGTCACAGCTAACGTTACCAGCTGCGGGCTCTGGGTCAGGTTCTGTGTTAAGCACTCCGCTAAAACTCACAACTATCCTCTTGTGAGCTCCTGCCATCACGGTGAGGCAGTGTCACACCTGCTTGCCGGCTGACTCCATAGCACTCCCAATCCCTTCTCCTTTAACCACTACCGCAGAAGCTAAAGAAGACTTTGCCAACTTCCCTCACAGGTGAGCTCTGGGGCCCTGTTCTGGCCAATGAAATGTAAGGAGAAATCATTTGGGAACTTTTGGGAAAGTTTTTTCCGAGCAGTCCTGAAACATGGAATTTTCCTCAATGAATACCGTTTTTTCCCCCTAAATCCTACCACCACCCCCACTTGCACCCCTAGTCTCCACCCCTGCTTCCTATTGTGAATGAAAACTTTGTCTGGAGAGACCTCTGCTGTCTTGCACGGGCAATAAATATGAAGGGAAAATTAAGGATGGTCAAGTTGTCAGAAAAAGCCAGGGGCCCTAAGAAGTCTTAGCCCCTGTATCCATACCAGCTGCATATCCAAACTGATAAGAGATTATTACTAGTCCCATCTTGCAGATATGAAAAGTAAGGCACAGAGTAAATAAATAACAGTCTAAGATCTTAGCTGCAAAAGGGCTTAGTCAGGATTCAAAACCAAGCCTGCTGATTCCAGATTCCTAGTCATTAAGACAGGACTCTCCAGCCAGAAGAAATCTTAAAATTGAAAAGACCATGTTTGGAAGAACCCTTAAGGACTCTACTGTTCAATTCCTTTCAATTTTTTAAAGATTTATTTATTTGAGCAAGGGGAGTGCAGAGGGAGACGGAAAGAGTCTTAAGCGGACTCTGCTGAGCATGGAGCCTGACGTGAGGCTCCATCTCACCACCCTGAGATCATGACCTGAGCCAAAACCAAGAGTCGGGTGTTTAATCGACTGCACCATCCAGGAGACACTCCCCCCCCCCCTTTAATTAAAAAAGCCCACAGGGGTTAAATGTTGGGTCCAGGTCCCGTTGGCTTCCCTCTTCCTGCAGTATTAGGACTGAATCTTGACTCCCCATACAGTGTTCTTCACCTTAACTTAGGCTTCACAGTGCCCCATGCTTTCTCCTGAGAAAAACCATAGACTACACAGCCTGTATGGAATCCTGGTGGTTTCTACGTTGCACTAGCTAAGGATTTATCATCCTGATTCCTTGTGCACCTTTGACACTGCAGAAACCAGGACACCAGTAAAAAGGATAGCATTCTATGTCAGAACACTATCCTGTTGACCACATTACACTTTACTGTATTTAGACTATATTAATCCAAGATATTTTATACCAGAAAATGTTACCTGAGAAGGACCATTATTAGTGGCTTTTGCAATATTCACTCTGGAAGCCTGTGGCACAGTCCCTTAGGGAGAACAGTATTGCCTGGAAAAGCAATGACAGACCCCCTTCCTGAGGCAGTTTCTATTATTAAGCTGCTCAAAAAAAACAAAGAACTCTCCAATTTGCTCAGGATCTCAAGAAAATGGAGAGTTTTGTTTACACGTAAATTTGCTATCTTTCCAAAGGGTGTTGGGCATGCTGGAGACTTGGGTTTTGAAAACCAATTCTGAGAATCATTTTATTCTGCACTCTGGCTTCTTTTCAAACCTCTCTTAACTTTCCCAAAAAACTGCCGCCGTCCTGTGATTGATGCATTTCTGGAGATTCAGCTGAACTTGTCTGTTCACATTATCCAGCTGTTCAGTGCCTGTGGTTTTCACTAATGATTGTTACATTTGATCATTCCCTCCTTGCCCCTAAACTTTCTGGCAGTGCTCAAGAAAAATGTAAAATGCAACTGGTACTGAGAGCCTTGCAAACTTAGCAAAGTTTAGGATAAGAAAATGTCTTTGTTTGAAATAATATGGAAAGGTAGGAAATCAGAAGAACCATATGTTCATTCCAATATTCAGTGAGCACTCAGTGCTTCGAGGTCTGTGCTTAAAACTCTGATGCATTATCTCATTTCACAATGCCTCAGATGTATGGGTTAAGCACTAATCTACTCATTTTATGGATCAGGAAACTAAGGTTTATCTAGGATAACCTATAATCTAAAAAAGCAGGTAGTACATATATGCACATATAAACTCCAACACAATGGAGGATTATCGTAATTTGATGATCCAGATGTGTGATCTCAGAGAAAAGATTGCATTTTAATGAGGGTCTGGAAGAGGTCTAGAAGATGTATAAAATTGCAGCTAAAAAAAGTGGGAAAACCAAGAAACAATGATATAAGAGGTCAGAGTGGAAGAATGCAGAACACATTTAGAAATGGTGAGCCATCCAGTTTAATAAGCGCAAAAGGTACAGGAGTAAAGGTGTTGGGGTCGGTCAGATTGAGCACAGGTCATGGAGGACCTAGAATGTCAAGCTACATCTGGAATTCATGACCATTACAAAGAGGAGCCACTTTGCCACTTTGGGAAGCCAAGAAGCTCCCAGTCTGACCTCAACTAAAGTGTACTTAACAGTAATTTGAAGGCTGGGAAAGGGGAGAGCCTGGTGGCAGGGAGCCCAAGAACCACAGAACACTATGGCAAATAGTGAAGATCCAAACCATGCGTGGTGGGGGTGGAACGATGACCACACGGGCAAGAAAAATGGCAGTTGCTAGTTGGGGGAAGGAGGTATCTGGAACAATTGTGCTGTGGAGTGCCGCCAACACACTCAGGTAGCTGCAGTGTCCAGGAGGCAATAGAGCAAAAAAAATTGCAATGTGAAGAATTTCCAGGTTAAGAACATCTCTGGCTAGCAGTTCCTGCCTCAACATCTCCTAGTTTCCCACTAAACAGACCTAGGACTGTTAAAGGATCAAACTGAAAGAGCCCCAAAATGAAAAATGAATTGCTGAATGTGGAAAGAATCTCCCGGACTCCAGTGTGGTTGAGGGTAGATGAGAACGAGGGGTGGCCAGACTGGTTGTCCCCCCTCAAGCGGTGAAGTTCGCACACAGCCTAGCAAGTGAGGTGGGCCCCGGTCCTTTTCCCCCTGTCTGCCCTTTCTCATGGGCCCAGGCACATGTCAAAAGGACAAGTGGGTGACTGTCTCCCTCCTATTTGAGTGGCTCTTTCTAAGGTACTCAAGTGAAAAACCAATCATCTCTTCCCCATTGCGTTCTCTTCCCCTAATTCAATCCCGCCCAAATTTTGATCCCATCTGTGGACTGGAAACCATGAGCAGGGAGTGGACAGGTCTGTCCTGCTTTGCCTTCTAGGGGTGGAGCTCTGACTTGGAAGTTCGATTTCACCCAGTCTTCTTTCTGGCTCATGGGACAGCACTGCAGACTGAAACTGTACATTTCACAAAGCCCGTTGGTTTCAAGGTGTCAGAGAAACCGAGCAGCACTGTGAGAAGATCCCATTTCTGTACAGCAGAGCCACAGAATTGGTTGGCAAACCCCTAAATCCAGAAGGAACTTGCCTAATCTAAGGATTAGTAAAGTATAACCTCAACAGGAGGTCTAGGAGAAAAGAGCCAAAGCTCAAGGGAAAAACAGTACACTAAAGATGCAGAAGAGGAACACGAATTTGACAATGACTCACTAACAACAAAAGAAATTATGGAATGCTTTAAGTCTCCAATAATTGGATCTGAGAATGCCTGGCCTCCTAGAAACAGGAGCAGAAAGCCCAACAGCTCAACTGCAAGAGCATGAGGAGGTGAAAAGGCAACTGGAAGGGACATAGAGAGGCCACAGACGCAGAAGCAGGGAGCCAGGAGAGCTGGAGGGTGCGATTCAAACAGGACACCTGATGTCATCACCAAAGATGGTGAACTAGACTCTGGGAAATCGAATCAGTAATGTGTATAATGAATTTGAAAAGCTCTCCCAGAACAGGAAAGGTAGGGATGGAAGGGGGAGGCAAAAAAAAAAAGTATTCATACTTTGAGGCAAAAAAAAAAAAAGGGGGGGGGTGTCAAGAAAAAAAAAGGGGGGATGTGCAGAGGAGGAAGATAAATTTCATGCACAAATAAGAGTCCCCTCCTCTCCCCTCCTCTCCCCTCCTCTCCCCTCCTCTCCCCTCCTCTCCCCTCCTCTCCCCTCCTCTCCCCTCCTCTCCCCTCCCACCCAGCACAGCCACATGGAAGCTGGAAGCGCAGGTGTAACATGAAGGCTGTGAATGCAGACCTCTCCTATAGACAATCTGTTCCATTTCTCCATGTCTCGGGATTGTTGTCTCTACAGTGGGGTTTGAAAACGCAGTTTTTAGGAGTTGTAAAGGAGATTCTGCCTGTCCTGCACCTGGCCTCAATACTGGGACCTAGTAAATGCTTAGGACCATCAGTTGTTGCTTATTCTCCCTCTATAAATCTTTCCTATGAATTGATAAGCAAAGTTACGTAAATAAATGACCAAAAGTCTGAAGAGTGATTCCATGAAAGAACTACAAATGGCATATAAGCATGCAAAAAAATCTCCACCTTATTAGGAATCCAACCCAAATTTTAAAAAATCTTCTCTAATCATACATTAGCTGCTATTCTTTCTTTAATGATCCAGCACTGCATTGATTAAAAATGGACCAAAAGCTCTCCCCACCTTGCTGGCAGCATTCTTCGTTGGTTCAACTTTACAGCTGATATTTACAGATCGAAAAGATAAAAAGGGTTTATATTCTTGGTATGGACTCAATTATGTGTCCCCCACCAAGGTGCACATGTTGAAGCCCTAACCACCCTCCCCCATCACCCATCACTACCCAAGTGTGGCTGTATTTAGAGACCTGTATTTGGAGGAGGTGACAAAGGTTTAATGAGGGTAGAAGGGTGGGGCCCTAATCCAATATAAGAAGAAGAAAGATGACATGTGAAGACACTTCAAACACCACCATCTACAAGCCAGAAAGAGCACTCCCACCAGAAACTGATTCAATCAGCACCTTGATCTGGGATTTCCTGCCTCCAGAAGTGTGAGAAAATATGCCCCCAATCCAAGGTATCTTATGGCAGCCCTAGCAGACTCCTTTTAAGCAGAATTTCCATTTACAGGAGTCTGTTGTAAGGAAATCAGTGAGGTAGACAACTTGTAGTTGCATCCTACAGCTTTCATGGAGTAGTTAAAACAACCTCACAACTGAAGAATCCTTTTCGAAAAATGCAAAATGCATATTATTTTGCAACTATTACTTGATTCTAAACCTATGTGAAGATGTAGGAAAATGATTCTCCTAGACCTATAAAAACAGTAGAGCAAACAATATCCATATGATCCTCCTTTTGTCAAATTATTTTTCAAGCATATACTCACAGAAAAACCAGTGAGAGGATATACACCAAAAATATTATTCTTTCTGAAGGTAAGATTACAAGTAGGTATTTGTTTTTTTGAGTTTGCTAAATCTGCAATAATCATCCTGTATTTTTGCAATCATAAAAGAATTAAATTATTTAAACAAAGTATGTGAATCCTACTTCTGACACTAGCTTAGAATAGCCTTTAAAGAAAGCCTTGTTTCTTCATGCTGTGCTTGTTTCCTGGAAATAATATCAGCCATTCTCCTGCGTAAAATAATAAATTCACCTGTAGAAAGTAATAAAATTATAAAGAAATTTTCACTACAGGATGCTGGCATTGTTGCTTTATTAATAGCTCCTGAATATTCTTTCACCTACCAGCCCCCAACAAATGTGTGGTTTCTATCCAGGGGTTCTGTGATAGAACCTAACAAAATTCTTGCTTTTATCTTTAAGATGCATCAGTGCAAAATCATTCCAGGCTCTTTGGAATTTCAAACGTTGAAAAAAGTAAGCATATTTTTAAAAACACGCCCCCCCCAAAAAAATAATATTAAAAAATTTAAAAATACACCCAACATGAAAAATTGTGAAAGAAAGAAACTTGCTCTGTATTGTTGAACGACAGTCAAACGGTGCAGGCTAGGAGAAGGAAGATTTTCAAGTAGAACAAAGAATTCCTTGGAAATCGGAGATGCTGTGCAAAGTAGTGAGTCCTCCATCAATAGCAATGGGAACAGCAAACAGAAGACCACTTGCCTGGAAAAAGCAAACAGCAAAAAAGTAATTTGTACATCAAAGTTGAACCAAACTGAAAGCTGGACTGGATAACATTTCGGGCAAAATAACCACTTATGGTCCAAAGCGAGCATGTTTGAGAGAAAAGAGGCAATCCTAATAATTGCTCTTAGACAATGGGCATCCTAGTTTCATGCAGGGTCACCCTGCTCTTGGGTTTTTTCTAACTCTTAAGCCCTAACTGAAATTCTACATTCATAAACTTCAAGTCTTTAATCCATGTTTCAAGAGCTAAACTCTTCCAGTGTCTCCATTTTAATGGCTTAATGATTTAATGTAATGGTCAGACATTCTGGTGTGTAACAACCTTTCTCTAAAGGGCTAGGGGTGGTGATGGGAGGTAGAAAGGCTAAATTTCCCCAATAATTGGCCCTGGCAGGAAAAAAAAGAAATAAGCAGAGTTAATTGGAAGCCTACAAGGCACACGGCACTGGCAACCCCAGAATTATTTTGAGCTGCAGTTAGCATACTTAGATGATTACTACTTGGATATTTCAGTGTTTCCTAAGCACATAGCTGGAATGTGTGGCTCTGATTTGTTTTCCAGCTGGAAATGTTACAGACACAAGAAAACTTGTTCTTTGGTGTCTTGTTGTATCCTGCCTCTCTTTGGCGGGAGCTCTGGTCTGACAGTCCTGTACATCACTTCCGCTGTGCTCTGGCTCAAAAAAGTTAACTGAGAATGAGCCCCAGCAGCACCCATGGAATCTCCCCGGCAACAGACCAGTCTGCTCACAGGCTAATTCCATGTGGTTTATAGTCTCTCAAGACTACAGGTCTTCAGCTAGAGAAGTGCAAGAGAGAAGAGGCAGAAGGCAGGCTTTCGTAGACCCCCACTGATGTCGTGTGATTTTAAGGGTTCCTGCCTCTTCTGAATATCCTGTGGGCCTACCAAAAGTACCATTGGATTAAGTAATCATATTTTATAATTTCCCCCATGGGAATGCAGAAGTGTTGTATTCCAGAAGTAAGACAGGAATCTGAATTATCAATAACATTTACATTTCTACCATCAGACTATAAATTCTCCCAGGGCAGAAGTTCTTTTAATCTTTTTGTGTGTCTCCAGGGCTTGGCAAAGACTAAGTGCTCGATCCATGTTAGGGGGGAATAGTGACAGGGTTGTGGCAGTAGTAATAATGATAATGGCTCTTTTTTTAAGGGAGGTTATTGTTTGTCATTAACAGAAAGGGAAGGTCTTCCAAGAGATGGAATCGGGTGAATTTTGCAGGGGGGAGTAAGTCCAGTAATAACCCAGAGATGCTATCCAAGGCAGACTAAGCTGGGGCTACACAGCAATACTAGTGAGCAGGTGGGAGGCCCTGTGCCCATGGTGGGGAGGAGGAGAATCTAGAGCATAGAGAAGAAGGCTCTGAAGTGGAGATCGAACAGAGCTGAAGACAAGTCCTACCTGTCTGCCAGTTCTGCCTGAAGCTTGGGAAATACACAGAAGGAACAAAGGTGATCCTCTACCTGAGCGGAAAACCAGGTCACCTTTCTAAAAACCGAGATGAGCTCTTTCCAGAAAAGTGTGTATGTCAGTTAACCAGTTCTAATTGCAAGGAAAGAGTATATGTCCTTGGACGTTCTTATTAAGCTCTGGCAATTGGAAAGCAAGGAAGAATAAAATGTACAAGTGGCCTAAAAACTAATGATGGTATCTATCTTTGCACATTTAAGAAAGTCAGCACATCATCTAAGTAGTTGTAGCGTCAAGCCAGCCGCAATCTCCTCACCAATCAGAAGCAGAGAAGCCACCCTATTTTTACCCATGAGCAAAACTGAGTTCTTCCATAGTCACCCTTGACCAGTTAAACCAGCCCCCTCTCTGAAGCTTTCAAATTGTCAGAAGTAAGAAAGTGACACCAAAAGTTGCTGAATAAAGCCAAACGATCAGTGGAGGAGCAATGTCAATCCCTGAACTCCCCCGCGAGAGCTGAGCTGGGGGAGCAGCAGCATCTAGAGCCGAGCATCAGGGCAGTTGCACGAGGCAAAGCCAAACACCCCCTTCCCAGGTTCCTGGGAGAACCGCTTCTCGCGCCTCCAAGTAGCCAGATAGCTCCGGAACCTGAGTGCCACTGGCAGACTAGTATAAATCTCCAGAAATAGGTCATGGATAGGCTCCTTTTTAGCAAAGGCTGTGGATAACCCAGAAACCCCAAAAGACAAGGTGGGAATAGCCAGTCACGACATGTTGTTGCAAAGAGAGGCTGTTCTGATGAACTGAGGAGTGAGCTACACATGAGAGTCTCCCTAGGAAAGCTCTGTGTACCTCCTACATTGACCACAGTTGGAGTTGTCTTTATGAACAATACCAACGGGAAATAGAAAGTGCACTATAGTGGAAGTCTGGAGATTTTGGCTCTACCACACACTTTGCCACCAACTGGCCTTATGACTCTGATTACTTTTCTCTTAATTGACATGCCCACATCAATAAACTAGTCACACCTTCCTTTGCAGTTCCAATTAAGTCTGGCACAAAGGAGTAGTCAAATATTGAATGAGATAACCCCTATGAAAATTATGTAGCCAAAGACAGTAGAATTCAGATGGAAGGCATTCATTTAAGGCAGTTTTATAGGATAAAAAGTAAATAATGGTGTCCTCTGCTCCAAGAGGCAAAACAAAATCCTTTCTCATGATTCTAGACAAAACAACTTCAAATTGTTTCTTTTAAACAATGCCTACTACCATGAAAAGAGCTTGCCAACTTGTCTTAAAAACAACCCTATTTACCTTATTACCTGAAACTCGGTCAGTAAGGCTGGAACTGATGAGTCCCTTGACTCTGGGGTTCCCATCCCTACCTTCTGTCCCCAGTGTTGCAAACAGAAGTGGGTAAGCATAACTGCTGGCAATAAATGGACAAAAGTGCCAGATTCTGATAGGCAGCTACCATCCTCTCACCACCACCCCATCCCCAAGCCCAGAATCTGACATTTCTGTCACTTGCATTGTGAAGCAGTATCAAGACATCAAACACAACTTTTTAATGAAGTACTGTCTGTCTTCCTGTGATCTACAACATTTTTACTCATTTCTCGTCCTCTTCCAGAATTGGGTAGTAAGGAAAAAACTTGTAAACATTCATGCCTCAATGGGTGTATGTGGGGCGGGGACGGAGGGGGGCAGTTCCGCAAAGGTACGTAGGCAGCACGCATTTAAGCACAACCAGAGTGGGGATACAAAGTTGTAGGCATTAGAAGGACTTGAATGCATGAGTTCTGCCTCTACAAAGACCAGCTGCTCCAAGCCATCCATTTGGTTGGCATAACTTGGCACTGAGTGCCTGGCACAAACGTTTTAGCTCTAAAAGTTTCCCTTGGTGACATCTTTAGGCTTTGTCACCCATTTAAAAGATCAGGAATCCAATCACATAAAACAGAACTCTGCAAATTTGAAGCTAACCAATATAATTTTTTAAAAGCTCTCAGGAAAATAAAATGGATTAGGCAGGAAAATTTTGTAAATGGAAAAAATTGCATATAGAGTCTGAAGCAATCCAGGACATTTTAAACCAGAAAGCAGATGGAATAAGAGCAATATAAATTAGTGTAACTGTATTTTGCCAAATGCAAACAACTCTAACTCCAAACAGAACTTTTTCTCCCCAACTTGTTGATTGCATATGTATTTGTTTTTAATTACCACTGGGTAGAATTTGGTGAGATGTTTAGAGGCAGAGTCATGGAATCTAAAGATCTAGGGGATACCAAGTCTGGCCAAATAACCCATGGAATATCAAACTAAAAATTAAATACAAAGTATTTACATTGGAAATGATACACATGCATATGTTCTATAAATCAATTAACAAAAACTATGCATGTGGAAGTTTTTAGGAAATGCCCTACAAAGAGCAGGTACATTAATCCTAAAGAGAAGGGCAAAACTTCATGAGCAATGCTTCCTGGCCTTGGCTCTCTCAACATGACTTCTGTCTTGTCTCTAGGACACCGTGGCAGCTTCCCAATGGACGAGTCTTAACCTCTGGGTGTCAAGTCAGAGCTGGTCCTAATCCTGATTAGGTCCACTCTAGCCCATCAAGCCAGGCTCAGGAAGATTGGTCAAAATTACCCTGACTGGAGTAAATCAACTCAGTCATAGTATAGCAAACTAACCAGGTAATTAACTTATGAAGGAATGAGGAAGGGATTGACAGATTTTTCACTGCAATGCAAAGACTCTGATTACTTCTCAATGAATATGTCCCTTTTCTAGTTTCCTGACAAGGTGCCCGGGGCCTGGAGCCATTTCCTTGAGCATGGATAGGATTTGACCAGCAGCTATCCTCAACGAGGGTAGCCTCAAGGTAATAGTGCTACAGTAAGGTTGCACAGATGACTCCCCAGGCCACCAGCCAGCAAGGCTTCTATTTGGATAAGGAATCTGGCTCTATGTCCTAACCCATGACTGGCTCAAGCTGTCAAAACGCAAGTTTGTAATGACAAGCCACTTGAAGGTATGGATGATAACAGAATGAAGATTTCCTCTGCACACAGTTTCTCCAACCACATAATACAGAGTAGCATAGAACTGTATGTTCATGATTAAATGGATAAGCACTACAAGGTGTTTGCTGCATTCTTATTTTTCTTTGGTATCCAAGACCTCCATACACTTATCTCTGCCACAATAGACCTCTTCCTACACCCTGCACAGTCTCCAATCTCATGCCAGCTGCTACTATCAGGTAGAAAAGCTCAGGAAGGGGCGCCTGGGTGGCTCAGTGGGTTAAAGCCTCTGCCTTCGGCTCAGGTCATGATCTCAGGGTCCTGGGATCGAGCCCCGCATCGGGCTCTCTGCTCAGTGGGGAGCCTGCTTCCTCCTCTCTCTGCCTGCCTCCCTGCCTACTTGTGATCTCTCTCTGTCAAATAAATAAGTAAAAATCATAAAAAAAAAATAGAACAATAGAAAAGCTCAGGAAGCAATCAGCATCTGGAAATGTGAATTTTGCATGAAAGTAGGGGATAAGAGCAGAAGTTAGAGGCTGCAAACTGGAGACATCTGCTCATTACAGTATTAACACATAACATGATACAGCATGAGTGGGGAAGGAGGCATGAAGATCCACCAGAGAGACCAAGGAAGGTGCTCTCCTCCCCAGAATCAAAGGTAGCAGGCACCATTGGAGGGAATTGAGACAAGCCAGGGAAATGGAACTAACTAAATGAACTCAAATGTTGAAGGGCACGTGCCTTGGTGTCACCGGGAAGGTGAGAGTGATCAGAATCTCCAAACCAGCAGAGCAAAGCTTCAGTCCTCATTCATCCCTGGAGGGCTCTTCAAAAGGATAAAAGGACCATTCTTTGGGAATTCCAGTAAGGAAAAGTGGAAAGACGGCAATCCCAATACAAGATCATGTGTGCAAGCCCTCAGTTCTGTGCCATGCAAATGCAAAGATGTGCACTCCTTTTCATTCATAAACCAAAATCTAGCTTAATGGGACCATTTCTGAATGTCACTGCAGCTGCTTCCAGAATCAGGGGGTACTGTGTGCCACAGAAGCCTCCAGAAAGCTGGGCAGCTTCAGACACTTCAGATGGCTTCTCTTTCCAGGATTAGTCCCACCACAACAAACCTATACACTGCCAGGAGGGACAAGTGTAAGTACCATTCTAGATACCAGCAGTAGCCTAACATAGGAACTGACCCTACCTCTGAAGATCTCCTAACCAGATTTCCTGCCAAGTTTCTGAGGTGGGGAAAGACAAGTGGGTGGGATTGCAGAACGCCAACACGACAGCGTTCACTTACCTCAGAGGACAGTTGAGAGAAATGGCTAATAAAAATTATTACAAATCACTGCACACACAAACTGCTTTATAATAAACACTAATACTTTAATCCCATATTGCTTGTTTGGGAGGCTTGAAGCTTAAGTGCAAGTTGAACTGAAAGAGTGAGAGAAGCAAGCTTCACTTTCTGTCATTTTCTAGTTCCAAGCAAAGAAAAAAAAGGAAAACCCCAAGAAGTCCATTTTTAAATTGCTGCTTATGTAACAGGAGCCTGTGAACTGCACCAGAATTTAATTGAAGGAAAAGTAACTGTAGGGGAATTGCTTGGAGATCTGCCAGAAGGGTTTTAACAGCTGGAAGTTGAAAAGTGATTAATTTTGACAGCAATAAAAGCCTCATGTTCATACATAATTATGCTTAGATTTGTGGACTGCTGGAATTTTTTTCTATACACTATTAACCTTTTGCTGTCCAAATTGCAATTTAGATACTTTAAATGAGTCCCTGTTTTTAAGCTGAGTAATACTTGATTTCCATAGCTTTGACTCACCTCAACACAAGGAAGACAGGGAAGAAAGTGTAGAGTAACTGGGGTAAGTTCAAGTATTCTTTTGAGTATATTCAAAACTTAATGGAAACAAAGTCTTCCCATTCTACTGCATGCAGGAACCATCAAAAAGGGTTCTGGAAAAAGCCATTCAGAACAAAGAAAAAATGAGATTGGAGTGGTGGTCCGTCGTCAACTCTGATTTCAGCTGCATTCCTGGCAATAAGACAAATCTGTAAGTGGGCACTAGAATGCTACATTGAAAACCACTGCATAGATCAAGGAAGTAATGAATTAAAGTAACCGTCAGTGTTGGTAAAAAGGTCTAAAAGCTTAGACAAGTTACTTTATTTTTCTCTAACTTTTCTGTTCCCCACGTAGGAAGAGAGGGCTAGAGTAGATACTCTAGGAGACCTAAAACCTGAAATCTGATTATTTTTAATTGCCAGCTTTAGAATTAGCCACACTCTGAAGCTTTTCTGTTCTTGTACCACCAGTTTGATTAGACAAGGTCAAACTGTGGTAATATAAAATATTTTCCAACTGACTGGAAATAACTAGTATTTAATAATAGTAATGATAGCAGTTTCCAAGGCATGACTCTAAAGATTTCATAAAGTATATTTTAATCCTTTCAACTGCTCTACAGGCAGGTCTTACAGTTCTAGTACTATTATCGCATTTTACAGAAACTGAGACAATAAAGAGGTTACATGACTGCCCAGTCAATCATCACCTAGTGGGAAAGCCAAGACTGGTGTGCTCTAATGTCCCCTTGTTCCCAAGCAAATAACTATTGTTGAGGATACAGTTAATTCGTGGCATTAACGGTGAAATGGGAAGAAGAACAATTAACCTGAACTCAAAAGAAATTAATTTGGTTTTAGTTCCTGCACTTCCTCAATTGCTTCAGACACTCTACCAATTTCTCCATTCCAATCTCCTTCATTATAAAGGGCGGGAGTTGTCTAAATCAGTGGTTCTCAAGGCGTGGTACAGGGGACAAGTAGCACCAACCTCACCTGGAAACTTGTTGGCAATGCAAATTCTTTGGCCCCACCCCAGGTGTACTGAGTTCACCTGTGTTTTGACATGCCTTCCAAGTGATCCTAGGAGCCACTGAAGTTTGAGAACAATTGGCCAAAGGGATCACTGAATTACCTTCTGATTCTGACCTGCTATGATTCTATTTATGAATATCTCATTTCAGATTGTTGGATTTAAAACTGAGGTGCCTTTACTGTATTTAAATTCTTCTTCCCTGATTCATCAGATACTTGGGCCTCTGTTGCCAGGAGGTAGGATACCTAATGTTGGCTCACTGGAAGGATTGTTTCCTGAGTCATCAGAGCATTATGGAATTAGAAAGCAGAACAGAGTCCTTAATCTAAATGGAATGTTACTGTGAATGTTTTGTTACCTCAAGCAAAAGTGTAAGATTGAAGTCCATACTCAGAGCCTCAGTATAACAGGAGTTTTGAATCCAAAGGCAAGCACCACATGGGGGCTTCATGAACCCTTGTTGCTGCCTGAGGCAGATAACATCCAAGCTGTGATTAGTAGCTAAAGAAGTTGGCCCATGGTTGCTCACATACTACCACTGTGCCAAAACCCAGAACTACCTTTCTTCTTTGTGTCAAAAAGGAGACAATCCCAGAGAAGATACTGGATTTACCTCTTTGGCCATAAACAAAAAGGAGTCAAAAAGGAGTTAGGAGTCAAAAACCTGGATGCCTCATAAGAGACCATTCCAAATGTATTTATGAGCACCAAATTCAAATGGGTCTTTGCCTTGTTCCTTTCAAGTACCCACCCGCTCATCAGAAACAGCATGGAAAGACCTCTGAATTTTGGTCAACCAATATATGGTTGTCCGATGCCTCATGCTTAATAAACCAAACCTGTAAAGGCAGAACATCAGATGATCTCATGTCCTGATGTACAAGACTATAAACAGTAGGACAGCAAAGACTGTCTCCCTGCTTTCTTTGCAATTCTCATGACACCTCATTAACATAAGTTGTTTGTTGATGAATCTTAAAAGAGAATCTCTTAAAAGATTCAGAAGAAACAGACAGAAATGCAAACTGTTGGAGAAGTAAACTTCTGAAGAAAAAAATAGAAACTCAAGAAGAAATACCATACTGAGAAAAAAGGTGGTCACTTAAATATGACCTTGTTCAGAACTATAGCTATAAAAGTCTCCACTCTTTAGAACAAATTAAGGCCAAGACATATATGGAATAACTCTGCTTTTTGTTTTTTATGGCATTCATTCTAGACCATCCCAGAGATAAACGATTTTACCTTTGGCCATGATAAATATGAGAGGAGCCGAAAAAAAATTGACAAACCATTTCTCAATGTGTTTACTTAAAATGATGTGTTACCAGAGATTTTTGCCTTTTATTAAAAATAATCTAGGCTCAATTTTCTGACTCTGAACACCTATGTATTGATCCCACAAAAAAGTCAAGCTGTTGTCTTGTTACAATTCTTCTGGACTACACCACACAATCTTTGAAGTAGGCACTATTATTATTTCTATCTTACAAATAGAGAAACTGAGGTAGAGAAGGTTTCACCCAGCTGAAGTTACAAAACTAGAGCTTGAATCCAGGCAATCTGGCTCCAGAGTTCATGCTTCCGGATAATTGAGTCACTCTTGTTTTACTATTCCATGTACCACTTAAGAATGCTTTTGGTGGGGCACCTGGGTGGCTCAGTGGGTTAAGCCTCTGCCTTCAGATCAGGTCATGATCCCAAGGTCCCGCATCGGGCTCTCTGCTCAGTGGGGAGCCTGCTAACCACCCCCCCGCCTGCCTCTCTGCCTACTTGTAATCTCTTTCTGTCAAATAAATAAATAAAATATTTTAAAAAAATAATAATGCTTTCGGTGGTATGACAAAAAACCAAACTTAGCATAGCCTTAAAACGTAGGAATTCATTTTTCCTGACTTAACAACACTCCCCATTCTGCTGATCTGTCCTCTTAGCATCCGTATTTCATGGTCCTTGCTCTTCAAGGCATTCCCCTCCCCATCGTGAAGAAGTAGAAGGCTAGCAGAAAAACCTCTTGAGGAAACTTCATCTTTTCATTTGGAAAACTAAGCTTACTTCAGTGGACTTCCCCTTACATCTCACTAGTCAAAATAGGATCACATGCCATCCTTCAACCAACCAAAGGCCAAGCAAAGTGAGATTATTGTGACTGGTTTTACTAATCATGACTTATATTTTGGGGCTGGGAAAAGGGCTGAACCAATGGGTCTCTAGCTAGCTCCTGTATAAACTGGCCTTCTTTCAGTGCAGAAGGAGTGGACTGGAAGGAGGTTGGGTGTTGTGTGACAACAAACACTGTGGTTGCTCCTCATTATTTGATACTTACTTGACCTATGGGAAGACACTCCTCCAAGAAATGGGGATAACGATAAAAGACATGATATCTGTATAATTATCAGTACTTAAAGCCTTCACTTGAGAGAACCAATCTCCTTGGATTTCAAATAAAGAGGTAAAAAAAACTTAAATCCTATATGGCTGAGTTGGCAAAAATGGCTGCCAGTAGACTCCAAGAGGCCTTAACCTAGCTCTGAGTACATAGCAGGTAGGAAAGAACAAGCCCCAAGGTACCATTCATAGACTATAAAACTACAGACAGGGCAAGGCATGTGTATGTGCTTTAAAAAAGTATATCTTCAGTATTTCTGAGGTATTCACACACAGTTGGTTCACACCCACAGGTTTCTCCTTGTCTTTCCTGCCACTGGGTATAGATAGGATCAGGCAATATTAATGACTCACACCTCCCTGGCCCCTGCCCATACCAGCCCCCGAAAATGTCTCTGTTCTATATTTGTGGCAGTGTCAGTAAGGTTCTCACACGTGCATGCAAACAAGCTCAATTCCTTTGGGGGTGCCCCAGGTCAGATTGCCATGGTGCTACATTTCAGCCTGAAGCTGAGCAGGGGGAAGCAGCTCTCTGTCTTCTCCTCCCCTTGAACCCACTGTTGGAAGGGTTTAGAAAAAGAACTACTTGGAGCTTCTCTCTCCTGGAACCCAAACATGTATCCATAGGGCTGGGCTGGGCATGGACTCAAGTGATAGTGACTGTGATAACCTCACCATCTTTTCTCTTCCCCAAATATTCTAGCTTGTTATTACATCAGATCATCTTGTCTGGCTCTTTCTTCCCTTAGGACAGTTGACTAATTATCTCTGTTCTAGGAATTCATTCTTAGGAAAGAACCAGATGCATGGCCAAATATCTGCATAAGGAATCAATTAGAGTTCTTTATAATGGTAAAGAAAAATCTTAATTTATCAGTAGGAGACTGGTTAAATTAATTATAGCACATTCATTTTGAAGAAAAATATGCATCCATTTAAAATGAGGTACATCTACATTTATTAACATGGGAAGATGTCCATGATATATTGTTGAACTAGGAAAAAGCATGATCTCACTTTTGTGTTAAAAAAAAAAAATCAACACATGCTTGTGTGAATGTATGTGCATTCACGCATCCACACATGTGGAGAAAATACACGTTATCTTTGGATGACAAGATAAGGGTATTTTACTGTCTTTACATGTTTCTGAATAGCATGAATGTTGTCACAAGAAGCATGAACTTCTTTCACAATGATAAAGTCATACTCATTTTGAAAAATAATTTTAATAAAACAGGCTTTAGTAATACATTCTTCAGAGTGAAATTGTAGACCAGCATAAAATCTCCTCTTAGTGATATTACTGAATATAAGGAAGGTCAGATCACTTACTGGAAATTCCTGGGTACTGTGGGAGAAAAAGAACCTGGATAGATGATTAGTACTATACATCTCCCCCAAAACATGTCACACTGGCCAGCACTGTGGTACCCCCAACATCACTGCCCCTGGAAGCTTTAGAGATGGAGATTTCTGAAAGAAAAAGGGCATATGGGGCAAAGCAAACAAGGCTGGTATGTTTTGTGGTTGCCTCTTTATAGCTTTGCCCCACTTTTTCAATGGGCTGTTTCTTTTTCTAATCTATAAAAGCTCAAAGTTTAATACCTGGCATTTATGTTACATATATTTTTTTCTCCATTTGTTTGCTTTTCAAGTTTTTTATGTATACACTTACACCATACGGAACTTATCATTGTTTATGTGATCAACTGTAACAGTCCTTTCTTTTATGATTCTTGGCTTTGATATCACACTTGGAAATGCCTTTTCTATCCCCAAAGACACAGAATACTCACCTATGTTTTATTTAACCTATAAATTTTCATCTTTTTAGAGGCGAGGAGGAGTAGAAGGAGAGGGGAAGAGAGGAGAATCCCAAGTAGGCTCCACACCCAGTATGGAGCCCAATGCAGGTCTCAGTCTCACAATCCAGAGACCAGGACCTGAACCAAAATCAAGAGTCTAGGCGCTCAACTGAGTGAGCCACCCAGACACCCCAAAATTTTCATCTTTTACAATTAAATGTGAATTAATCATAATTTTTGTGTGAGACATGTATGAGGTGGTGATATAGTTTGTCTCAATGGGTTGGTCATTTTCCCCAATAGCATTTATAAACTATTCTGCCTTTCCCCAATGACTAGAAACAAAATTTTTCTCCTATACCAAAACCAAACAAATGCACAAGGGCCTAGACATCCTTGGATCTCTTCTGGACTTCTCTTCTGTTCCATCATCTACCTGCCTATTGGTAAACTAATGCTATATAATTACAATTATTATAGTTTCAAGATGTTTTATTTTCTTATAAGACAAAGTCCCCCTCATTCTTTTCCAAAAGTATATTAACTACTCTGATGGTTCTTCTGAAAAATTAAGGATTATTTTGTCAAAATCTGAATGTTTCAATTAAGATTTTCTTTGAAATTGGGACGCCTGGGTGGCTCAGTCATTAAGCATCTGCCTTTGGCTCAGGTCGCAGTCCCAGGGTCCTGGGATCAAACCCTGCATCAGGCTCCCTGCCCAGCAGGAAGCCTGCTTCTCCCTTTCCCAATCCCCCTGCTTGTATTCCCTCCCTCACTGTCTCTCTCTGTCAAATAAATAAAATCTTTAAAAAATTTTTTATTGAAATTACATAAAATTTACAGATTAATTTATAGAACTTAATATTTAAGAACTTAATATTTTCAGTGGAAAGTCTTCTTTTAGTTTCCCATTAAGACTTCATAAATTTCTTCTTACTGCTCCTGGATATTTCCTGGTAGGTTTTTGAAAAGTTGATTTTTCTTTCCCTCCCCCCATGTCCGGTCACAGGCATTGTAATTGAATCTCCTTATCAGATACGCAGTTGTAAGACAGGTTTTCATATTTACAGCTCCCAGACAAAGTTCCACTTCCCACAGACTTTACCTCAGTCTTCTTGAGGTGACACCTTCCTCTGACCTCCACTATCTGGCTCCTGGTTTCTGATGACCCAATTAGTCACTCTAATTCCCAGAATGCTCTGCTCCCAGATTTTTTCTTTCTTCCCCACACAATGCCTACTTCATACACTGTAACTCCCTCTATTACTCTTTCAGTACAGAACCACCACAAACTTAGCAACTTAAAACGTTTATTCACAATTTCCACGGGTTGGAGTCTGGACCTAGCTGACCTGTATCCTGTACTCAGGGTCTCACAAGGCCGGAATCAGGGTGTCAGTGGGCTGCGTTTCTTTCTGGATCGCGGGGCCTCTTCCAAGTTCACAGGGCTGTGGGCTGCGTTGGGCTCAGAGCGGCCATGGGACAGAGGCCTGGCTTTCTCAGTGGCTGTCCGCTGGGAGCTACTCCGCAGGTCCTTCCTGGCCCCTGTCAGGCTTTCCCACAACATGGTGACTTCCTCTCCAAGGCCAACAGGAGACCTGCCCTTTGTACTATCATCACAAGGGTGACCTCCGTCACCTTCACCGTACTCTGTTGGCTAGAGCTAGTTGCGGGTACTGCCTGCACTCAAGGGGACAGGATTGTTCAAAGGATGACTCTTTGGGGGTCACCTTAGAGTATGTCTTCTACAGGTCTTGGACCTTTGCCAACATGCCATTATTTCCTGGATGCTGCTTTTCTGAAATATGGGGTATTGGCCTAAATTATAACAAGATGGAAACCTCAGTGGGGACAAGAGGCAGAGGGACAGGTGGTAGTAGGAGAAGGAGAAGGAGAAACACAAAGAGAGGCACTCTGTCCCCCATGGCACTGGGAAGTTTTCTGTTGGATAAATGTACCACAGTTCCACATCATGGAGGTAAAGTAGACCTATGACATAAGCTGTAAGTGATACTGGTTATTCTTGTTCATCTCCATCTGCCTTGTAATTATCTTCAGTTCCTTCAAAATTCTGGAATTTGGCGGTTCCAATGTTATCTTTTCAGTGTTGTTGTTTATCTTTTTTTCCATGTCTTTGTTTATATCTTAGTACTAACTTAGGGAAAACTGCTAGCTTCATGCTGCTTTGAACCAGACATCTCAGCCAAGACCATTTCCAGCAGGCATCCACTTCTGTCTTCTTGAGATGGCATTGCTGCCTGGTTTCTGGCCCTTAAAGAAAGTTGCAAGGGGGCGCCTGGGTGGCTCAGTGGGTTAAAGTCTCTGCCTTCCACTCAGGTCATGATCTCAGGGTCCTGGGATCAAGCCCTGCATCGGGCTCTCTGCTCAGCAGGGAGCCTGCTTCCTCCTCTTTCTCTCTGCCTGCCTCTCTGCCTACTTCTGATATCTCTCTGTCAGATAAATACATAAAATCTTAAAAAAAAAAAAAAAAAAAAAACGGTGCAAGGTTGAATGCAACACATTTGATAGGAGGCGTTTGGATCCACTCTGATACCACCGAGAATCCAAAGAGGGAGCTAGTCTATGCTTCAGGATGTTGTGGATATCAGAAGTGTATCTGTATTACTGGAGGTAGTTTTGTCCTCAGGATAACCTACTGAAGGTTTAGTGGAAGAGGAAACATAGGCTTTGACTAGACTCATAACTTCCCCTAATGTCACATAATCAGTAAATAACAGAGCGTGGATTCGAATTCCACTTTGCCTGACTCCAAAGCTCCTTCTGTCACGTCATGTTCTCTGGATAGGGGAACATCTCCTGAAATATTTAGAGGCATTTAATAATAATCAACACATTTTCCCCATTCTTAATTCAGGAAAACCTCACAACCCTAGTGTAGTAATCAACTGTAACTTCCTACAGTTGGAAGTTTTTCATAATGAAAATGGATGAAGTTCTCATTTCTATGATCATACCACAACATCTTTGCCCTGCAAATTGTAAAGCCCCCAAAACAAAGCAAGCAAAGTCCATTATTAAAGGATTGGATAGTCCTTCAGAGTGGCCCTCCCACTTGGGCTTTCTGTTCAGCCACAACTTCAAGACCTTGTCTTGGATATCCCTGAAACCAGCCACAGCAAACAGGAACATAAGCAAGTCCCAGGTAGACACCCCCACACATCTTGGCTCCCGTCAGGAAACACTCTATGGAGCAGTGCAGCCCGATGGAGATGGACATGGATGCTGGAATGAGAGTGCCTGGGTTTGAATCCTAGGCTGTTTCCTGTTGGCAGCCTTAGCAGGGAGGTTGTGCATGGGGTGGTGGGGATGTAACAGACACACAGATAGAAGTTCTGGGTTTTTTTTTTTTTATAAACATATAATGTATTTTTATCCCCAAGGGTAGAGGTCTGTGAATCGCCAGGTTTACACACTTCACAGCACTCACCATAGCATATACCCTCCCCAATTCCATAACCCCAACAGACAGAAGTTCTTAAATAGCAAGTGATACCAAAATTTTGGGAGGTGTCTTAACAAAAGAGACCACACAACATGTCCTCAGGTGGAGGTATAGACTCCTTAGGTCTCCCCAACAATGCAGAGCAGCTACCAACTATAAACCCCTCCCCACTGACTGAGCTCCCAGCCTGCCTGCTAAGTACAAAAATCAACCCCAGCACATCCTTAAGTGTTTATAGGTCATCGAAGGTCAATTTCTCTGGCATACTAGTCTCACTAGCCCCAAGATTTAGCCATCCCCCCACTTTGGTCCATTCTTGCAGAAATCTTGGGTAAATCACAAAATCTTGCCAATTAACCATTTCAACTAGTTTAGTGGAACTCAGATGTGGCTCCCAGGCCAGCAACATCAGTATGACCTGGGATCTTCTTAGAAACCCAAGTTCTCGGGTTCCACCTGAGATGTACTGAATCAGGAGAACCCTGGGGCTAAAACCCAGCCATCTGTTTGAACAAGCCCTCCAGGTAATTCTGACGCATGGGAATGTGAGAACCCCTGCTGCCACTCCTCCTACAGTTGGGAGAAGTAACTGAGGTGATCCAACCTGTTCCTCCCCCACATGTTTCTGTAGCATGAATCCCCCCATCAGTCATCAGTCATTGAGGAAGGGTGTCCCTCTAATGTGAAAACTGCACATAATTGCGCATTAAAATTTCCCATTGCAATGTGAAAACTGCACGTGGGTTGTCACCATATCACAGGTGGGCTTTCCTAAGAAGGAGGAGCCGAAAGAGCAGGAGATGAGCCATAACCTTCAGTGGGAACTGAAAAGGGCTGAGCCCCCCTCACCCCCCCACAACCTCATTAGCAGCAATGATTCTGCTAAGTCCAGGGAAATTTTTAAATGAGCACCTGCATCCAGGGCTCTCTGTTCTCCAGTGGGCACACCCCAGCCTCAGGGGCTCTTAGTTCTGGTGAGGTTGTCCTGCCTCCTGGGCCCATCTGAATAGCCCCATGGACTCAGAGCTCATTTACATTTCCCTATCTCATCCCATGCCACATGGGGCCTGTTCAAGACTTACCAGTTTCCCATCTCTATTGTTCTTACGAATTGTAATATCCCTGTGACAGCTTCTAGCCCCTCAGCCTCTGCCAAGGTGGTCCAAGTGACCTCCTTAGTGATTGTTTTGGTTTATCAGAGTTGCAAGAGATTTGAAAGGTCTGCTTTGGTCCTATTTTCCCCATAAATCCTACTTTTATTCTGAGTTTCGCAGAAGACAAACTTTTCTGGGAAGTGTTACTTTGTGTTACAGCAGAAATGCCTGTATGTGTAAAGTCCCTGGCACATGGTAAGGGCTCAATAACTCTTTTATTAGTCCATGTCTACATACTTTGTCCTTAACATGCCGACTAAAAAGAAGCCAAGAAAACCTTGCAGTGACCATTCCAAAGCAAAGCGAAAGAGCACCAGGATAATTTTGATGACAAAATGGTGAGGTTCTCACCCTCCTTTGCCAATATTTTTAATGACTTTCATTTGGAGCAACTCCTCTGCTTTCTTCTCCTTTTTCTTCCAGTTTGAGCAGCTTTTTCTAAGACATGGGGCTATTTTATCTATTTCTGTGCATTTAAATCCTTAATTACATTCAGTCTCTTTCTCTGTAGCTTTAGAAGATCAGGCACTTATTCTTGGAAATAGCCAAACAGAAAGTAATTATCTTGGCCATAATTCTCTGGTGTTTACAGAGTATGGCACTCAGACTTGAAATTTCCAATCTCCTTTGCTGGCAGAGAGGAGCTCAGTCTCCTCATCTGACAAGACTGGGAACTAAGATCTGGCTCCAGGTCTAACAGCAAGATGGTCTGGCTATGAAAGTCAGCCAGGTGTCCTGGCGCCTCACCAGGATTCTGTCTCTTCGTGTGTGCTCTGTAGTCCCACCCTGCCTTATGAGGTCACTCCTCAGTTGTTTTCCTCAGACATGGGGTCACTGGTCAAAACTGGTGGTCTAAGGTCAAATTCAGCCCACAGACATGTTTTGTTTGCCCACATAGTATCTTGAAAACTGGGAAATTTCACGTTTAAAAAGTCCAGCTTCTCTTAAAAACTTAGAACATCTGGTAACACAGAGCTAATATCCCCACATGGATCCGGGAACAATCAGCAAGAGCTGAAGAGTGCCTTTTCCTTTCAGCCAGGACAAACTCACTCAAAACTTTAACAGGCTCTACCACTCTCTTGTTTCTACTTACACGTGCATGCGCATACACACACACACACACACACACACACACACACCCCACAGGACTAGGGCTTCAACAACACAAATTTGTGTTCTCAAAGTCCCGAAGGCTAGCAATCCAAGATGAAGGCGTCAGCAGGACTGGTTTCTTCCAGGGCCTCTCTCTTAGGCTTAGGGATGGCTGCCTTCTTCCTTTGTCTTCACATGCTCTCTCATCTAGATGTGTCTACATGCAAATCCCTACTTCTTATAAAGACACGAATCTTCTTGGATCAGTTCCCACTCTGATGACCTCTTATTAATTCCATTTCTTCTTTAAAGACCCTATTGTAAATACAGACACATTCTGAGGTACTGGGGGTTAGTACTTCAATGTATGAATTTGGGGCAGTGGCAAACTTTGGTTTGTTATCTAACTTGTCATAGCTTTGTTTCTTATTTCATCAACTAGCTCATAGAGAAAGTGACTTAAAAATGAAATTCATAAAGTACATTTCAAAGAGATAAAACATTTTAAAGATGGGAAGAACCTGAGACTATTTCCTCCAGTGGAAAGAATACTTTCCAAACTATTTTAAGCCATAGCAATTTCTAACAAAAGTTAAGATACTGGGCCTTCCTATGTGGACTAGAATTTGGTGACTGTGATCTAATCCAAATTCTTCAGGGTATATATGAGAAACCTAAGGCCCACCCACATGGCCAAGGCCACGAGGAAATGAGAGCGGGAAAGGACTGGATTCCATGTCTCCTGCCTCCCACAGTTCCTTCTCTCTGAATGGCTCTATCAGGTCAGAACATCAGTGGAACTGGCCAAGACTATTTGGGTAATCCTGATATGGAAACATGGACATGGAAAGCCTGATATATTATTGGTGGGAGGAGCAGCTTGGAACCCAGGTGTAGGATTCAGGAGGCCCAAATTCTAACTGTGCTTTGTCAGTACGGGCCATACAACCCTACGGACAAAGAGCTTGGCTCACTGTTCCTCTTCACGTACAGCACAGCAGGACCAGACTCGTGGGCTTTAATGTCTTTTCCAGTGCCCAAATCCTAAGATTCCAGAATGTTATGCTTAAAGGAAGAGGAAAGATGAGTAGAATTACTCTATTAGTACAAAAGAACTATGATAATTCTTACCCCCAGATGCAATTTCCAGCAATGGCCAGTCCTACCTTCTCCACACACAAAGCACCCCACAGAGAGGTCCTCAGATCCTCTGACTACCAAGGTCCCCTTGACATCCATCTTGCTATCCTAGAAAAGAAAAAAAACAAAGATGATGCAAGACATTCTGCAAAAGAGTGTCTTCTACAGACCCACACTTCCTTCTCAGTAATAGAAACTAAGCACTTTGCACCACATGGGAAAGTAGGAGCAGGAGTGTGGGAGGAATTGCTATGCTGTTAGGGAACTGTAATTATAGAGCTCCAGAGTCAAAATGGCAAGAATTTGTTCTCCAACCAACATTCCAGTGACAATGAGCTTAGTACTTCATAAGTTGGCCCAGCATTAACATGTTAATTCACACAAGTACTTTATATCATTGTGAGCCACAACCCCAGGCCCCAAACATCCAAACTTCAGTTTGGACACCCATGTTCCCTTCCTCTTCCCAGACATACAGCAAGTGGACTTTTTCCAGCCTCTCCCTGCAGTTAGCTGCAGCCAGAGAACAGAGTTGTGGCCAGTGGAATGCGAGCCAGGTGTTTTGTGTCTTTTCCAGGCCTGGCCCATGAAAACCTCCCATATGTGATCCTTCTTCCTTATATTCCAGCAAAATGGAAAGGGCTCTAGAGCCATGGGGGGGGCTGGGTCCATGAGGAAGGAGCCTAGGTCCCAGACTTCAATACATGTGACTGGGACATAGCCTTACCTGTATCCTCACCGGCCTGTGATAGGGGCAAGAAGTAAATTTGTATTCTGTTTTGTCCCTGGGGTTTGGGTCTTGTCTGCTTCAGCAGCTAGCATTACCTTCTTTAATACATGCATCCTCTAAAGCACATGACAAACCTACTCCTTGTCTATCTGCCAGAACCTGAAATGTGCTAAGATAACTCTCATCAAAAAGTCACAGAATGACAATTCTATCTTCTCCTTCAGTATTTTCCTCCTCTTGACTTTCCCTGGTTTGAGCAATTCCTTGTTCTGAACACATTGCACCAGGACTGGGTTTTGCATGGAAGAACTCAGGTAGAATCTTTTTCTGGCTAAAGTTTCTAAAAATCTAAGCTCTTCGTACATCAGAAGATTCCCAACATAATCAGCAATGTTGATTGCTCCCAGAATTGCTGATTGCAATGTCATCGGTGAGATGGGAGGGAATGATTGAGAGAACTAGAGCTTCTCCACAACCAAGCTGGAAAAACATTCCACAAGGCCCAAAGTCTCTCTCAACTAGAGTTCCACAGCAAAGTTAAGTCTCAGTGCCCTAAGAGATGCACTGTTATCTAATGCATTAACTTCTCTCCTATGCATCTAGAACAATACTAATTATTTATTGCCCTTGAGAGAATTTTAAAAATTGCCTGAGTAGTGTGGCTTTTATGAGGAACTCACCTTTAGAAGGACAAAGTTTGGCTAGAGGAAAGGATGGGGGAGTAAAGAAAGTAGGGGCATTGGAGGGTCCTAGCAAGCAGAGAAAATTTCCAGGCAGCTGACAGAATGCCAGGCAGAGGTAGCCAGGGAACCTGGCCTTGCTGAGCGGGTAGCGCCTTAGGAAGCAGCAGGATACGGTAGATGAGTAGCATTGTGACAAGTCACAGGCGCCTTCACAGACCCTGGCTCTCAGGGACTCTGAGGCAGTGAAGGAACCCTTCTTGAAGGAGTAAGGCTGGCAGAAAGAGGGTCTTCCAAGAAGTAACCTGCAGGACCATTTAAGGATCCTCTGGAACAATGAGCATCTCTGTGGGTACCTCTGAATACAACTCAAGCACTTCCTAATACTTACATGTCTCTTCCATTTGCCTGTCAGACTAGCTATTCCAAAGGCTTCAAATGGTTAAGTGAGGTACTTGTTCAGTCAGTGCTTCCTAATGCCAAAGTCTTGTGAGGAGACAGCCATATTCTCTCTGTGTTGACAGAGAACCTCTCCAAGATACTAGAACAGTCCTTCAAGTACAAAATCAGTGCTGGGACCTTCTAGAAGACCTTGCCAGACCACCAGCATCCTCCTGACAGGATGTGGTTGCTCCTTCGTTTTATGTTTTGCCAGAGGAATTGCTTCCCTTAATGTAATCAGATTCTGGAACTTTACCCAAACAGCTCTTCTGCTCTAAAGGTCATGAGAAGAGAAGTCTTGCTATTGAAACTCCTGAGACAGGCCCTGATAATTGTGGACAAGACTGGCAAATAGATGGTCAGAAGTAGATACATAGTGGGGAGATGAGAAATAATGAAGTAAAAAATCAAAGGTTTTTTCAGGAAAAGTGGGCATTTAATAACTATAAAGTGTTAAATGTGGGAATTGCAGTAATCTTTAATAAAGTGTGTGCCGCACACATAAATATATAATTATATGTATAACTTGAGAAAGAGTCATGTGTTGTCTGTAGCCTGGGGCTTTGCATTCTAAGTGGGATGTGGGAAAACAGCAGAAAGGACAGATCAACCCAAGTTATGTCAGACCCTTGAGGGAAGATTAAAGGAGTGGGGATGGTTTATTCTGATGATGAGAAAACAAAGCGAGGGCTACATAGCTGCTTTCAAAAACTTTTCAAAAACTCTGGTCCTGGTCCTTCTCAACTCCGAATGTTTGAACTCAAATTCTGGCTGAGAACTGGTATCTTAAGAGGAAAGGGGGAATCTTGGGCTCTCCCCTCATCCCGGGAGCTTCCCCTTAGGACCCCCATGTTGGTTGTCCACATCACTGTCTCCCAGTCCCATGCACTGAGTGAGCATCCTCCCTGCCTCCCAAACCATTCTACACAACCGGTCCCAGGGGTCCTACCAAATCTAACATCCAGTTGACCCGCTCTCCTGTCGCTGTGCCCGGTCCTCTGGAATTCTCTTGACTTCCTGCCTATAGCTTTGCAACCCTTGTTGAACCGGCCTCCCTGCCTCCCACAGCCTCCCCATCCTCACCCACCAGGCCATTTCTCACTGCCCCCAAAGACCTGTTTTAATGCTATCACTCACCAGCATAAACACCTGCCGTAGACTTGGTATAGGCTTAGAGTTTTTCAAAATAAATAATACTTTGAAAATATCTTCCTTGGCTCCTTTTTGCATCCAGTCGTCTTGGCCATGTTCTCAAGCCCCTTTACAAGCTGGCCCATGCCACCTGTCCCCTCATTTGCCCCGACTTGCCCCCATTTTTTCCTCCAGCCATATTAGACCATCACCACTCCTGGAACATCCTCATGCTTCCCTGGGCCTGCCTTCTTGCTGGTTCCTACACCTGCAATGCCATCCTTGACTCTTCCATGTAGTGGGATAGGAGTCCTTGCTCACGGTGCAAGTCAACTCCCCTCCTCTCTTAGGCCTTGCCAAATCCAGGGAGAACTCATGACTTCCTCCTATGGTCCCCATAGTGCTTGGTCATGAAATAGCACTTGTGACATAATTATTTCTGTGCTTTTTTGTCTCTCTCACTAGACTCTCAACTTCTTAAAAATAGGAACCATATCTCATTTACATATTTTTTTTCTCATCCTTAAGTGCAGTATCTCGTCTATAGTACATGTTTGATAAGCATTGAAGCATTGAACGAAAGAAGCAGCTCCCAGTTCCAGGATTCTCTTTCTAGTTAACTGAACCGTACCCTATGTGGCTGGGAGCTGGGTGTGTTCAGCTGGGAGGAAGAGGCAGGATCCCAGGAGCAAGTGAATAGGAAGAGAGTTATAATTGTGTGTGATGGCCCCTGCCAGGCAGAGTTTCACATCCCAGTATCTGCATCAAAGCTGGCAATTGCTATAGCGTCTATTCTGAAGTGTCCTAACTGCAGTGAAACTCCATCAGCAGATCTGGCCACACCACAAACACATGGGCTGGGAAGCAGAGGCTGCCTGGTTCTTTGCAGGTTCCTATGGATACAGCGCCACAAGGATCCACTGGGATTCGTCTGCGTGGGCAGCTGCCAGTGCTGGCTGGGCATATACAGCGAACAGGCGGGTGAGGAGGGAGGAGGAAATGGAAAGGGCAAGTAGGGGGAGGGCCGGGAGAATTGAGAGGGAGCATATGGGCAAAAGTGAGGAAGGAGGAGGGTTTGGTGTTTGTTCCTCTAGAAGAGAAAATGTATTTGATAGCTTCTTTAAAATCAAACTTGAGGGGCACCTGGGTGGCTCAGTGGGTTAAAGCCTCTGCCTTCGGCTCGGGTCATGATCCCAGGGTCCTGGGATCGAGTCCCGAAAGGGGCTCTCTGCTCAGCAGGGAGCCTGCTTCCTCCTCTCTCTGCCTGTCTCTCCACCTACTTGTAATCTCTGTCAAATAAATAAATAAAAATTAAAAAAATAATAAAAAATAAAATCAAACTTGAGTCCCTCTTGCTAAATGTGAAAGTCATCCATGGAAAATTGCCTTCCTCTCTGCCACCACCGCAGAGCCCCTGGATATGTGTTGATCAGAAACTTCTAGACACATTCTTCACAAACATAACTAGGCAGCCATGCATTCTGATAAGTGCTTAATCAAGGCAAATGAGGCAGCCAGTCTATAAACATGTAATGTGGTATCTTTTCTTCCCTTGTGATCGTTTCACTGATAGACCTGTACTTTTATGAACACAATGATAATAATACTTTATGAGGCTGGCACTTTAGAGTTCATAAAAATTTTTTTTGCTTAGAGTTTTCAACAACCAGGTGACCTACGCAAACTGGATATTATCCTGTTTCCTGACAAAGAATCTGAGGCATCGATTAGATCGTTCATTGTCCCAGAGCTGCTAAGTGGTTGTAGAGCCAAGACTCACACCCAGGGCTTGAGTTTCCAAGAATGGGATCCCCACATCCTCTTCCTCCTGCCATGCCTGGCTGCCAGCTAAGCCACAGGCCACTTCCCAGTCAGCACAGGAGATCAAAGAGAATGGATGGTTTGAGGAGGGATGGGCATGCAGACAAAGTTTTTAGAGTCCCCTGGTTTTTTAAAACCCCACATTAAATACATGGATGTCTACTAATCAAACCACTGGCTTATAACTCTTTTACTCATCATTTTCTCTGAATTTATAAATTTGGCTTTCTTCCCAATACATTCAGGACTTTTGAACATGGTTCCTTCAGTGAATCAATCTTCAGAATGGAGATTATGGTTTCTGTCCCATGGGGACCTGGAGGTTTAGTTCTATGTGGTGGCCCATAATTGCCCTTCTGTCCCCATGAGCCACAGGAAGTCCCTGGATACAACTGGTTGTTTCCGTTTGACCGAATTTTATCTGTTTCTTCAATATCTCTATTTATGGGCACAGTGATGACAACACACATTATATTTACAGGACATTACAGTTGATGAAGAGCTTTACTGTTGCATATGCCCTACCCCCTGCTTCCCCTCCCCACAAGGTCCCCTACCTGGCCATGAGGTTGAGAGCATGTGTCACTATTGTAATTTGACAGATTGACACTTGGAACGTGGAGAGACTAAGTACTGTGTCCATTTAATACAACTAAAAAGTGGTAAACCAGGAACCACTAAATCCTAAGCTTCTAATCCCAAATCCTGAACTCTTGCCATTCTGCCTGTTGATTTTGTTGCCCTCTCCCACATCCACCACAAAAACTCTGCTAAGCCAAGGAAAACCCATCATGATTGACAAACACAACTCCAAGCACATGCTGGACTATTGGTGAGGCAATAGGGTCCTCATTCTGGTTAGAAAGTGGGGCACTTCCTCTTCTGTGATCCCACAGCACCTGGACATATCTCAGAGCTAGAACCTGCTACTCCATGGTGATTTACATCTACTTATCTGTGCTTCTCAAGGGACTAGAAATCCTTAAACTTGTCCATTAATACTTGATGAATACACTGCAGATGAATTTTTTTTCCTACAGAAGGAGGTCCACAATTCTTATGAAATTTTAACTCCTACTCTGAAAGGAGGATGAGAGAAGTTAAAAATCTCTGTTCTGCTCTGTAAGCTCAGCAAGCCTGGTGTGCCCACTTTTACCACAGGAACTTTCCTGTTCCTATGCTGGATGGATGCTTGTGTGCATGGCTCTAAGCTTTTTGTAAAGCTCTTGTCCCACAACTAAATGACACTAGACAGGACCCAATCAATGGGACAGAATTTGGGGGAAAAAGATTTGAAATTGAAGAAAAAGTTCAACTCTCAATCCTATTATCTGTACTATGACTGATTTATACCCACCATTGTTCTCTCAGTCTCCCCATCCCCCTCACTGTCCCCTCTCACTGAGAGGAGAACTCACATATCCCCCGGCTCAGCAGAGCACATGAGGAAATTAGATGGCCTGTGTTCCAACCCCAACTGGTTATACGTTTTACATTTTATAGCTATTTCCCTGTCAGAATTATAAATCTACCAAAAAATAATCTTAAATGAAGCCTATCAGAAAAGTGCAGCTCAGCAAAATGTCTTTTTCTTTACAAATACTGAATAATATGTACACACTGTGTTTTTAGAGAGTGTCCAAACTAGGGGGTGATTTGAGACTTCAGTCCCTCATCCCTGAGTGCTGGACTGATTTCAAGAAGATAATTAAAGTCAATGGTACCTGGCATGTGAAATCTAACACCCATCCTCTACCCTCTGGGTTTCATAGGTCAAAGACAATAAATCTGTCATAAGTCAAGACAAAGGGCCACCAGGGAGTGACAAACGCCTCTCAGGTTTAAATGTTGTCAGAACAGCCAGTGCAGGTTCAAGATTGGTAAACACGCCAATCTTCCCTCTAACCTAGGCTGAACAGCCCTGAAGGAAAACTGGCCAGGCCTCTCAACATGTTGGCCATTGCCAAGCCCTGACAGCCTGGAAACAAGCAGAGAATGGGAGAAATGTGCTGGAGTACGGCGCTCATCTGTCCTGCCAACACTCAACATCACTGGGGCCAGAATCAGTCGTTGGGGATTTTCGCGCAGCTATGGATAAACTGTACACAAGAACTACCTGGGGGCTGACCCTGACTCTGGATTTGGTGTTAAATACCAAAGGGTATAAAGTATCCTGCCAAGGACAAACTTTTACAACCCGCATTCCACTCCTAGTGATTCGTATTCTTTTCCGTGTTAGATTAGAAAGAGGCGGCAGGGTACAATCAGCAGATTGAATGTCAAATCAAAAGTCCTAAGGTCGAGGATCTATTTAACTGGTGGACAAAAGACATCCTAGTATTCAGGAGGTCAGTTGGACTTCTTTCTTATACCATTATGATAAGAAGGAGGATAATTCTTTGTAGTTTATCATCTCCTTTCTACATTATCTTATCTTCACAACTCTGTGAGGTAAACAGAGCTGGTGTTATGGTTCTGAGTGTGCAGATATGAAATTGGAGATCAGACTTTGAGTAGCTTGCTGAGGTTCACATAGCAATTGCTAGAGCTGGGTCCTAAGTTTTCCGACTTCGGGACCAGGATTCATTCCAGCACAGTCTTTCCCTAGCAGATTATGAGCGCTCTGCCAGGTCCTACACTCCTGCTCAGGTGGTCCCTCACACCAGCAAGGGCCTTTATACCTGAAACTCCTTTATAAAGAGGACCTGTTAGCAATGTGTTCGATAAATCCTTTAGGTGGATCTAAAAGGTACTCATTTGGTAGAATAAGCTTTATTTTTAGTAGTTTAATTATAAAATATTGCCACATTTATCATTATGTTACTTTAACCTCTAGAACAATAATAAATCCTGTCAAAGGCATTTGAAAAAATTTAAAACATTTGGAAGTCGTTATTTATGAGAAGCTTGCATTGTTCATGAAGTTCCAAAAATAACTCTTAAGGGCCTACCGGGCACTGCCCGGGGCATTAGGAAGAGACAAAGTGGTCAAGACAAGGTCCCCTCTCTACAGAGCTTAAAACAGAGGAAGTCAAATAAGAACAGGTAAATGCATATTTTGCACAAAGAACTATATCGGGACAAAGGCAGAGGATTCTGAAAGCACCAGGGAAAAAAGGGCATTCAGTTCAGTAGTGGTGGTGAGAGAAAGACTTCCAGGAGGAAGAATGTCAATGCCAACAATTTTGGAAAATAGGATTTGGGGGAACTTTTCTAGCTTTGTCTTACCTCTAGGACCACTGGAGAACATTGGCCAACATATAAGCACTATCATTTCTCACTTCTCTGTTTTACCAACACCATCCCTTAGGCAAAATGTCTTCTCTTGAATTTGATTCCAGTGTCTTCTTTCTTATCTTTCAAGGCTCAACTGTTGCCTTTGCTAGGAAGCCTTCTTAGTTTGGCTTCTGTTTCTTAAAATAAGATTTAACTTAAAAAAATTCTAAATACAAGATTCAAGTTCTATTACATTCTCTTGATCTTTCAGAAACCCTAGGCTCCTTGGTTACATTTAGTCGTTAAAAGATCACGCCTGCCATGTCCATTTTTTCCTGTTTTAAACATAAGACACTCTACACTCCTTGAATGTTACTGGGGAAGCCTAGTAGGGAGAATTATGGCCGGACTTCTAAGGCTTGTGTTATTACAGCCTCTTGATGGTGAGCCAAAGCCAGAGGAGTAAGAGGCAAAATTGCCCTTTCTCTGTTCCTTGGATCCCACTTGGGGTATGTGAAGCACTCTGAAGGGTAACCACCATCTCGATCTTTGGTCAACTGGTGGCAAATTTGGGTGAAAAGAAGTCACCATTGCCAGACAGAAGACCTCAATTTTTTCATTCTAGAATTATATACCGGTTCTTTTAGCCATCAGCAAATCTTTACAAATGGGACCAAAACAACTTTCTTCAGAGATACCGTGGGGACTAAAGAGATAGACAATATTTATGGTATAGAGTTTTGCACACTCCAGATGTCCTAACAGTAAGTTACAGATGTTTAATCCTAAATTAAGCCAAATATGGTATGGACTCTACAAATGGCAATTTTCTATAATTTGAGCTACCAAATATTTTCCTTAGTGCCCACTAGAAATGGCTGGCAATGGTTCTGCTCTGTGAAACACCTCTGTCAGCTCTTTTTTTTTTTTTCTGTCAGCTCTCTTAAAGACAAGATCATTCAGAGAAGAACAATGGATTTTTATTTTTTTAAATAAAGTTGATAAAGAAACTCTAATTTGAACTTTGCTCTGGAAATGTTGGTATCCCTTTATAACAGAGATAGTAATAGAAAATCAAGGGGCCTATGTTCATATTTGTAATAACTCCATTGAACCATTTTCCGGCTTTTCATATTTTGTGTTATTGCCTTGTTCTCCTTTATTTTGAAAAGAAACTCTTTTCCTGTGGCATGCCATTTTATCTCTTTATTTGCTTGCAATAAGATATCAGCCTAATATTGGCAGAGCAACCTACTACAATGATTCTTTGTTCCAGAGGGGGAAAAATGCATGAATAGTACATTATTAAAATAGAGAAGGAAGTGTATTTCCTTTCATTTGTTATTTACCTAGTGAATATCGTCATGGTAGCAGGTGTTTTACAAAAGACAAAGCGAAGCAATAATACAGTGCACTTAGATCTTGTGTCTAATATGAAGATTTCAGAGTATTTACCAAACACCGACTCATAAATCAACTCACTTCAGGTACGATGCAAATGTTGCTTTAAATTTATAGTCAACTTTATGGAAACTCCAGGCTACCAAGCACTGTATAGACTACCTCACTTGGCCTCTGAGGAAAGGTGAAACCAAAGTGGGGGTGGGCTTAAGAAACATGCTAGGGGAGTTTTGAAGAAAAACGGGAGGGGAAAGGTAACAAATAGAAGAGAAACACAGGAACTGAAAGCTAAACCAATGAATTTCATAGACAACTGACAGATAGCTCTGGATTCTAAATCAAATGCATACTTAACGGCTGTCAGAGTCAATGTTTTACTTATCTTAAACTTGGCTCTTATCTGTGTCTAACACATTCATGACATCCAAAGCTGTTTTTTTTCTGCGTAGAAAATTCTTCTAAATTTCTTTAAGATATTTATAGCCTAGATTGTATTTTTATATTCACGAAGTTGAAATCAGCTCCATCCTAAATAATAATTACATATAATTTGCTACACACCCTGTTGGTGTGAAAATTGAAATCACGAAAACCTCATCATCTCTGCTCTCCCTAATTCTGAATTTGTGGGAAGATAAACAGAAGCCAGTGGAAGATGATGTTTGTGAGGTTTGTCAGATAATGCTCCAAGGAGTCCATGCCTGTGATGGGGTAAAGACTAAAGGTGACAGGCAGCAGCCTTTTAGAGGGTCCCAGACTTCAGAGCCTCACTATTGCCTCTGTAGACCCTCATGAAGAGGGTACTCACACCTGATCTCTTTTGAGCCCAAAGCCCAGAAATAAACTGGAGAGCAGAGAGCCCACAGACGAGTCTTCCAGTGACTATTTCAGGACAGGCAACCGGAGACTATGGCCATATGGAGGCATCTGAGCTTTAGCCTGAGATCCACTGCCATCCACTATTGGGGTTCAGAGCTCTCTGGATCTGGGCTGGTGGCTGTAGCCTAGTGAATGAATGTCTATTGCCTCAGGGCTGAGCAGCCTCCTGGGAACAGTGCTGGAGGGTAGAGAGTCTGGGCACACTGCAACCTGGTGGAGTAGCAAGCAAAATTCCACTCTAGAAGAGGACTGATGAATTCCAGGAAGCACCTCATTCGGCAAGGAAGGAGCCAGGAATAGGGCCCAAGAAAGTAACAGAGCCTTAGGGTTCCAAGAGGATATGGGAGAAGTCTACTTTTTGGCAGCTTGGACTTTATCCATGCCTGGCCCCACCCCACAGGCCACATGTTTAGATAGCTCCTAGGGAAAGGGAACAATAGGACTGAACCTTAAAACAGCTGTATCAATAAATACTTTCACTCAGTAGAGCCTACACCTCACATTCAGCACAGTGCAACCCAAGGAGGGAAGCCCTCTCTCCCATTCTACCGTAGATGATTGCACCCTTTGAACATGGCCATGCCTGCCAAGGTCAGCATGAGAGACCCCAGGGCCTGGAAGAACAAGGCAGAAGAGATACAGCCCTGGGAGTGAGACCCCCAGAATGACCTGAGGGAGAAAATGGAACATTATTAGAGTACTCATTAGGACTGTTTGAAAAAATCAAGTATTTGGGGTTCAGATTCAAGTAACTGTACTTCTGAACATTTACAACTTCTCCACATTTGCCATTTTCATGATCCTCTGTTTTACAACCAATAAATGACAAGGGATTGCGTTTTTGTCTTGGAAGAATATGAGGAACTGATAAGACCAAGACTAACTTCACAAACTTATTGGGAGGAACAGATCAAAGGAATGCAGAGAATTGCTGGTAGGGAAAGGGGTAACAGACTAAGATTTTAGTTTCTGCACTAAAAAGCAGAGTTTGTAGACCCTGAAGATCCCTTATAGGGTTTGCTAAGAAAAATAATAGAAATGTTTTTAAGATCAGGGTAGGAGATGGATTTTTAAATTTCATATAGGAACAGACTATATAGAACCATTTGCGTAATTCTTCCATTCAACTAGCATGCTTGTTTACAAATCTTGTATATATAGAATCTGACCATGTACTAGATTTTTTCTTTTAATTTCCTACATATAAACTCCTACTAATGCTTTTTGACAAAATGATAATTCCAAGGCCCTATAGACCTTCTATTGATAACACTTTAGACCCATCAGTTGAGCTGAGTTTCTATGTAGGCTTTAAAGGACTAGAATCCTATTTCCTCTTCTATTTAGACTCTTGTGGGGATCCAAACAGCTCCTTCCAACCATCAGGACCAGTTAGGGAGGTGATACTGTGTCTGAATACAGACTGCAAGAGGCTTCTGTGACAGGTCAGGAAACCCATAGGGTCCAAACAAAATGGAACTTTCTTGGGGCACCTGGCTGGCTCGGTGGGTTAAGCCTCTGCCTTTGACTCAGGTCATGAGCTCAGAGTCCTGGGATCAAGCCTGCATCGGGCCCTCTGCCTGACAGGGAGCCTGCTTCCCCCTCTCTCTCTCTCTCTCTCTCTGCCTGCCTTTCTGCCTACTTGTGATCTCTTTCTCTGTCAAATAAATAAATAAAATCTTAAAAAAAAAACAAAACAGAACCCTCTAAGAGCTAATGGGGCTGTGCATGTATGTGTGTGTACAGAGAAAAACACTCAAAACAGATAGCCTCCTCTTGTCCAACTTGGTTTTCCAAGAACAATAACATTCATGATGAGGATACAGTTTATGCTCAGTGCAAGTGCACCTTACTCTTCTTGCTTACATCTTTATAACTTGGGACCTTCTGGTTGTGTTCTCTGCAGGATCTATGCAGTGGTCTGTGATGGCCGCTGTTAGAGAGTGGGGACCCCTGCCTGGCAGGAACCAGTAGGATTACCTCAATTAAATGTGTTAACTTCAGTGTTGAAAAACAAATCAACTATTCCACAAACGCTTTCTGTGCCAAATCAGATTTTTCCTTCCTTGCACTTCCTAGTTCATTTCCATCTGTTGGGGCCTCATTTCTCTGTTTATGATCGTCCTTCTTTTCATCAGGCTGCCCAAAACCCACAGCAAGCTGCCTCCATGCTAACCGGCAGAGGAAAGGAAGAAACAATGAGAACCTTCCACCTACCTTTTGACTTCTTTGCCTAAACTCTTTCCCTCCCTTTTTTATGTCTTTTGATTTCCTTAAACACTTCCACCTTCTTTATCTGTATCCGGTGAGTTAGCCTTTAGCACCGTGAGTCCAAGGTTAAAAATTAATGTGCTCATGAGGAAACATTTCCATTTTGATTATGTTGCCTGTTCCTCGACAGGTTCTAAGATCTATCCAGAAATGCACAAAGCTATTATAGGTAGCCTTGCAACTTTTTAAACTTTTTTATACTCCCAGTTCTTCCACAGTTGTATGACATATAATCTCTCTTCAGCTCTGTTTCCCCAAATGACTTTCCAACTTTATTACAAAATTGGAACAAGAACTAGAACATGAGTGCTTCACTCTGAGCAAAAAGGAATCTGGTCAAGATCCAAGAATCCCGAGGATGGGATCTACAAACAGACGAGGTACAGATTCCATCTCTGCACTGATCTGTCTCTTTGCCCGTTTATCCATCTCTCTGTCCCTCCTCTATCTCCATCTCTTCTTCTCCCTGCTGCCGCTATAGCGTCTGCAGCTCATAGCGCTCCCTGTCCTTCTAGACTGTAATTGTCACTCAGGAGCCACTGTCCCTATAGAGCTTAAAATTCTCAAAGGCAGACTTTTGCTCTCTCTCCCACCCCCTGCATTCCAACCTCTTCCTCTACCCTTGTAATCTCGAAGGACACAATGAGTACTGCCCACCAATCCCCCCACTGCAACAGGGGAGAGCCTGTCTGAGAACACAGGCAACTGGAAGAAAGGACCCAAGAGATGGAGAAGAATAAGGTCCTCAAGAGGGCAGGGACAATCTGATACACTTGTGTTTTCTTCAATACGAAGATGGTCTCCAGAAAAATCTTACCATCAACTTTAACCATCTCATTTTCGATACCTGACAGTTTGGCACCTGTTTCAACATGCCTCTTCTCTGTTGACTTCTTTTTCTTCTTTTGTTGATGCTAAGGGTGAATCTAAACAGGAACACTGCTCAAATTAATGAACTAGGCTGTCTGCCTCCTTTTCATACAGTTTTGCAGTCTCGGGCACATCCTGATCTCTCTCCTATAAAATACAATCTTCTAGAAAACAAAGGCAACTAGATTTTACAGGCAACCTCAGAGACATGCTCATCAAATTCATTCCTGTTTAATATGTGTTTCTTAATTATTCATCTGCAAGACCCAAAGTTGTTTATTGTGAGAAGAGGTCTCATTTGGGTGTTGATTTGCAAATAAAGGTCAGGAAAAGTTTGTATAAATGATTTCTGTAAATGTATGTATGTAAAATATCTTTTAAAATTTTAGCAAACCAGCAATGAAATCTTCCTGGGAAGAATAATCCAGAGATAATCACCTTGCCTTGGAATAATTTTATCACAGTCCATCTTTGTGAGCTTCTTGAGTAATCTAAAGGGTGAGGTTAGACCCTCATTATGAACTATTTACATACATCGTTTGAGATGATGGGAAAGTAATTTCAAGAATTCGGAGACTGGTAATGAGTTTCCTTTGAAGTTGGGGAGGGGTGGGCAGTGGGAACAGAATTTGAGGTAATTGCTGGTTGTCTCCAAGGAGTCCAAATGTTGATGAAGCTTCTATCCTTAATAATTGAAGATGCTAGCCTCAGAGAGAGACAGAGGGATGTCGTCAGTAACCCTCTGGACATTTCAGAATCCTGCATCCCAGTCTGTCAGTGTACTATATTAACCCCTCTTTCACTGTTCCATCTCTGTACTTGTTGTGCCTTCCACTGGAGACATGGAGAAAAACAGCCAAAAGCCTAAAGAATGTAAGAATGGAGGCTTAGGAAACTTGACTCTGACAGCATCCCACGCTGCAGTTATAAAAACCTCCACCTCTCTGCCCAAGGTGACCTTCTGGAGGACAACGGTGACAGAGATAGCTCTTCCAGGCATGTTCAGGAAATCAACAAATGTTTGCCCCACTCTTTGATGTTTATAAGCTCTGCATCTGGGTTAAGTCCAAGTAAGGCATCCATAGGAAACCCTTTCCTAGGAGAAAAGTGCAACTCTGGGCATGCTTTTTTCTTCCCATTCATTCAAGTCTCTGCTGTTAGACTCGTGAAAACTTGACTCCAATTAATCATGCCATGCTCAAAATATTCTCCCAGGATCTGCTACCAGGAGACCTCAAAGCCCATTTCCAACATACTATGTTTGGCCTGGGTCAGCCTTCATCCAATCGAAGTGACTTTTGGCACAACTGTGGGGGTTAGGGGAATTCTAATGGAAAGTACAAGGAGCTGTGGTCATCTCTCATGCCAATTCCCTAAGCATCTCCGATCTAAAGGCATTTTATAGCCATACCAGCAAAGCACCTAGAGGTAATGGAGAATGAAGAAGATGGCCATGGGTTGCCCAGAAACCAAGTCAAGGACATGACTTCATCTTAACAAAATGCATCTGCAATGACTCAATTTCTAAACAAGGTCCCATTCTGAACTAGCTAATGGAGGTGAAGATTTCAACACAAAAAACTGGGGAGGGGGAGGACAACTCAGCCCATGACAACATCTAAATCTGTGATTCCCAAATCCTGGCCCAGGACTGAAACAGATAAAAAATACAACCTCTGTGTCAGATAAATTTCTCCCAGAGATTCTTGTCTGCTGCATTAGAATCTAGGTTTCACTACATCACCCTGAAGGTCCTTGCATCCCTGTACATACTTTGCCCTGGCCAGGCCCTTGGTCTGCAACTGCCTGCTCCCCCCACCCCACCCCACCCTGACCCAGGGAGGGCAGGAGAAGCAACTGGTCAGGTGGCTCTTGTTTCTCGATTTTTGGGGCTCATACAAGATCTGGACCCTGTCAAGGAAGGGGGCCAGCAGAACATCCTTTCTGAGCGACAACCTCTTATACCACAGGAGCTCTTAAAATCACTTAAAATGAAACAGTACAAAGACAATTGTATTTACCAGAAGGAATAGGCTGGCTCAGCCCTCTGAGAGCATTTTCAAATCACAACAGACGGCTCTCTGATTGTCTTCATGGGAGAGTAACCGATCCGGCCACCTAAAGGATTTAGTTTCGTTGAGTGGGATATTCAAGGTTGGGGGCACCATTTAATTGTTCAAATCAATCAAAGCAAGACTGACTTCTGCCACAAATCTTCCTTCTCTGCCCTTCCTCTACTCATGACCATCCCTGTCCCGTCCCCCCACCTTTAAAATGGGTGAATGTAAATCTTACAGGGGAATATAGTTCCAAATTATGTCGTGTCCTCAGACACCCACAAGTACCACCCCACCCAGGATAGTCCAAGTTCAATGAAATTACACCAGGAACGAGGTTCCCATTTGCACTGACATTGTTTTGAGAAACAGGATTTGGGCACTGAATATGGTTTTTAAATGTAGCTCCTAGGCACTGGATATTGGGGCTCCATTTCATATTGTAGAACACAGATCTTCAAGTACACAAACTTATAACAAGAAAACAGATATCTAGAAGGTTATATGATTAACTAAAATGTTCTTTCATCATTCTACATCCCAAAATTTTAAATCCATTTTTCTAAATACATGTATGAGTTTAGAGTTGTTGACTGTGTCTCTCCGGAAGGATGGGCCTTTTCCCTACTCTTTGGGATTAAATTGCCCTTTCAGCAGTGCCTGGATAGCTCCGTTGGTTAAGTGTCTGCCTTTGGCTCAGATCATAATCCCAGGGTCCTGGGATTGAGTCCCATATCGGGTGGGCTCCCTGCTCAGCGGAGAGTCTGCTCCTTCTCCCTCTGCTGCTCCCCCTGCTTGTGCACACTGTCTATCTCTCTCAAATAAATAAAATCTTAAAAAAAAAATTCTCCTTTCATATATGAAACAATGATGAGATTTTCAACATATGTCCATGGTGAAACAAAAACTAGCAATCCTAAAGAGCTCTGCACCCCCGCCTTCCGTCCATACACACATCACTAGCTTTGACTTTTTTTCACGAGGCTGTGATACCCAGAAATCTGGAAGCACTGGTTGAAATGACCAAAAAAAGAAAAAAAACCTTAAATGGTTTACATACTACCGTCTACTGCCAAAGACGTTAACCAATGTCTGACGAAGGAACAGAACAATAGAACTGGTTTGAAAAAAGAAAAAAACAAAAACAAAAACAAAAAAAAAACTCCTCCTAAAAAGCCAGCCCTGCCTAACTCCAAAGAACATTGTTTCTTAACCCTCTCCCAAACTGAATCTGTCCGTGAGGCCAGGGTCTTTATTTCTGCTTGTGGTCCTTGCCGGCTACCATGGGTTTTACACACACTATAATATTTATTTCCCTCTGTCTGCGACTGCTGGTTGGTGGTGAACAGCCTGTCTCGGACTGTCTAGAGAGCAGGAAGCAGATGGGAAATAAATACAGTTGCAGAGCTCTGGGGACAAAGCATCAGACAGGACAAGAAGGCCAAGAAATAAACAAACAGGGAGGAGATTGGTCTTTCTGTCTTTCATCCCTGACTCGGAGAGATAAGACCTAAGCAGCAAGAAGTCAACTGGGCTCAGTTTCAAATTCTACCCAGCTAATATACCAGGGTAGTTTCTCCCTTTGAAAAATCTCTCTGTGCATTTTTAAAAAGGGATGATTTAAAATAAGCTCTTAATAAATGATTACAACTCACCTCAGATGCTGTAATCATTACATTAGAGATGTAAGGTATGTGAGAATTTGCAATCCTCTAAAACACCTATATGGCACATAAAGGTAGAAACATGTACTTAGATGCATCTTAGGTGTATTAAAACAGAGCTTCAGGCCCGGGTCTAGAAAAGGTCTTTGAATGATGGGAAACCATGACACTACTGCCTTCATCATTCTCCCAGTGCCCATTCTTCTTCCTTCTTCCCTCTCCCCTTGTCAAACCCAGATTTAAGAGCAGAATCTAAAACAAGTCATGTATAGCACATGATAGACTTAAGTCAAAACATGGTCTCTGACTGTAAGTCATTATTCTTACCATAAATACTTTACCCTCAAAGTCCATTTTTTTGTTTGATTTTCCTCAGTGAGAATTTCTTCCTTACATTTTCCAGTTACTGTGTAACCTATCTTCAACACTGCCCACCTCATCCCTGGACCAAATGCTGCCTCCTTGGGGTTTGCTGAGGTGATCACCATGAATATCAGTTAATGCTCTTGAGCTGGGGTGTCCAGCTTCTAATCCTGACTTCCCCACATGCTAGTTGATGAACTCATCACTGAGTCTGAGCCTCAGTTGCCTTATCTGCAAAATTAGGATGGCAACATTACCTTCTTTGTGGGATTGTCATGGAGAGTAACTGGGGTAAATGTAAAGTTCTTCAAACAACACTTTGGATATTAGCTGGTGGTATTACTTTCATTGTATGGTCAGAAATTATTAATGTGAACAGATTTTTCTTGATATTAAAAAAAAATGAACTTTTAGGGATGCCTGGGAGGCTCAGTCGGTTAAGCCGCTGCCTTCGGCTCTGGCCATGATCCCAGGGTCCTGGGATCGAGTCTCGCATCGGGCTCCTTGCTCCACGGGGAGCCTGCTTCTCTCTCCGCCTCTGCCTGCCACTCTTCCTGTTTGTGCGTGCTCTCTATCTCTGACAAATAAATGAATAAAATCTTTAAAAAAAAAATGAACATTTAAAGCAATTGGTTCAGCATAAAATAATGAATAATTTAAGAAATGTTTTATTTCTTAAGGTCAACATCTTACAGAATTCTGTCTTCATGGTCATTTTATGTCCAGTAAGATCATCTTAGTCACATTTCTTTTAAAAAAAAAATTGTATTTTAAAGACTCTTCAGGTAGGGGTGTGCCTGGGTGGCTCAGTCGTTAAGCATCTGCCTTCAGCTCAGGTCATGATCCCAGCGTTCTGGGATCGAGCCCTGCATGGGGCTCCCTGCTCAGCAGGAAGCCTGCTTTCCCTCTCCTAGGCCCCCTGCTTGTGTTCCCTTTCTCATTGTGTCTCTTTCGGTCAATAAATAAATAAAATCTTTAAAAAAAAAAAAAAAGAATCTTCGGATAGAAATACATGTAGACAGTCTCAAATTTTCATCTTTTTTCCAATATAAGCAATAATCACCTATTACTAATCTAGAACCTAGCATATTTAGTATATATTTTTTAAAGCTTTCACTTATCGATTTTTTAGAGAAGGAACAAGTGAGCAGAGGGGGAGAGAGAATCTTTTTTTCTTTAAATTAACATATAATATATTATTTGTTTCACGGGTACAGGTGATTCATCAGTCTTACACAACACCCAGTGCTTACCACAACACATACATTCCCCAGTGCCCATCACCCAGCCATCCCATTCCCCCTTCCCTTCAGTTACCCTCAGTTTGTTTCCAGGAGACAGAGTCTTAAGCAGACTCCCCAT